>NC_080043.1:83388246-83713639 GCF_012489685.1 Lotus japonicus | reverse complement strand
GCAAGAAATTCCTTCAGGTCTCTCTCCAACTCTGGACGCAGGTCCTCTTCCAGCAGTGTCCGTGTCAGCTCCGCGATGGTAGTTGCACCCTCTGGATGCCTGATGTTCAGGAACAAGTCCTCTTCAAAGGCCTTCTTCCTCAGCTCTTCTAGTGCTACGTTGTATGATGCCATTTTTTCTTACTGCAAATTATTCGAGGTGTGAAGCTTACCTTTCTCTCCAACGCTTTTTATAGGCTTCACTTTCTCTCTGAAAGTTAATGCTCTTACAGTTTCTCGAGGTTAAGTTCTTGGTAACTGACCCTTCTATTTACTCACTTGACCGGTGGTAAACGTTCATCCCTTGCATTAACTCTTCTATTTATTTTCGCCTAACTCTGATTCTTACATCGTTTTCATTTTCTTTTAAACTTAGACCTTCTCTAAGGGGGAGTACCTTGTACTTCAAGCTAAGTTTTTCACACCCCAAGCTTTTTGCTTATGACAAAAAGGGGGAGTAAACCCAGTTTTTGATTTGTAAGATGTGTTAGTGTGACTTATTTTTCTTTTGGAGATTTTAAGTGTTCCACCTTCATGACCATAGATGTGTCACTGGGCAAATACAAGGAATACATTTCACTTCTTCTGAAGTGATTCTAAGTTGACTCTGATACCCAAGACTCTGATACCTTGTCCCTAACTCTGATCACTTATGCGCTCTGATTATTCGTTTTTCATCTATGTCATAAGCTTTTCACTCTGAACTCTTATATTTTTTAGCTCAGAATCTAGACTTTACTAACGTTTTCATCAAGTATTAGATTTAGGGGGAGCTAAGCTCAGAATCAAGCAGTGACTTGAATTCAGAATGAGCAAGATAAACTATTCACATCAGGATAAGTCTTATTCTATATCTCTAAACTCTGAGTGAATTCAGTTTAATGTTTAAGAATTGTTCATCAAAAATCTTAGTTTTGTCATCATCAAAAAGGGGGAGATTGTAAGATCAAGTTTTGATCTAGTAGTACAACTCTATGTTTTGATGATTACAAGTTAACCTTTTGATATGAACAATTGTGGTACTCTAACGTGTTTTTCTGAGTGTGCTATTTACAGGCTCTGACCTCAACTCAATCTCACACAAATCAGAAACACTGTGTATAAAGGGTAACCCAAGCAACGCTTTCGCATTCACCATGTTCAGTATGAACAGTGGAAAAGCTTCAGAAGTTCTGAAGCTATACAAACTCTGATGTGGACTCAGTCGCTAGAAGCTCTGAAGATCCAGAAGTTCTGATAACCAAGAAACACTGAAGGTTCAGATGTTCTGATGGTGTAGAAGACTCTGAAGATCCAGAAGCTGAATAGTGGAAACTCTGAAGTCCAGAAGCAAGAAACTCTGAAGGCCATGTTCTTCCCTCTGAGTTCAGAATCAGAAGATACAATGGTCAGAGGATCTGTGCTTTCCCTCTGACTCTGATCAACCGGCTTCACAAGTTCCAATATGAAGTATTCCCCTGATCAGAAGTCTCCTAGGTTAAAAGGTCAAGTCGCTATCCAAGTACAAAAGCAAGTGTACCTTCCTGACGACCTACCTAACGTTCTCAGCCACAGCAGAAGCTGGATTTTCCAGAACTGCCCTCCAACGGTAGCATTTCCCATGCAACGCTCAACCCTAATCCTTGGAGTATATATATAGAGGCTGAAGATTGAAAGAAGCGGCTAGAAAGAAATACACACGCGCAAGACATATTCAAAATATTCTAAGCTTTCTTTCATCTGAAATTCATTGAGTTTACAATTAGCTTTTTAGAAGCAAATCTCTTGTAAACAATTCTTTGATAAACAGTTTGTTTAGTTCCTTTAGGAGATCAAGGTTGATCGGATCCTAGAGAAGACTAAGAGAGTGAATCTTAGTGTGAGCTAAGTCAGTGTAATTGTTAGTCACTTGTAGGTTTCAAGTGCAGTTGTAACTCTTACCTGATTAGTGGATTGCCTTCATTCTAAGAAGGAAGAAATCACCTTAACGGGTGGACTGGAGTAGCTTGAGTGATTTATCAAGTGAACCAGGATAAAATCCTTGTGTGCTTTTCTATCTCTTATCTTTAGCACTTAAGTTCTCGAAAGATTTGCCAAAATCTTTAAGGTGGAAGTTTTGTACTGAAAACGTTATTCAAACCCCCCCTTTCTACCGTTTTTCATACCTTCAGTTCACATTGTCCATTTGTAGGATACCATACTTGTAAATGTTATGGGTTGTGTTTGGTAAAGTAAGATCATCTCCAATGATAATATCTAATGTTAAATACATATTCATATGAGTTTCTATTACCATTGGAGTACATATTCAATTCCAACATGACAAAGATGAGTATGTGGGAATAGATACTCCAAACTAGACTTGAAAAGTGAGCTAGTATTTATTATAAGCACTTACAATTAATATAATTAGTTAGAGCATCTACATCCATCATACTCACTAAAATATCTACACATCATTTTTTCAATTTCCCATAATGTCACATCATCTACCCCATTTTACTAACTTTTTACTCCAACCCAACAACTCTTAAAAGTTTCTATAGTGGATTCCACTATCAACATCACATTTGTATATTTTATTATTTATCTTCATTTTAATTAATTGTAAGTGCTTGTAATAAATGCAAGCTCATCTTTCAAGTCTAGTGTGGAGTATCTATTCCCACATACTCATCTTTGCCATGTTGGAATTGAATATGTACTCCAATGATAATAGATATTCATATGAGTATGTATTTAACATTAGATACTACCATTGGAGATGCTCTTACAAAAAATAAAATATACAAATGTGATGTTTTTTGTGGGATCCACTATAGAAACTCTTAAGAGTTGTTGAGTTGGAGTAAAAAGTTAGTAAAGTGATATAGATGATGTGACACTATGGAGAATTGTAAAAAATGAAGTGTAAATATTTTAATGAGTATGATAGATGTAGATGCTCTAATGATGAAAATCAGATTTAGAAACTAGAGATATAACATGCAAATTAAATGCTATATATGCATAAAATGGTAACCAAAATTGGTTATAGAACACTTAAAAATCAATTTGATTATAAAACTTAAAAATGAAAATGTGCTTTTTTAATCTTTGTTGGCAAACACAATACCGACATGGGTCTCTGTTTTGTCATCGCCAACTATATAACTATATAAGGGTAACATAATTGCAGGATATGAGTAGGACATGAGTAGGATAATAATGATTGGCTATATACAATTAAAAACAGATGAAGATCGAATCTGCTTAAAAAATTTATTAAGGGACTAAAATCTGCTCAATCGACTCTGTGGGTGTTTTGATATGTGTAGCTTTCAAAAGTGACCAATATCGAAGAAAAAACAGCATTGGCAACAATAAATGAAACCAAACAAACCATGGAGAGATAAGGAATGGTGACTGGGCGAGGGGTGAAGGTGGTAGTGGAGGAGGATGGGCAACGGATGAGGGGCGAAGGCGGTGGTGACCGAGCACAACTAAAAAAAAGTAAAAGATACATAGAGTAGCAGTTAACATGGAACCGCTATCCCATTGTGTGCTCCTCTCACATGCATTTTGTGGTAGTGGGGAAAACGAGGAAATGGTGAGAACGGGGAGGATAAAGAAGATGGATAAGGGTATACTGTCTAAACATGATCTGATTTGATGGTGAAAACTCTTATTGAGTTTAGGATTGAATTTTACCTTATGTTTAAAACTGGGTTTGAGTTCGAGCTTGGTATTGGTGATACATGCATGCATGGGCTCGAACTGCTCGATATACATGAATCATTATGGGTTCTTGCGTGTTTGTAATATATATAGTTGCTGATGAATGATTAAACTAGGATTAATTTTTTTTCTTTAAATTTTAGTGTCCTTCGCCCCCCTGTAGTTTTTATGCATGTTTAATTTAAGGCTCTGATCAATTTGGCAGGATAACAGACTCAATCCATGTAGCAAGTTTTTTTTTGTTGAGATTAGAGTGCCAATAGCTAGCGGTACATTAACCTTCTCATCGTGCGTGCTCACACTAAAATAAATGACTAGTCATAAAATGTGTTTCATTACCATGAGCAAACATTAATCCCTTAATCTCATGGTTAAGAGTCTATATGAACAACTGTCACGCCCAGGGGCGCGCGGGGCTAGAATTTTGGCACCGGGGTGGCGAAAGATCAAATAAAAAATTAATTTTGTTTTCTTTTATCTAAACTATAGTCATTTTTTGAACTTACCTTTACATATAATTTCTATACACATATTCAATCTTTTATGCTTTACTTTATCAAACTTCATTATATCAAACAATAATAAATCCACATGTGTAAATCAAATAGGAGGTTCGATTCTTATTCAGAGCTTTTTTTATTACGAAAATAAAATGATGCCACAAGGATTCGAACTGGGGACCGTGAAAAAAAACCTCCAAGTGCAGACCATTATACCACCGTGTGCTAATTGGTATGTGCTACCCGATGATAATATATATTTAGTTTTTCACCGGGGCTAAAAGAAAAATATACATATTTTCAGGATAAAAACAAAAAAGATGACAGTGTGGGGGCATCGGTGAGCCACTCCGGTGCCTCCGCCCTAGACACTCCATACTTGAAGACCCCGGTTAATCCATTAATTAGTAGTTAGTACCATCAATAATGCCTAAAGATTAATATATCTAATGGCATGAGATGTGAGGAAGCAAAAAGGAGACAAGTTAACTAATCAAAGCAAAATTTATAATTCATGAACGCCATGTTGAATGGTATTAGGTATGTTTGGTTGTTTTTGTTAAATACGTACGGAACGAAGGTTTGTTTGGTTTTAAAAATACTTTATTTCTATTAATAATTATGAAAGGAATATTTTATCTTTTCCTTTTAGATATTTTGAAAATAACAACTATAATGAAACAATTATTTTCACCACTTTCTTATAAAAAAATTTATAAAAAAATAAAAAATGACAATAGAAAATAAAACCAAGGAAATATTTTCTTAAACTAAGGATGGATTCCGAAGCAAAAATATTTATGGCTTAATTGCAACTTTAGTCCCCGACGTTTACCAATGCCACGATTTTGGTCCCCCACCTAATTTAATTACATGGATGGTCCCCGACGTTGTAGGTCGTGTGCAACGTTAGTCCTACCGTTTATTTCTTAATGGAGGAGACTTACGTGGACGTCTAGTTGGAGAGAAAAAGGAGGTATGAGGAGAGAGGGAAGCACGTGAGTATCACGTGAACTCACGTGAACCTTATATGAACCCATTATACCCAAATCTGAAACCCTAGGGATCTAAATCGTATTACCTTCTTCGTTCTAGGGAGGTCAGAGGTTTGGGTATAATGGGTTCAGATAAGGGTCACGTGATACTCACGTGCTTCCCTCTCTCCTCATACCTCATTTCTCTCTCAAATTGGACGTTCACGTAAGCCTCCTCCATTAAGAAATAAACGGTAGGACTAACGTTGCACACGACCTACAACGTCGGGGACCATCCATGTAATTAAATTAGGTGGGGGACCAAAATCGTGGTATATATTGATAAACGTCAGGGACCAAAGTTGCAATTAAGCCAATATTTAAAACAAAACCTGACGAGGGCAGTCTCGACTGAGTCGTATATATTAATTAATTATCCATTAAATATAATATATGCCATGACTCATGAAGCATAATGCGCACTTAAGTATTCGTACCAGAATTGAATAGACTTGTGTTTCTGGGTGCAGTCATAATCCACTAGGTTCATTGCATTCGTTGTCAAAAGATAGAGAGAAAAGAATGCGTATAAGTCTCTCTACACACATCATGCATCATGTATAGGCACGTCAACAATGGTGAATTTCCTACTATTGTGTTTAACAAAAGAATGTGACGCGCGTTAAGCTGTTTTAGCATTAAAATTGAGTGTCGGTCCCAAAGCTCATGTGTTTAGCATCATCACTACAACAAAGGCAGTAGTGGCGGAAAAAAAAAAGTGGGGGCTAAAATAAAATGTTCATATATAAATTAATTTTTTTAGAAGTAGACTAGCAGTTTTTTTTTTTGGTAGATTTTAATAGTAGTATATATATACATACACACAGACAAAAATTAAAATTAAACTAATATTGAAATTTTTGTTGAAAGATATTATATATATATATATATTCATGATATTGAGAATTTCGTATTCCTTTCCATATTTTAAAACCTTGATGTATTTTTTACTTTTAAATAACATTTTTGTAATTATTCTCACAAGTCATTATCTTGAAAATGGAATTTATTTGTTTATTCTTCTCAAAATTGTTATATTTTTCGTCTTCGAATGATAGATTAAGTGAAAGAGCTGAGAAACATATGGGTTGGGGAAGAGAAGTTCCAAAGTTAATCCCTAAAGGGTAGTTCTGGTCAAAGATTCACCCTATTAGTCAAAAATAAAAAAGATATGGAAGTATTTATCAAAAATGGTCAAAGATTCATCCTATTAGTCAAAAATAAAAAGATATGGAAGTAGTCTCTCTCTGTTCCATAAAGATTGTTGTTTTGGATTTTCTTTCAATATTCCAAAATGTTTGTTGTTTTAGAAAATCAATGTATTTTTTGCTAATTTTTTTTCCACTTATACCCTCATTTAATAAATTTTCTCTCATTTCTCAAAGATGATATGAAGAAGGCGCTTGATGAATTTCATATGAGTGGCCGCTGGCCAAGAGGCACCAATTCTTCATTTATTGCTTTGATTCCTAAGGTTGATTCTCCTCACAACATTAGTGAATTTAGGCCAATTTCATTGGTGGGATGTTTATACAAAGTGGTACGTAACAAAGATTCTGGCAGCAAGAATTAAGAATGTGCTTCCAGAGGTAATTGATCAGAACCAATTTGCTTTCTTGGGTGGACGTAGTATGTTGGACAGTGTGATAATCGCAAATGAAGCGGTTCATGAAGCCAAGAGTTTGAAAGTGCCTGATATATATGATGAAGAGATTTAATTTCTGGTATATGATGAAGCCGTTGTTGAAGAGATTTAATTAAGGTAGACTTTGAGAAAGCGTATGATTCAATTCGTTGGAACTTTCTGGTATATATGATGAGGAGATTTAATTTCTGTGGGAAATGGATTTCTTGGGTGATGGGTTGCTTGGAATCTTTGTCTATATATGTTCTTGTGAATGGCAGCCCAACAAGTGAATTCAAGATGGAGAAGGGGGTGAGACAGGGTGATCATTTGGCACCTTTCTTGTTCTTGATGGTGGTTGAAGGCCTTTACGGTATCATGAGACAACATGTAGCTTTAGGTAATTTTATTCACTTGAAAATTGGGAGGGTTTCCCCTATGGAGGTTTCTTTACTCCAATATGCGGATGATGCTCTGTTTTTCTGTGAGGCTCATATTCAGAACGTGGTATAGCTTTGAAATGTGTATTGAGAAGCTTTGAGTTGGTAACAGGGATGAAGGTGAATTTTCATAAAAGTAAGCTTTCAGCTATTTCGACTTCTGAATCTATAGTTGCTCGCTTTGCTGCTTTGTTACACTATTGGGTTATGGAGATTCCTTTTGTATACTTGGGGTTACCGGTGGGTGGGAATCCTCATAGGTTAGCGTTTTGGGATCCTATGATTGTAAAAATAAAAATGAAACTCTCAGAATGGAAGGGTAAAAATCTTTCTTTTGGCGGTAGATTATGCTTGGTGAAAAGTGTGTTGGCGGCTTTACCTTTGTATTTCATCTCTTGCTATAGAATGCCGAAAGGAGTTGTAAAATAGTGTAATCAAATCATGATGAGATTTTTGTGGGGTGGCTCGGAGGAGGATCAGAAGATATCATGGGTTCAATGGGCTCAAATTTGTAGACCTAAAATAGAGGGGGGGACTTGGAGTGAAAGACTTAGAGAGCTTCAACGTTGCCCTTCTTGGTAAATGGCGGTGGAGGTTGATTCTCAATCAAGACCAACTATGGAGTCGTGTGTTGTTAGCAAAATATGGGGAGAAGGCATTTCCCATAAGTCCATATGGTGGAAAGATCTATCTTTAGCCTGCGCTGAAACCCCTGCAGGATCTTGGTTTGAAAATAGTTTGTACAAACGATTGGGGGAAGGGGATAACACACTATTCTGGCAAGAGGATTGGCACGGTCATTGTAAGTTCCAGGAATTATTTGGGGATTTGTTTAGCATTTCAACACAACAAAATAAAACTCTGGTAGAAGTGGGAGCATGGGAAGGAAATAGGTGGGTAGGTATCTCTTAATCTCTTTTGAGATTACGATATCACTACAAAAAACGAGATCAATTGGGGGTAGTAGCTATTTTTTCACATCTTGGGTGATATCTAGAGATATCTCGCAATCTCTTGTGATATCGCTAGATTACCACGATATTACAAGATTAGCTTACTTGGTCTGAAGTGTCAAAAAATGATTAGTACAAGGGCATTTCAGACATTTACCTCACCTACTTAGGGTTTAAGCAAAATCAATCCTCATTCTCTCGTTCCTTTCCTTGTTCCTTCTTTTGACATTACGCAACTTGCATCAGAACAAGATGAATGACTTGGTATATGTGATATACAAGAAGTTAAGAACTAAAGAAGTTAAAAGAAATGTAATTCTACCTTTTGATGAAATCCAGTATGATGATGAATGAATAACTAAAGAGGTAGATGTAGAGGAGAATGAGATTAATGGTGAGAATGATGCTACTGAGAATGTCGCTAAATTAGTTCCAGAGGACCTGGGAATTTGGTTCTTGATTCTAATCTTGGAAGGTTTATGTGTATCTCATATGAGAAAGAACTTGACGGTGAGAATGATGATGATTCTAGTGGTGCTGAATTTGAAAGTGTAGGAGGATTTTAAATTTGGATGACTATTGACCTATTTGTTCTTTTTTTAAGTTTATCATAAATTGTATTGATGTTTTGTTAATTTTCATGACTTACGTACCTTAGATTTGGATACTTGGTAATTTTAAGCATGGTTTAAATTGTCATTATTGGATTATTTGGATAATTTTTAGGCTTATTTGGTCCCTCACTTATCACAATTTTGCACTTTTGATCCCTCTAGAAAAAAGTTAGCAAAATTAGTCCCTCACGTTTACACACTCTTGCGTTTTAGTCCCAAATAGAGATCATTTTTGCAAAAAATTAAGCAATGTGGAGGACTAAAAGTGCTAATTTTTTTATTGGGGACCAAAAGTGCAAAATCATGATAAATGAGGGACCAAAAGAGCTATTAAGCCTATTTTTTATGGGTACATATTAATCCTAATTTTTAATACTATTAGTGTGACTTCATCATTATTATACAATTTTAAAAATATTATTTTTGCAACCTTGCACCCCATGCACACTCCCCAATCCTAATATTTAAACTACATCTTCTCACAATACTCTGAAACAAGAGTGTTAGAGAAAAGAAAACACAAATATAAATTTAAAGTGTTTTCCGGTATTGGTGCTTGGTGTGTTGAAACAAAGAGCCTCAGAGCTCGTTTGGTACGTTGTATACTATAAGACCTGATAGCATAAGACATGGTTGTATTAAGCCTGATAGGATAAGGCCTGACAAAATTTTAATACTGTACAGCCTTTTGTTATATACTGTATAATTTGGTGGCAACATTGGTGGTGTGGTAGTGGTGGTATTGGAAGGGGATGATGGTGGCAGTGGTGGTGGTTGGTGGTAGTGGCGACGTTAGTGGCAGTGAGAGTGGTGGTGGATGGTGGTGTTGGTGGCGGTGGTGGTGGAGCGTGGGGGCGGCGACAGTGGTGGTATGAAGGTATCAACGATGGTGGCAGTGGTGGAGCATAGTGGCGGCGGCGGCGACAATGGTGGTGGTGGCGACAACGGTGATGGTAGTGGTGGCAGTTGTGGCGGCGGTGATGGTGGCGACGGTAGAGGGTGGTGGTAGTGGCGATAACAATTACTAGAGCGTGGTGGTGGTGGCGGCGGCGGCGGTGGTGGTGGCGGTGGTGGTGGAGGGTGGTTGTGGTGGAGGGTGGTTGTGGTGGCAGCAATAATGGTGATGGTGGTGGCGGCGACGGTGGTGGCGGCAATGACAGTGGTGGTGGTGGAGGGTGATTGTGGTGGCGGTTGATTAAATATATTGAAGTAGTTTATACATTACACTCTTATCATGCTTTATCCTTTATCTATATGGTGGATCAAATAAACCATCATTTTGATGTATAAGAGGAGATTGATGTATAAGCTTATACAATACAATCACTACGCCAGAAATTGCATTTTACAGCGCTTATTTTTTCAATTTTACAACGCTTATGAAGCGCTGTAGAACGTACCGTTGTAGTACTGTCAAGCGCTTTTTTTAGAAAGCGCTGTAGAACATGAGATATCCTACAACGCTTATTCTTATAAGTGAGGTAGTATGTGTGCATTTTATATCGCTTTCTTTGAAGAAGCGCTTTAGCATGAGTGCATTCTACAACGCTTCTCTTAAAAAAGTGTTGTAACATGTATGTATTCTACAAGGCTTTCTTAGAAAAAGCGTTTTAGAATGGAACATTCTACAGCACATTCTTCAAAAAGAAGCGTTGTAGCATGTATGTGTTCTATAACCCTTTCAAAAAAAGCGCTTTAAGTGACATCTTTTAAACAAATTTGCAGGTAAACCTTTTCATGAATCAACCGCTAATTACAAAAATGGCTATTCAGATCCAAATTCAAGTATACAACATTTAGGGATTAATACTACTACGCAGAAGTATATCATTTAGAGATAAATAATACTATCAAGCACACAGTAACTTGAAGGAATAGGATTAAGGTCCTTTTTTTGTTGATAAACCAAAGTATATTTAATCAAAAGCACAAGGGTGCTTAATACATAGATGATCAAAATACAAGAGATTAGAAAACTACAAAATGCTTAGCATGTACCTACAAGTAGCTACATGTAACTACAATATGGTTCTGTGTTCTTAATCTCAATACCCCCATCCTTAAATAAATGATAGGATGACCTATCAGCCACTTTCTCCCAAAAAACAAGAAGAAAAAATCCAAGGCTAACTTCATCCATGATACAGCAGAACCTCCAAATAATGCCAAATAGAACCCATATACATTCTGCTGCATAGAGGAACATTAGAGGAAAAATATAACAAAACACTTACAGGTTGTGTAAAAAATAGGATATATGCTATAACAAAACATACACACACACACACATATTAAAGAGCAAGTCCATGAAAGAGGGACACTGTCCTAAGACAAGCTAAACAAACATTAGTAAGACAGAATTGCATGTCAATGGCAGAATCCTCAACAAGGAAAAAGAATTGGAAGCATTCTTCTATAATAAATGAGGTACAATACACCAGACAGAAGGTAGCAGCACAACTTCTTAACGAGGATAATTGATTATCATCTTTGTGTATTTTGCGAAAATAGGTATTTTGTGTAATCCATTTTAAGAAGACTACTAACCTCTCTGAGGAACTCTTTCAACTGATCATCATGGAAATTCTGAACCGTTAAAACCTTTACAGCAACATCCTGCATTTTTAAAACAATGATAAATGCACCAAAATGGTTAAGAAAAATATAGTAATAAGTTGTATTCAAAATATGCATTCAAGCCTTCAAGGAGCTAATACAAAATGTGTCAATGATTAAATATAATCAAGTCATCTTGGCAGCTAAATGACATCAATACACTAGGCTTCAGAAAAGTAGATACTGAAAGCATTATAATGCAATAGTAATAAACTTTGCACAGAATGCAACAAATATCATCATAATAGAATACTTACTGATCCATGCCATTCAGCGCGATACAGTGTCCCAAATGATCCTGCATAGAGAAAAGAGCATCCACATTTAGAGTCACCATATCTCTTAGGTTCTTTCAAAAAGAAGAACTAGGGGAAGCAGAAAACTTACCAGCACCAATACGCTCTTTAATTCGTAAATCATCCCATGATATCTCTAGCCAGCCCATTGCAAGTGATGGTTCAATATTCAAGTGAATGACCAAGATATTCCCAACACCGTGATTTTGAAGTCTATTGTTAACTTGTTTCTGTTCTGACTCCCTGGATGAGCTCAACACAAAATCATTTTAGTTATTTTTTTACCGCAAAGTTTCCCTTTACAATGAGCTTATTATTGGAAGTTTCTTGTTCTATAACTAAATCTTTACCAAGCCTGGGATATTCATGTAGTGATGCTTCATAAATTGGAATAAAAGCTTCAGAAACACCTTCATAAATAAGAGGAAAGATTAATAAGCCTAAAGTCACATTTGTGGTTGTTCCCTTTCAAACCAAAAAGGATTAGAGGTGATTTTGTACATCTAAAAGTTTGATCAACTGAAGCATAAATGGAACCATTGTTAACTTTGAGTGAATCACTTTCCTTAGATTGCTGATTTGCCCGTACGCCACCTGTGAGAGATTGAGAAACAACAAAGAACAACTTTAAAGTAGGAATGATCTCTGCAAATTAAGATTTACAAAAACAGAACTATTTGAGCATACGATTCCCTGTCCTCAATAGGTGTCAATCTTGAATTCGCAACCAACTACATTCCAGAAGCTCGGAGAGAAAAAGGCCAAAGAACCTTTAAATGCATGTATCATCAAACTTAGGATTCAACCGAGTGGGAAAAAGCAAAAGAAAGTTTAAATGTTTTGACTTTTGAAATAGGTGAAAATCTGAAACTTTTCAGGCAATGAAAATTGAAGCATGTGCTTGATGATGTAAAATAGCTTAATGCTACGTTTGTGCACATCTGCACGGTTTCTCAAATCAATTGGCAATTTTTTGTGAAATACCACTCATACTAATGAACCGACCTGGTAAAACTATTTATGCCATCCTACAAGTGAGAGGTTGAAGTGATATGCAACTTAATGACCAAGAATGTATCAAGGTTTATATACTTATAAAGATTCTGAACTTAAATAGAAATAGCTCTAAACAATGGAAGACCAAATTCCAAGGTATATAAAGCACAACATACCTAAATACAGAGAAGGCGCACCTCTCTGTATAAAGCAGAACAAAAAACGAAGATGCAGAGAAGTGAAAAGGAAATGGAGTCAAATAGTGTACCAGAGGAGATTGTGAGAGTTGCGTTTCTGATGGAGAGGTGATTGTACATTCTCTTCTTCCTCTGAGAAAAACCTCAAGAAGCGGAAGAGGGCCAAGAAGCCATCAACACCACCGTCTGCAGCCACCCACCGCGACCACAAGTTCCGCGGCGTCAGGCAACATAGGTGGCCAGCTGAGATCCGCGACCCGAACCAAAGGCGGCGCGTCTGGCTGGGGACGTTTGACACGGCGGAGGAGGCCGCAACCGAGCACGACAAGGCGGCGGTGAAGATAAAGGGCCCTAACTCCATCACCAACTTTCCGAATACAGCAAAGGAGGAGGCAACGACGCCTCCTCCGGGATCTGACGGACGCATGGGATTTCAGGGTTTCTAAAGCTTTTGGGAGAAAAGTGGAAGAGTGGGGTGCGAAGTTTAGGAGTAGTGCAGACTAGTTTTTTTTAGAATAATGAAATTATAAAATATTGTAAAGCGTTTTTTTCATATCAACGCTGTATGTACATACAGGTGCGGACAACGCTTTAAGCTGAAAAACGCTTTAAAGAATGCAGTGTAATTTTTTAATTTATTTTAAAGCGTTTTCTTTTCCGAAGCGCTATAGATAAGTTGAATATTTAAAGCGTTTACCTGTAAAAGCGCTTTAAAGTAGTTCCGTGTAGTATTTTAAAGCGTTTCACCTCACAAACGCTTTTAAACAGGCGCTTTAGTATCCCAATTCTGGCGTAGTGAATGTGAGCACCAAACAATGGATAAGCCCATAGTGTATTGTATAAACTTATACTATCATGCCTAATACGGTGTACCAAACGAGTCCTCGGGCCTTCATATATAGCATTGGACTCCTCAACCCTTCACCGTGCTAAGCAATGTGAGACTTCTTCAATTGTTTTCCTTAACCTCCTTCTTCCTTCATTAGCAATGTGGGATTACATTACAATCAACCTAAACAATAATAATACATGTTGAGTATCTTTAATATTTTAAAATCCTAACAGAACCATATGTCAATCAATAGGTTGCATAAAGCTAGATTTCCAATTCTACTAACTATTGCATAAATACTAAAAATGAGAATTTCTACTTCTTCTAATATTCATTTAATTTTAGTCTCTACTAGGAATGAATGACCATTTGACGAACACCCTCGTTGAGCTACATAAGCAGACAATTAGAGGAAGTTTTGAATTACAAAGTCAAGCAATAAGTCTTTTGTATTGTCACCAACCAGATGCATCAGATCTGCATTTCTCGAGTAAACATTATTCTTTCGTTGAACATATATATCACTTGAACTTTTGTAGCGAAACGCGGCATTTGAGTTATGGTGATTTGAATTGTTTTTATAAATATGAGAAGGGACAAGATGAGGTTGAAAAGTCGGCATGAGGTGAAAATAATGAGAAGAGCAACAATTTATTTTGAAATAATAATATCACTTCTAATTAAATAAAATCTAAATGTTTTTGTACATGGCAGCTTAAAAAAACAAAAAGACTACAAATACTAGCGCCTCATGAAAAGAGTGCCACAGTAGTCATCCGCAAGGAGAAGAGCAGTAGCCAACAGAGGAGCGTCCAAACACTGCAAACAGAAATTTCCATGAGCACCCTCCTTAGCTAACATGTCTGCAACCGCGTTGCCCTCCCGGAGAATGTGCTCAAACCTCCAGGCATCTAATTTTAGTTTAATTATAGTTTCACGTATCTCATTTATTCATTTTAAAAAAAATATTCGCCAAGTATGAACTCTAACCTTTCACCCTAAAAATCATTAAAAAAATATTACTAGAAATAGATAGTAATGCACATGAGAGCTTCAAACAAAATAAATTTTTTTTCCTGATGTAACAAAAAAATAAAAATAAAAATAAAATTAACAATTAAATTTTAAATCCGTAAAAATAAAAGTTTAAATAATTTTTTTGATTTGATTTAAATTTAAAATGAAATAAATAATTTCTAACTAATTTACTCTCTTTTTTCCTTTAAAAAATTGTGCTTACTTTTTTTTTGAAAATGCTTACTAGTTGTCGTAAATCGTGATCCCCGTGACCTTCCATGAGACCATCTAAGTTTGAATTTTGACCTCATAATTCGCCAAACGGACAAAGCTTGAAACGAATCACAAATAAAAAACTAGTGGTACACTTCAATTTGTTCTCCAATTTTCATCACCACATGCTTTGCGAGATGACATAAAAAAAACTCATTATCTACTACAGAATATTAACGTTCAAAAAAAAACTACAGAATATTTAATTTGAACGGCTTAAGTTTCAAATAAAATAAATTTTGAACGGCTTAATTCCTAAATGAGTAAAATGCTAATACGTTATTAATATTAAATATTCAACAAAAAATTAATAAAATATTGATAAATTCAAATAAAAAAGCATTTATAATATTCGTATTAGACAATTTTTTTCTCAATGAAATTGCTTCCTAATTAAATTCTTATCTTTTTTTAATTAAAAAGCATTAAATTGTTTATTAATTCAGTGTAGAGAAATTAAAATGCATGATTTTCATACCAAAGCGTTTTGTCTGGAAAAACAGCACTATACCCCGAATATTCCTTTGGGCTGCTTCATGTGGTGGAAGAGAAAGAAAGTGCATTTCACAGTCACAAGATATGGCCACCAAAACCTAATGGCTTTCCATTCACATCTCGAATATTCCTCTTATTTTCCGCATTCTGTTATCATGGCCCAAAAATTCCACACCCTTCGATCTTATCAACGGCTGAGATTAAATTTAGAAATGCCAAAAGAATAAGAGTTTTGATAAGTTAGAGAATAAAAGCTAATAAAAAAAAGGAAACTTCACAGCTTCATGGAACTAGTATTAGCCATATGCTATGTAACGTAATGTAATATTCCTTTGGAATCAAAGATCCTTTTTTATTTTCGGTGCTAGCTTCACGCATGATCACTATAAATACCCTTTTCTCCCTTGGTGAATAATCCAAGCCAACAAACGATTTTGAGAGTACTGCAAGAAACCCAAATAGAGTCTAATTCTTGTGAAGGAGATTTCTTCTTCCATTGAGTTTTATTTTTTTGCTAGCTATTCCCTTTGTCACCCAAAAAAATGTCTGGAATTGTGGTTGTTTTCGACTTTGATAAGACCATCATTGATATCGACAGTGATAACTGGGTTGTTGACGAGTTGGGTTTCACCGATTTGTTTAATCAGCTTCTTCCCACCATGCCTTGGAACTCCCTCATGGTAAGCTTTTGATTTTCTGTCATATACTCTGTTTTTTTATACTCTTTTTTTCAAAAAACATGTTTTCATTATTAACTTTGCAACCTACATTGTGTTAATGGCATAAATTTGGTTTTGTCCTTACAGGATAAGATGATGATGGAGCTTCATTCAAAAGGTGTAACTATTGAAGAGATTGAAGAGGTTCTCCATAGGATTCCTATTCACCCCAGAGTGATACCTGCTATTAAAGCAGCTCATGCTTTAGGGTATGTATCAATTTCCTCCCCTCAAACAAAGTTCTAATTTTTTTAATCTTCTTCCTATATTTTATGTGGGATGAAATTAATGGTTGATTTTTTGTTTTTGTTTTCAGGTGTGATTTGAGGATTGTGAGTGATGCAAACATGTTTTTCATTGAGACAATTTTGGAGCACTTAAAAATAAAGGAATACTTCTCAGAGATTAACACTAACCCTGGTTATGTTGAAGAAGGAAGGTTAAGAATTTTGCCTTATCATGATTTCAATAAGGCTCCCCATGGCTGCTGCGGTTTGTGTCCTCCAAACATGTGCAAGGTATAATCTTCTCATCCATGCCCCTTGATTTCTTTTTTAAAATTTGTTTTTTTTTTTGAAAATGAAAGAAATATTATTACTAAGAAAGATCAAACCCAATGTCAAGACACAACAGCCGGCAAAGTACAGAGGCCAATAATTTGAGCAAACAAAACCCACCACCAACCCGCAAAGTGGCATCAACGGTATCCCAAACAAGGGCCTCATTAAAACCTTACTGGGTAAACCCAGTGGGAAAAACCCCAGTAAGGAAAAAGAGTACCACAAGCCACCAATTGTCAACTAATTCATCATTTTTATTGAAAATATTTCAGGGTTTAATCATAGACAGAATCCAAGATTCATTTTCTCAAGATGATGACAAGAAAATCATATACCTTGGCGATGGGGCTGGGGACTATTGCCCAAGCTTAAGGCTTAAACAGAGAGATTTCATGATGCCAAGGAAGAATTTTCCTGTGTGGGACTTAATATGCAAAGACCCTTCACTTCTTAAAGCTGAAATCCATGGTTGGACTGATGGAGAAGAATTGGAGCAAGTTCTGTTGCAGTTGATCAGCCAAATTTCTATGGAGAAAGATGCTCTGTTTATGTCATCTGACTGCAAAACACAGACTCTTTTGATCTCTGCTCATGAGCCTTTGCCTAAAGTTCTTCATGTTCGACCATAAATTCTTAGTTTTAGAATTGCTGCAAATGCATCATAACTTTAGTTTGTCTTCCCCCTTCTAATTACCCTAAATCAACGCTTCCAAAAGTTACTAGTCTTGGAATGGTCCAAGATGGAAGTGTAAAATTTCTATCTAATACAAACATGAGTTTGCTCTTGAGTCTTGATGGTGCGAGTTGTTTTTATTCTTATTAGGTAAGGTAAGCGATAAATTTAATTTAATTTTTTGGTAGAAAGGCACGAGCTAGATGACAGGTGAGAGAAGTTATTCCTAAATGGTGCAATTTATATTTTCTAACGTTAAAAAAAATAAGTTTTGTCTCACCTTACCTAGGTGACAAAGTGCCACAATTACCTAGTTCATCAATCATACAAGGATTCTAAATTTAATCAATTATTTAAAAATGTAAATTGATTATTTCAATAACAATTAGTATTAATTTTTATATTTTGCACCTTTAAAATCACATTGTCACTTTAAAAAACAAAATAAGCTATTAAAACCATTGATTGAAAAATCAATGGTAGAAATTTAAAACACTCAAAGTTTGTTATACATGTGACAAGTATAGGGTTACTGTCACAAAATTATTTTACCTTCTAATTTCTAAAGTTAAGAAATGGATTCAAAAATTGAGAAATAGATTGTCACAACTTTTGGTAGATGGGGCTCGAGATGGTTATGTGAGAAGAGGATTTGAGAATGTTTGTATAATGGTCATGGGAAGGATACAGGGGCTTTTGGATTATGTTCATGTTTCTAGGTTTTAGGATGGAGGATGATTATGAAGATGATAGATGGAAGAGGTGAATGAAAAAAGTAAGAGAAAAAATCCATGTGAGATAAGTGAGATGATGCAGAGGTGTTGAATAGTGTAAATTAAAAAGATTCAGTTTATACATGTTCAACGTGTGAGAAACAATACGGCGGAAGCGTCTCTGTATTTGGATGAAATTAGTTCATCATAAATCCAACATGATCCCTCTCACAAAGTGAGGGATGAAAACATTTTTTTTAAAGAACAATTTTTATTAACATAGTAGAGCTTGAGACCATCCCTCTCAAGTAGGAAAATAGCTATTCAAACATAGTAAGAGAGCTACAAACGGGCTGGTACAACAAGGCTCCACAAAGGGTGTGCACTACAACCCTCTTTTGCTAAATGATCAGCTAAATCATTTGATTCTCTAAAGGCATGTACAACCCCAACACAAGAAACCTCTCAGATGAGCACATCAATCACCCTTAGATTAGGCAGCAGCTTTAGGGGTCTATTGGTCTTACACCTAACCCATCTAGTGAGGAATCACTTTCAATGATAACAAAACTAAGGGAGAATTGTCTACATAATTTCAAAGTTGATAAAATAGCTCTAACCTTCACTTCGTATGCCCAGGCGGAACCAATGTCTAGGGATGGAAACATTTTTAAGCCTTAACAAATTAATATTTTAGGCAAGTAGTTTATTGTTATTATTGGTAAATTAAATCATTTATTTATTTTTATCATTAGTTAATTATATAAGTAGCAAAATAGTTTTAGGTGAGTAATACAAAGTGATAGGAAGAAAATCATCTAAATTTATATTTTATCGTATCATATGCCGGAAAAAAAAAAACAGAATACATGAGATATGATTAATTTGTTATATCTCATCTTATAATTTTGCCACCAAGTGAGCTTTTAAGGGTGTGTTTCGTGGCCACCATATTGTAAAAGAGTTGAATAAGAATAAGATAAGATAAGAAGATAGAAAACTGTTATCTTATTTTGTGTTTGAGTTCGATCGAATAATAATATAATATTCTTTTAAAAAAATAAAAAAATATTAATAATGAGAAATTAGTCAAATTACTCTCACAGTAAAAAATACTACTCCAAATATGATACTCCAAATTTTTAGTGTTAAACCGCAATTAAGACTAAAGATATGTGGGGCTAGCGATTACTAGACACTACAAATCATTTAATTGAAATTTCTTCTTAATTGAATTGTTCATGAATTCAGCATAGAAAATTAAATTACCCAATTTTCATAGTGCTAATTTTGTATGGAAACCGTAAGTTTCAAAAAAAAAAATGTATGGAAACCGTACTATACCCAGAATATTCTTTTTGGGCCGTTCCCGGTGGTGGATTTCCCAGTCACAATAGGTGGCCACCGAAACCTAATTCCATTCCATTTAAATCTCCTCTCGAATATTCCACTTTATTTACGCATTCTATTATCATGGCCAAAACCTTCCACACCCTCCGATCCTCTTATCAACTTCAATTTCATCATATCCAACGGCTGAGATAAAACTTAAAATGCCAAAAAAAGCATAAGAGTTCTGATAAGTTTATTCTAAGAATAAAATCTAATAAAGGCAGTTTCATATTTTAATGGCCTCTTCTTTTACGAGAAACTACTAGCCATATGCTATGTAACGCAACGTAATATTCCTTGGGAATCAAATATTCTCTCTTGGTTTTTTGGGTGCTGACTTCACCAATGTTCACTATAAATACCCTTTTCTCCATGGTTGAAAAATCCAAGCCTATAACCGATTTTGAGAGCACTGCAAGATAGATTACTTCTTCTGTGTCATTGAAGTTTTTGCCATTCTCTTTTTCATCCCCAACAAAAATATGTCTGGAATTGTGGTGGTTTTTGACTTTGACAAGACCATTGTCGATTGTGACAGTGATAACTGGGTTGTTGACGAGTTGGGTTTCACCGATTTGTTTAATCAGCTCCTTCCCACCATGCCTTGGAACTCCCTTATGGTAAGCTTTTGATTTTCTTCTAATTTGTTATTCTGATTTTTGGGATCATGTGCTTTGTTTTTATTGATACTGTTTTGTTGATAAATTTGGTTTTGAATTTACAGGACAGGATGATGATGGAGCTTCATTCAAAGGGTGTAACTATTAAGGAGATTGAAGAGGTTCTGCATAGGATTCCTATTCACCCCAGAGTAATACCTGCTATTAAAGCAGCTCATGCTTTAGGGTATGTATTACTTTTCCCAACAAATTTCTTTTTTTATTTTAAGTGGAGATGAAATTAATGATGGCATTTGTTTTTCAGGTGCGATTTGAGGATTGTGAGTGATGCAAACGTGTTTTTCATTGAGACAATTTTGAAGCACTTAGGAATAAGGGAATATTTCTCAGAGATTAACACTAATCCTGGTTATCTTGATGGAGAAGGAAGGTTAAGAATTTTGCCTTACCATGACTTCAACAAGGCTCCTCATGGCTGCAGTTTGTGCCCACCAAACATGTGCAAGGTATAAATCTTCCCATCCATCATGATTTTCTTTGTCAAATAGAAAAGAAAATTATCTTAAAACATGTTGTGAACCTGCCTTTGAATTGAATCTTTTTGAGCCTATTGATAAGTTTAATTTTTTTTTTTGAATTTATGACCAATATAATTCTAAACTAATTCATTCTTATTTTTGAAAATTTTCAGGGTTTAATCATGGATAGAATCCAAAATTCATTTTCTCAAGAGGATGACAAGAGAATCATCTATCTTGGTGATGGGGCTGGGGACTATTGCCCAAGCTTAAGGCTTAAACAGAGAGATTTCATGATGCCAAGGAAGAATTTTCCTGTGTGGGATTTAATATGCAAAGACCCTTCACTTCTTAAAGCTGAAATCCATGGCTGGAATGATGGAGAAGAGTTGGAGTTTGTTCTCTTGCAGTTGATCAACAAAATTTCTATGGAAAAAGGCGCTCAGTTCATATCATCTGATTGCAAAATACAGTCTCTCCCTATCTCTCCTTATGAGCCTTTGCCTAAAGTTGTTCATGTTCGACTATAATTTCTTACTTTAGAATAGCTTCAAATGTATAAGAACTTTAGTTTTTTTTGGTTGCTTATGTTGAATCATTGGTTCCTAAAGTTACTAATCTTGGAATTGGTCCAAGATGGAGGAAATGTGTACTTTCCATCCAACATAAATATGAGTTTTCCTCCTGGGATTTTTTTTTTTTATTGCTAAGGATTATTTGACATGATAAAATGGGGTTGCCTAATTTATCTCAATCATGAATTAAAATTTCCCAAGACCTATATAAAAATATTATCACATTAAGCTAATGTGATTTTACCTAGTATCTACCTTGAGTAATTTAGAGAATTTCGCATAAAATATTTAAAGATGATAGCGAAATTAAAAGATAAATGCAAAATAACATTACTGCCATAACCCATGCAAGAAGGAACCTAATCAAGGGGCTCTGCATAGAGAATGTTACATCTCGAGAAGGAGTCGATGAAACACAACCTAATCAGCTGCAACATTCTGAATGCCCACTCCAATTGATTTGGATGAAGCATGGATGGCTCTGAAATCCAAGAAATCCTAACTGAAGTTTTTAGTTCGAATTAATTTTTATTTTATTTCACTAAACTAGTTATAAATTTATAATATATATACTCCAACTAGTTTTTATGAAGGAGTAAGTTAACACTCAACACATTTTCTTTTGAGCAAAAGGGATATAGAGGGAAAAGTGAAGCACGATAAATGCTCCTTGATGCGAGTTTGGCTCATTCAATCCATTCTCGGACACAGATTTCAAAAACAAAGCATTGGTGACCCATGTTTGAAGCTCAGATGTGATCCTACAAGAGCCCGACGCATAACCAAACACACTCTTAATGTTGCAAAAGATGGATCATGGATCCATTTTAAATATTGAATTTTGGTCATTCTTTTACTTTTCTAGCATGAATGTGTAAGAATGATTATTTAATATTTATCGATGAATAATGTTTTGTTCACACTCCACTATCAGTGGAGTAGAAGTTCAAAGAAGAGTGAGATAGAAAGAAAAGAGAGAAAAAGCAAGAGATGTGATAGAAGAGTGAGATAGAAAGAAAAGAGAGAAAAATCAAGAGATCTGCATCAGAAATTAATGATTTGATTGAAAAAACTTAAAGTGATAAATAGAAAATACAATGAAAATGAGGTGGATCTGTAAGTGAATCAGAACTCTTTACCATAAGGTTTGGGTTTGGATTGCTATTCTCTCACATATTCACACATTTAAATTTATATACTTTAATCATTTAATTGTACATATTAAAGACAAAATATCGCTCTCTTCCTTTCTATCATAACCCTCTTCCTCATTCTCTCCCAGTCTCCCTTGCCAATCACTACAGCTTTTACCTTGCTACCCACACTTATCCTCCATTTCAAAACATTCCATGCGTGTCCTCTTTGTCGTATTTTATCTTTTTGGTACATATAGACATGTGGGCTTGCGTTAGGCGCTTTTTGTTCCACACCTAACAAATCATTTATAACAAATCATTCATCTGTTGAGAAGGATGAGTCAGGGTTGACGTGATTGTCTCTATCTTAATTCTTGATTCAATTACTTGTCTCAATTGATGCTGGATGGGCTAATTCAGGGTTTTGTCTTGTCTTTGTCATTAAATCAGCATGACAATGATCAGATTGTTGGTTTTTAGTTTGAAATTCTAGATTGTTTTCCTTTCTATTCCAGTAGTGCCAATTTTTACTACTAGTGCCAATTTTTACTACTGCAATTTTCCCTCCTATCTGTATTTGGATTTAGTACCCCTTGTGCTAAGGTTGAAATGTTAAATACGATTTATTTGTTTATCAAAAAAAAATTACTACCTACGTTTCTTATTAACTGTCCGTTTTGATGAAAAAAAATTGTAAAAACATTAAATTATGTTTTTCCAAGAAATCCCATTGCAGAAAAAATAAATGAAGAAAAAAAAATACATTGTAAGAGGACTACACATAGGTTGGGTTTGATGGATTTTTAGGCTAATCAATATCTGAACCGATCAAAACTGTTTGGGTTAGGTGAGGTTGGATTTCGTGAATTTTAATCTACGGACCCGAACCAACACAATCTTACAATCTTTGGGTTGGTTTGAATGGGTTGATTGTGGTTCGCTGTATTAAAATAATAATAAACCTGAAATATTGAAAAAATATTAAAAACAAGTATTTCAAGTATTCAACATGCAATTACATCATAAGTTCAAAACAAATGTATACAGTATACACACATCCATACAACAACACATTACTAAAATAAGTACTCGAAGTCTTTAAATATGACAAATAATTACAAACTAATAGTCTATAAGTCTACTAAAATTTACTCTAGACTTCAAAATTGTGACTCAAGAAGAAAGTGAAAAGTGAAAAAACTAGGTTTTTTAGATTTAACATGTAGTAGTAGGTTAGGTAAAATTAAAATTATTAAAAATATATATTAAATAATATATGATTATTATTATATGATTGGATTTCGGGTTGGGTTTAATGGATTATTAGGGAATCCGATTGATTGTAATAAAATCCATCTGATAGACCTGTTTGCCCAATCCAGCCCGCATTTTTACCATTGGATCGAGTTGGTTTGGACGGTTTTATTGGATTGACCCAGTCCATGTGCACCTCTAGTAAGGACCTGTTTGGTGGACATGATAAGCAGACAGGATATGATAGCAGTAATCTTATCTTATTGACTTATTGTAATATGTTGTTTGTTGTGCTAGTCGGATGGGATAAAACTACCTTATCCGTTATCATATACTATTTAGAAAATTGCTAAAAGTTAGCCGAATTGATAAAAGTTAATTTATTTTAGTTAATATTCAAACATAAGATCATTTATAAAAATGTAAAGAAATTAAATTTAATAAAATAATAAATTTTTAAATAAAATTATATAGAAAATTAAAATTTAAAAAGTATTATGTATTTTTTATTTCGAAGGAAAATTTGATACATTTTTCATTGTTTGTATCATAACCTATCAATATCTTGTCCACCTTAAATGCAGGATAAGATACAAGTTTATCCTACTCTTATCATATTATGTCCTTATCTAATTATCTATGATATTCTGCTCTTATCCTATCATAAATACCAAAAAAGGTGAAATAAGAAAACAAATAATCATTTTATGAAAATTAACAAATTAATTGCACTTGTTAATATATGTGTTTCTTCTATCTTTGAACAATTTTTTTTTTTAATTCTTTGGACAGTTAAATAGGAACAGAAGAATTACTAGATGTGGAAATAATCTTATATATCCGTTGACTATGGAATTATTCCATACAACTATTTAGATTTTGTAAGATAAAATTTACCCCTTTTATAATATTCTCATTTCTTATCTTAAGAACAAAAATGTACATTTTTTTTTTATCATAGATCAATTCTGTTACTAAATCATTTGGCTTACCAAAAAGGAAATTATGTTACTAAATATTTGATTTTTTGTCAAAAAAATATTCTGTTACTAAATAATCATAAATATATTTTGACTTATAAATAAAAACTAAATATTATAATATATTAAAAAATATCTAAAACTTAAAAAAAATTAATTCTGTTACAATCTGATTTGGTTTTTTTTTCTTTTCACAATAGCTAGATTTGGTTCTCAATCCCACGTTTGATTACGACCCAATTCCATCCCCCATCATTGCCCCCACGTCAGTCGCTAATACGATAACGACTAGGGTTTGCCAAAGCCTTAGAAGATTTTCTATACGTTGCTCTTCTAATATCTAATCGATGTATCTTTTATTTTCAAATTTTGATTTTCTGGGTTGTCTAAATAACCCAAGATAAAAATTGGGTTAAATAACCCAAAGTCTAGGTGTCCTAATAACATTATAACATGTGTCTTAATTAATTACAACTCATTTCATTATTTTTTTAAATTTTAAATTTTTGTGATATTGATTTTATTAAATATTTTATTTGCATAATCAACCAATTGATTATAATAGTTACAAAAGAGCCTTTATCAAAAAAAAAAAAATACAATAGAGCCCCTTTTTCCAGAAACAACTGAGAATCTGGTCTTCCACGGCTTCTGGGCAAGGGGAAGAAGAACCATAACCATTGAAGAAAACTAATGTAAACCTTAAAATATATCTTGTTATTTTCCCTCATTGAAGAAATTAAACCTTCCAGAACAAATGCTTGGTGAAACATCAAGCCAACTCATTTCCAAGAAGAAACCAGAGAAGAAGAAGAAACAGAGTCACCAAAATTCAGACCCTCCAAGGAGCACACAAACTCCTTGCAGCTCACATGGTTGTTCAAATCAATGTGAAAGTGAAGGTGAATAGGAAGGGGAAGGAGAAAAAGAAGGAGAAGAAGAAACAGGTGACATTGGTAGAAAAGAAGAAAAATGAGACACCCCAAACAGATTAGAAGTTGGTGAGCAAAGAATCAAACTTTCCGTCTGCAATTCTTGTCGTCTTTGCATGCCTTGTTATGTACCTCGCTGGTTTTTGGTAAGACAAATAAATTAAGCTAGCAAAAGGGTGCTAGAAGTAGAACCCATCTACAATAGGAAGTGTAGCTAATGCTACATGAAAGAAGAAGGAGAAGAAAAAAAAGAAAAAAAAAGTAAGCAAACACTAGAACATAAATGGAGGCTCTGTCACAAATTCAATTCACAGCACCACCCACACTGAAGGAACAAAATAAGCATTTAGACTTTTAAATCAATGCCCCATATTTATCCAGCCACCTAGAGCCCGATTTTGCCAAGACCAATACACATCCCTGCCACTTTACAACCCCAACAGAGGATAAACAAAGCATCCAGCATATGTGTTGTTCGCTTCCCAATAATTGACATGTCTGCGGGCTCCTCCACAGAGTGCTATTAACCAACACTCGAACAGGCCATGGCGGTCACTGGCGTGGAGTTGTGGCTTCTCGCCGGGGTGGGCGAAGGGGCACTCCGTCCAGTAATGGCTGATGCATCAGACCTTGAACTTAAACATGCAGAAGTGGTCGGAGTAGTACGGGTCATCGTCGGAGCCCGGCGATGGCGAGCCTGGAGATACTTCTGGAAGAGGCTCTCGAAACATGGGCAGAAACCATGGAAGAAGAAATTAGAATTTAGGGTTCTTCACTTTTTTGTGGGAAAAGGGTTTCTATTGTAATTATCTTAATTAATTAGTTCATTGTGCAATAGATTATTTAATAAAATAAATGTTACAAAAATAAAAAATAATGAAATGAGTTGTAATTAATTAAGACACATGTTATAATGTTATTGGGACACCTAGACTTTGGGTTATTTAACCCAATTTTTACCTTGGGTCATTTAGCCAACCCCAATAACATTGATTCTACTTTATTGTGATGTTTCTTCTTAGTTTCTCAATCTTTCACCCCTTCTCTTTATAAGTTTTGGTGATCAATCTCTTATCATTCAAAGAAGAATTACATGGATGACTACTACGTTCACGCATTCCCATGTGGAGTCGCTTCTGCCATGGAATTGGAAACCACAGAAAATCCAGATGAGCAGTTATTCAACCTAGAGATTACCTACACAAACATGTACGTTTTGAGTGAGAGCAAATTCAAGGTTTACAATGACATTACCGATCACACTTTTTGTATCCCAAAGAATAGGATGGTGGAGGAAACTATAGAATCTAGGCTTCGTGACATGGGTGAGCCACCTTTGCCTGAGGATGTTGTCTCATATGTGGCCGGGAGAATATTGGAATGTGCTGGACACATGATCGGGGTTTTTGAAAATAAAAAGCTTTATTCCATGGGTGTGATTGTGGTTATCACACGGGCCACTGGAGATGGAAGTGATGAAGATGAAGAAGAAGAAGAGGATAATAATATTATTGATGTTGGTTTCGAACAAGAAGAAGAGGGTGATCAAGATTTTGGGTTGGTGCCCCCAGGTTTCGGATTGGTGCCAGCAGCTATGTCATCCATTGAGGAATTGGAGGCGGCGAGGCCGGTTGAACAAGAAGGGAATTGTGCGATTTGTTTTCAGTATTTTCTTGCTAGCGGTGGTGTTGGTGTTCTTCGCATGCCTTGTTTGCACACAGTGACGGATCCAGAAACATTAAGTTGTGGGGGCAAATATAGGTATAAATTTATAACATTGTAACATACCATTATTAACTAAAAATATTTTTTGTTGAAAATATTATCATTATAAATAGGACTATATATTATACTTTTTCTTGGTAAATTTTTATATTTTTTTTGTCTTGACCAAGGTATTCCTACAACCGACAACTTTGAGACTGATCTCTCGCCGCACGGTCAGCGCACATAAACCAGGGTAATTTTTTGGTATTGTCTCAAATGAGACAGTTTCAAAACAGTCCCAAATCAACAATAAAGGCATGACACGTGTTATTTCTATTTTTTATTTTTTATTTTTAATAGTCACAAGATATTCAATCTTTGAACCCCAACATTTTACTAAACTAAATTTTAGTCCCAACTAATTTTCATTATTATACTTTTTTCTCAAGATTTAATAAATTATAATTTCGACCGTGAAAAGAGGATTTGTAGGCGAAAGACTAGCGTCACTGGCGGCGGTGGCGAGAGGCGGCGGTAAACTAACGGAGATGATGTTAAGGACGAAGTTTCTTTTTTTTTTAACGTGGTTGAATTGTTTTTTACGGTTGTTAAGTTTTTTTTTTGAACTAACGGTTACAAAGTCAAGATTTATGATAGTTTTTGAAATACCACATAAAATATTGATTGCTGAAGATTTAAAATATAATTTGATAAATGTTACGGGTTAAATCATAATTTATGATATCTTGAGAAGAAAGTATAATAATGTAGATTAATTGGGACTAAAATTTAATTTAGTAAAATGTTGGTGTTAAAAGATTGAATATCTAGTTACTATTAAAAATAAAAAATAAAAAAATAGAATTAACACGTGTCATGCCTTAATTGGTTGCATTTGGGACTATTTTGAAACTGTCTCAAATGAGACAATAGCCAAGAGGTCACCCATAAACCAAGGAAACTAATATTTTTTATTCTACTATGTTTAATTTCAATGATACCTTTTCCTTTTCACAAGAACAATTATGGTATTACCATAAATGTTGATAATACCTATTGGGTGCTTGTAATTTTCCTCTAAATTTTTGCATGGGGAATATGTCATTTTGCATTTGATTGAATTATTTGACTTAATTTTATAAGAGTGTTTATAAAAATGAGCACAGGGACAAAAAAAATCAATTGTGAGAAAAATGCATGAAAATCAATTTTAACTACAAATAATTTATTCATTTTGGACCCAATTAAGGTTTTTTTTTCAATTGTTCATATACTTTATATATTCAATACATTTGAGATTGATAATTTTTAATTTGTATATAAGCCAAATTTTATTTATATAACATGAAGTTCGGTGTAGTGGGTAGAAGAAAATGTTTTGGGCTGAAGAGGAAATTTTTATTTACATTGTAGAAATTATATAAAGACTGGAGTAGTGGGCCGATTGAGTAGTAATGATCTGGACATTGGGGCACTTTAAATAATCTGAAAAATTCATGGGGGCAATTTTGTATTCATATATACTAGGATTTTAGCCCGTCTCCGTGCAATGCACGGACGAGCAGTTCTTCAATTTATTATATTTATTCAATCAATTTATTTAACTCCATCTATTTAAATCACATACCAATTATTGTAACATTTACTAATCACAACACAAAATATGGCTTAACCGAAACATAGACATCAACGACTAATTATAAACATTAATATGTATAACAAAAGTATTTTCATTTATCTTTGTCAAAATAACTTGAACACAATTACAATGTTAAAGTTTCTGTAATAAATATACGAAGCCTCAGAGTGAAAATGATGAAAATCTCTTTATAACAGGGTATGGTCAACAATATACATATATTCAGAAAGCAATTTCAGTGTCAAATACACATCAGAAAAGCACATAAAGTACTAATTTCCTTATTGTACAAACTGACTCTAGCAATTGACCTACTTACACAAGAAAATTGTCCTACGCTAGTCATGTAAACAAATGATGATCAAGTAAACAAATTATTTTAATCTTCTTCCAAGTATGATTACTTCTGAGAGCAGTTGGGGGTGGGTACATGAAAATCATGATTATTGTTACTTTTGTACTACTAATTAGTACATTATATGTACTAATAAGTCAAATAAGTAAATATCTTACCTGAATGCACAAAAAAGAAGATATTAGAAAATAAAATTTGTCAACTACCTACTTGTCACATGATAGAAGATATACAAAAGAGATAGAGTTGAACATCTCTTCTCCATGTTCGGCAATTAGCAGGAACAACGACGCTGACGCGAATCCTAACTGCTGCACAAAGTGGGACGAACACAAGTTTGTCCATTGTTGAACAGGAAACGAAACAAAGCTCAGATCACAAACAATGGAAGGCTGAAAAGGGAAGGAGATAAGTGAATCCAAACTAAAAGGGAGAGAATAAGAAAAATAATTTTATATGACAAATTCACGTCCCTGGGAAAAGAAAAACAAAGATCATAGACCTGCCCTAACATTTAACAAAAAATTAAATTTCTTCATTCAACAAAAAATATTGGGCCGCCAGAGTTTCAGAAAATCAATTGGCCCACAGAGCTAATTTCTATTTAGCCAAAAAAAATTAACATACTTACCAAAAAAAAAGAAAAATAACATAAGTTTCATAAAAAAAACTCTACACAATTAGGACAAATGAAAAAAATCATGCACCACTCAATCCACATGAAATAAGTGGACCATCACAACGTTCAAGTAAAACAATTATCTTACTTTTTTTTAGAAATATCCTAGTTATCAAATAATGTTAATACATAATTCATCCACAAGCTTCGAACCTTGTCCCCTTCACACTTAACTCATCTCATCCCCTACGCGAAATTAGTCCTATCACTTCGGCTAACATTAAAAAAAAATCCTAACTTTCACTTCAAATTAGAACTCTAAAGCTAAATAATATCAACTCTAAAATACTAAGACATATAATAGGAAATATATTTTAATCTTCAAAGTGAATAAAAAATATACTTAAAAATAATAGTTGAACTATTTAAATCTAATAAGTTCAAATGATAGCCTAGTTTTACAAATAACTTACTCACATCCACAAGCTCCGAACTCTGCCCCCTGTCCCCTTCACACTTAACCCTTTCCACCCCCCACGCGAAATTAGTCCTATCACTTCGGCTAACATTCACAAAAAACCTAACTTTCACTTCAAATTTGAACTCCAAAACTAAATAATATCAACTCTAGAATACTAAGACATATAGTAGGAAATAATATCAACTCTAAAAAAAACTCTACACAATTAGGACAAATGAAAAAAATCATGCACCACTCAATCCACATGAAATAAGTGGATCATCACAACATTTAAGTAAAACAATTATCTTACTTTTTTTTTAGAAATATCCTAGTTATCAAATAATGTTAATACATAATTCATCCACAAGCTTCGAACCATGCCCCCTTCACACTTAACCCATCACATCCCCTCCGCGAAATTAGTCATACCACTTCGGCTAACATTAAAAAAAATCCTAACTTTCACTTCAAATTTGAACTCTAAAGCTAAGTAACATCAACTCTAAAATACTAAGACATATAATAGGAAAAATATTTCAATCTTCAAAGTGTATCAAAAATATACTTAAAAATAATAGTTGAACTATTTAAATCTAATAAGTTCAAATGATAGCCTAGTTTTAAAAATAACTTACTCACATCCACAAGTTCCGAAACCTGTCCCCTTCACATTTAACCCTTCCCATCCCCTACGCGAAATTAGACCTATCACTTCGGCTAACATTCACAAAAAACCTAACTTTCACTTCACATTTGAACTCCAAAACTAAATAATATCAACTCTAAAATATTAAGACATATAGTAGGAAATATATTCCAATCTTCAAAGTGAATCAAAAATATACTTAAAAATAATAGTTGAACTAATTAAATCTAATAAGTTCAAATGATAGCCTAGCTTTACAAATAACTTACTCACATCCACAAGCTTTGAACCCTGTCCCCTTCACACTTAACCCTTCCCATCCGCTACACGAAATTAGTCCTATCACTTCGGCTAACATTCACAAAAAACCCTAACTTTCACTTCAAATTTATATTGGGGGTGGGTACATGAAAATCATGACAACTGTTACTTTTGTACTACTAATTAGTACATTATATGTACTGATACATTATATGTACTGATAAGTCAAATAAGTAAATATCTTACTTGGATGCACAAAGAAGAAGAGATTAGAAAATAAAATCTGTTAAATATCTACTTGTCACATGATAGAAGATATACAAAGAGATAGCTGAACATCTCTTCTCCATGCTCGACAATTAGCAGCAACAACGACGCTGACGCGAAGCCTAACTGCTGCACAAAGTGGGACGAACACAAGTTTGTCCATTGTTGAATAGGAAACGAAACAATCACAAACAATGGAAGGCTGAAAAGGGAAGGAGAGAAAGTGAATCCAAACTAAAAGGGGTGAATAAGAAAATTAATTTTATTATGACAAATTCACGTCTCTGGGAAAAGAAAAACAAAGATCATATACCTGCTCTAACATTTAACAAAAAATTAAATTTTCCCATTCAACAAAAAATATTGGGCCGCCCAGAGTTTTAGAAAATTAATTGGCCCACAGAGCTAATTTCTAGTTAACCAAAAAAAAATAACATAAGTTTCATAAAAAAAAACTCTACACAATTTAGGACAAATGAAAAAAATCATACCCAACTCAATCCACAAAAAAATAGGTGGACAATCACAACATTCAAGTAAAACAACTATCTTACTTTTTTAGAAATATCATAGTTATCAAATAATGTTAATACATAATTCTTCCACAAGTTTCGAACATTGTACCATTCACACTTAACCCTTCCGACTCCCTACGTCAAATTAGTCCCTATCACTTCGGCTAACATTCGAAGAAAAACTAACTTTCACTTCATATTGAATTCCAAAGCTTAATAATAAATTTTATTTTTCTCTAAATAGATACTCCCTCCGTTTCAGAAAGATTGTTGTTTTGAACGTTCTTTCAATATTTCAAAATGTTTGTTATTTTAGAAAGCTAATGCATTTTTTGCTAATTCTTTCCACCTATACCCTCATTTAATAAATTTTCTCTCACTTATCACCTCTGATATCAACTAACTACAAATCTTCTCTATTAACTATATTCTTCTCTATCAAAGTAGAATTTAATTGTTGCACATAGTACTAGTGAAAATAAATAAGGGTAATATAGTAACATTATACTATCAATAATTGTCATCTTAATCTTTGTGTCACAACCTTAAACATTAATCTTTGTGGAATTGAGGGAGTACTAGTTAATAAGGAACAATAATATAGTATTTTGACTATTTACAAAAACCTAACAGTGTATATGTTTGGGCGCATGCTTGTGTATAAAATTGTATTATATAACCACAAGGGGTGACATAAGTGGTAAATGTGCATTTCCTTAAGGGATTTCGCCTAGGCTTCTGACCCGGGTTCGATCCCCTTTGAAGTAAAAAATAATACATTTGTAGTTAGAGACATCACTACCGTATCCCGAGCCAGATTAGTCACGTGGGGCCCCTTTCCCTCGTTGAGACTGGTGGCCAAAAGACAAAAAAAAATTGTTTTATATGAAAATAATTTAAGTGTCATTTGTCCTTGCAAAAAGATTTTAATTGTACAAGTCTAAATAAGTTAACCATATGAGTAGACCAGATTAAAAAAAGCCTACACTCTTTTGGTCCTTAAAAAAAACCAAAAAAGGGTATAAAAAAGGAGTACATCGTGATTTCGATCTCCATAGACGGTGTTAATGTTCTTGTCTAAGAACAAGAGAACCATAAGAGAAAACCCTAGTAGTCATAGGTAAGAGAAATAGTAGTCTCATGTAATAATGAAAAAATCTCTTTTACAATGGATGACCTCCCCTTTTATAGTTGGATGGTCCAAAACTCTAATGCTAGTCTATTTGGGCTCTTGGGCCTCTTAAATCTTCAACCTAAGAGCCCTTACAAGAGAACGCTCTAAGTTTGATACTTATGGGGGTGGCCTATCATCTTTACAAGGGTCAGGTCGCCCTGACCTGATTAAAGATGTGACTGTCTCCCTGAGGAGGCATCGCCATGCCTTTAGTCACGTCCTCTGACTCTGGTATGTCTTATCATGGCAGGTCTTACTTAGCCCCTTGCATGGGCTAAGCACGCCCCATAAGCATCATACTTAGGATATTTACCGTCCAAGGACAATTGGGCCGAGAATTTATGAGGTGCCAGAGCCAAATTAAAAATTATGTCATTTATTGTATGAATGTACTTTTGCTCATTTATGATATGATAACTGTATTCACTTTGACTTATATTCTTTGCTAGGGTTGGTAAAGAGTGCTCCTTGGGTAGCCCGTAGGTCGTAGCCCTAGGAGTTTCACGAAACGAGGAGTCTCCTCTAATCACATGAAAGCAATCAATGTCATAATTTCCAATCATGGCAATTTTTTTTTGGAATAAAGGTAGTGTGTGTGCTATTGGATGTGACGTTTGATTGAAAGGTCACGTGGGTTGACAAGTGTTTGAGAAAAGTGGGGAATCGGTGTAACTAAACGACGAGGCGAGGGTGAGATACATATCTTGAAGCATAATGATTTTGATTTCATTTAATGAATTTATTCGATGTTTGAAACAGGGAATACAATTGAAAATTATGATTGGAGAGTAACATGATCGATGAAACGCCCAAATTACAGTAGGCGGGCTTCAAAGTATAAGTCATATGAGAAGTGTTGCTTTAAGGGTGCGTTATAAGGGGACACTCTTGCGCATTGGTCGATATTGTCTTTCGAAGGGTTATCCTCATAACGAGTCATGAAGGGCAACACATGCTCATGGCGACTCAATGCCACTACACTTTGCCCTCATACTTCGGGTGCATCAAGTTAATTACTTTAATGCTCCGTCCAGTATCCAAACAATAGAATGATAACTTTATTTCATTCCATCATACTCAAATAAAAGAATGAGATTTTTATTTCAATCTCGCCCGCTCCATTTCATTCTACTTTATTATGTTCCATCAATCAAAACATAGCCTGAGATTTTATTGGTCCACTAGCGTGAGTTTACATCACCCTCACCCATGAGGATTATTTAGACTATCTCATATTGCGAAGACTAAAAACTATTTAACTCCTACTAAAGTATTTTTTTTCTTTTTTTGTTATATTGAAAAGATAAATTGCACTATCAAAGGATCAATCCTTGAATCTCTCCCTCCCTAATCCATATGTACTAAAATAATTTTTTTTTCTGAAGTTGCTTCATATTTTTTTGGGTGAAAATTTTCTTCATAATTAAATTATGTATGCGTATAATTTAAATGCACTTGACATATTTCTTTTGATAAATCGGAAAGATAAACTACAATCCTCCAGGGTTGAACTCTACACCTTCCCCTCTCTAAGAGCATCTCCGATGCTAGTTCTTAGAGGTGAGTTCTTAAGTTAAGAACTAAGAACCAGGTTCTTAAGCATTGAAGATAATTGACGTAGAGGTCTTAGTTCATAAAAATAAAAACTATTTCTTATATAAGTAACTTTGCTTTATGAGTTCTTAGCATAAAAAAATATTTTTTTCTCTCATCCAAATTATTTTTTTTTTTTGAAAGACTCATCCAAATTGTTTTATTACCTTATGAGTTTGATTTTACTTGGACCCGTACTAAGACATATGAACTATGAACTAGCATTAGAGATGCTCTGACCCATATGTCCACAAGCTCTTACGCTTACATTTTCCGTGCAGGTAAATTTTCTATTATGAATTCTTTTTTTTTTTTGGTACATCGGAAAATTAAAGGACAGGAAGAAGAACTACAAGGCTAACAAGTCCCTAGCCAAGATGGGACAAAGCTCTTGAGGAGGAACCTCAAGATATGTATAAGAGCATTGAAGACGACTACCCAACCCGGCAAGACAATCCGCAGCGTCATTCGCATCTCAAGAGATATGCCTGAGCTCCACATCCCAATCACGATCCAAGAGCAGCTTTAACTCTAGCAAGTTGGAGGCCTGAACATGGAATTGATAAGTGTTATTAGCTAAAGCCTGGACAATATCAAGGCAGTCCACTTCACAATCAACACATCTCAAATTTGCATCCCATAACATATTCAATCCCAGCTTCAGAGCCTCAATTTCTGCCAGAAGAGGGTTTGCACTAGTCGCACCCGCATAAAACCCGCACACCCAAGAACTAGAAGCATCCCTCATGAGGCCCCCCATTCCCGATCTCGTGCCAACATGATCGAATGCTCCATCTGTATTCAGCTTAAGCCTACCAGCAGGGGGAACGCTCCACCGCGCCACAGCCACACTCCCTGTTAAACTCAACAGGTCAGATGACAAATAGGTAATGTGCTCATGGTGATCATGGAGGATCCGCTGAACTGTGCTCATCGCGCTCCAGCTATTGTCACCCAAAAGAGCATTGTTACGCCACCTCCAAATCCCCCAGATTGCTGTGGCGAAAAGGGACGCATGTGTACCGCGCGCTTGACACAAGAGCCAAGATAAAATATCCCCAGAAAGAAAACCAGGCCAAGAGAGAGCATCAAGCCTGGACCAAACCTCCCTAGCGAACCTGCAATCTCTCAAACAATGAATACTATCTTCAACATGATGGTTGCAGCGGGTACAAGCTGGGGAAGACACCAAGTGGCAGCGAAACCTGAAATTATTCACTTGGATAGCATCGTGCATGAGGAGCCACACAAACACTCTAATTTTCTCCGGGGCCTCAAATTTCCAAATGAACTTCCAAGGCACCAATGGGGGAACCGAAGGCTGAGCAGCCTCCGAGATGAGCCAAGAATAAGCGCTAGCAGCCGTATAAACCCCATTCCGATCATGCTTCCAGGTCCAACAGTCGACCAGCCTAGCATCAAGGCTCGGAACAATAGCATGGAAGGACTGCTGCAGGTCTGGCGGTATGATAGTATAGAGGCCAGAAAAATTCCAACTACCATCTCGAATAACATCACGAAGAGACAAGGATGTGCCAGTTATGTGAACAAAGGGGAGCCTGGTGGCAAGCGAACCTTGCCCACTCCAATTATGGTACCAGATTGAGGTTGTTCCATTGCCCAGTTTGAACCGGAAACCCTCCTTGAGGACATCGCGAGCACGTAGGATGCCTTTCCAGAGGCTTGACGCCGACGACGAAGCAACAACATCAAGGATAGATTTCGAGCCCAGGTACTTATGGGAGAGAACACGCGCCCAAAGTTTCTCAGGATCTTGCAGCAAGGTCCACACAAGCTTCCCCAAGAGGGAAGTATTTGCGAAAGAGGTGTCTCGCACACCGATACCACCATCTTGACGAGGCTGGGTGACAACCTCCCATTTAACCCGATGCCATCCGTGATTACCAGAAGCAGACCAGATAAAATTTCGAGCTGCTCTATCAATAGAGTGAACGATCTTCCGAGGGAGCCACACCACCTGCATGTAATAGGTAGGAAGAGCAGTAAGGACCGATCTCGCCAAGCAAATACGACCTGCTGTGTTCAGAAGCCGACACTTCCATCCCGCTAAACGGCGAGAGACCTGATCAAGAATAAAATTAAAATCACCATGGGACACTCTCCCACTCACCATGGGAAATCCCAAGTATTTTCCCAAGCTTCTAACCACACGAATGGGGCAGGCAAGAGCTATCTCATGGCGAGTCGCAGCGGGCACACCTTTAGAACAAAGAGCTTTGGATTTTGCCGCACTGACAATAAGGCCAGAAGCTGAACCAAAATCAGCCAAGATACTAGCAACCACCTCCACTTGGGACGATTTCGCCTTGCAAAAGAGGAGGACATCATCTGCAAAAAGAATATGAGAAAGAGGAGGGCCCCCTCTAGACATAGTAATCGGATGCCAAAGCCCCGCACTCACAGCATTCTGAATACGCACAGAAAGCTTCTCCATACACATAACAAAGAGGTAGAGAATTTAATTGCACGATTTCCATAACAGATCATTTTGTCCGAATGCAGCACAATTCCGAGAATATTCTTTTGGGCTGCTTCCGGTGGTTGAGGATCCACAAAACAAGTGCATTTCACACTCACAATGGCATTCAATTCTTTCTCTTCTCAAAAGGTGGCTCAAACCTTTCACACCCTTCGATCCTCGTACCAACTTAAATTTCACCATATCCAACGGCTGAGATAGAATTTGAAATGCCATATGCATAAAAGTTTTGATAAGTTATTCTACAGAATAAAATCATTAAAAAAACTTGTTCATGCTAAGTATGTAACGTAATGTAATATTCCTTTGGAATCAAATATTCTCTCTTGTTTTTTTGGGTTCTGGCTTCACCCAATGTTAACTATAAATACCCGTTTTTCCATTTGGTGAAAAATCCAAGCCAACAAACGATTTTGAGAGCATTGCAAGATACCCAAATAGAGCCTAATTCTTGTGAAGGAGATTTGCCACCCAACAAATGTCTGGAGTTGTGGTTGTTTTCGACTTTGACAAGACCATTGTTGATTGCGATAGTGATAACTGGGTCGTCGACGAGTTGGGTTTCACTGATTTGTTTAATCAACTCCATCCCACCATGCCTTGGAACTCCCTCATGGTAAGCTTTTGATTTTCTTCTAATTTGTTTTTCTGATTCTTGGGATCATGTGCTCTGTTTTTATTGATACTCTGTTGTTTTATTGATTAATTTGGTTTTGGATTTACAGGACAGGATGATGATGGAGCTTCATTCAAAAGGTGTAACTATTAAGGAGATTGAAGAGGTTCTACATAGGATTCCTATTCACCCCAGAGTGATACCTGCTATTAAAGCAGCTCATGCTTTAGGGTATGTATCAATTTCCCCTTAAACTAAGTTTTGTTTTGATTTCATTCTTTGATTTTAAGTGGATATGAAGTTGATGGTTGCATTTGTTTTTTCAGGTGTGATTTAAGGATTGTGAGTGATGCAAACATGTTTTTCATTGAGACAATTCTGGAGCATTTGGGAATAAGGGAATACTTCTCAGAGATTAACACTAATCCAGGTTATGTTAATAAAGAAGGAAGGTTAAGAATTTTTCCTTACCATGATTTCAACAAGGCCCCCCATGGCTGCAGCTTGTGCCCACCAAACATGTGTAAGGTATAAATCTTCCTTTGAATTGAATATTTTTAAACCTTTTTTTTAATTTGTGGCCTAATATAATTCTAAACTAATTAATTATTATTAAATACATTTCAGGGTTTAATCATAGACAGAATACAAGGTTTATTTTCTCAAGAGGATGACAAGAGAATCATCTATCTTGGTGATGGGAGTGGTGACTATTGCCCAAGCTTAAGGCTTAAACAGAGAGATTTCATGATGCCAAGGAAGAATTTTCCTGTGTGGGATTTGATATGCAAAGACCCTTTGCTTCTGAAAGCTGAAATCCATGGTTGGACTAATGGAGAAGAGTTGGAGCATGTTCTCTTGCATTTAATCAACATGATTTCTTTGGACAAAGGCACTCAGTTTATATCATCTGACTGCAAAACACAGACTCTTTGTATATCTGCTCATGAGCCTTTGCCTAAAGTTCTTCATGTTCGACCATAATTTCTTACTTTAGGATCGCTCTTAATGTATTATAGCTATAGTTTTTTTAAATTAACCTACATGAACACCACCTAATGTCACTAATCTTGGAATTGGTCCAAGAAGGAAACGTAGAATTTCTATCTAATGCAATTATGAGTTTGCTCTATAGTTTGCAAATTGATCTTTTTTTTTTTCTTCTTTTGAGTTAAGCACTATTTTACTGCATTTTGTTTTTCTTGAAAGGAACCGAAAATCAATTACACAAAATCTAAAAGCAATACAAGACAAGATACTTTGCAGCACAATTATCCGTCATGTAAACTGCAATCCATAACGATGGAATCAAAAGAAGAACAACAAGAGGTCTCTTCCAAGCTTCAAAGAGCTGAATGCCCATAGTTTCAAAAGAGGCAAGATAATGTGCAACACAATTGTCCGTCCTCATAACTAAGGAAAAATCTAAAGAAATAAAATCATGATGCAAGTAAACAACAATCCATAATGGAATCAAAATAAGAACGACAATAGGTCTCTTCCAAGCTGAATGCGCGCAAGCGCTTCAAGGCGTCGCATAAGCCATAATCTCCCCCTATCATTTCACGCAAGGCGCCCAAAACCAACCACCATCTCACAAGAAACCAAAGCACTGCACAAAATATTTAAGCTCTTCTGAAAACATATCTAATATCATTTTGAAATCTGGGATTATTTTGAAAATAGTTTTTGTGAAGAGTTAATATTTTATTATTGTACTGGTGTTATTAAATTAACCATCAAAGGATAAAAACAGAAGGTATTACTCTGCAAGCAAACAGTTTTGCGGGGACAAATAATATTTTATTATTGTACTGAAGAGTAACTATTTTGATGTTATTATTATTATTTATGACTTAATGATTAGTAAACTTTATTTACCCTGTAAGCAGTATAAACAAAGTGTAGTAAAATATTAAAAGTTTTGCGGGGACAAATAATATAAATAACATATATATTTTCAATACAAGCAAACAATAATATATAGTATTTAAAAACATTTAAAGAACGCGGTGTTGTCCCTCCTTGTAAAAAAACATTTAAAGAACGATAAAATTTTGGGGGCAATTGCCCTAAAGACACCGATGTGGATCCGTGCCTCCTTGGAAGCATTAGTTTTCTATGATAATATTTTGATTATTTTCACTATCTAGTATGCTTCTTAGAAGTGGAATAACCAATTAGGTATTCCATAGTCCACAATGAAGGTATCCACACAGTGGGTTATATTGTGATCTCTTGGAAACCTTTTATACTTCAGTAGTGATAGACTGATAGTGCAAAATGAAGAATTATCTTTCTTTTATATATATATATATATATATGACATTGAAGTTCTGTTCAGGGTTAAGATTTGTAAGCAAAACCAACAATTGATATCTAGAACCTCTTCTTAAGGATGTGTGAAAATGGATGTTGAATCAAACTTCTTATAAGTTTCACCTTTACATGGAGAAAATTACTATCTTTGAATTGTCAAACTAGAGGCTTACATAAAGGTTTTTGATCTTTGGGAAAGCTATAAAAGAGGATTACGAAATCCTTCTGCTACAAAAATGTACGACTTTTTTTTCACTTTTTGCTCAACCGGTCAATACCACCTGCTATAACAGGTTATTTTGGTCTTTCACAGGTGATATTAAAATTCTCTTGTGATTCTTCCAAGCTCAATCTTTATCGAGGCTTTTGACTACTCTAAAGTGAAAGAGTAAGTGTAAAGTAAGTTAGCAAAAAATTAATTAAGAAATCAATAATTGAGATATATAAGATTGCACTAGTTTATTTTATTTTTGTGGTTATTGCAGGGGGGTATGGGTCCTAACATCTTAGTTTATTATATATATGCAAGTATGTCATCATAATTACAATTGTTAATTTTCCAATCAAATAATGTGACGAGTGATGACTTATTTCACCTTAAAAGTGATTCTCTCAGTTTATCGGAGCCAAATCCAACTAAATGGTATCTCAATCACTTTCCTCCAATTTATTTTGTGATCTTCCTCTACCACAATGTCATTATTCATTATTGCTGCCTGCCAATATTTGGAGAGGAATTCCTCCTGCAGCTGGACCAATATTCAGCTACCAGCTTAGAGAATGAAGAGTTGGTATCCATTAGCTTAGAAGGCTCATCATATTCCAACATTTTCCCTTTAGTAACAAAGAGAAAACAAAATTAGGCAGCAGATATAACTAAAGAAGAGTGGTAGGATAACCCATAAAAAGGAAAAATATAAATGAACAAGCAGTCAACCTACCATAGGACAGGACCATGACCATGTCACTGTCTATTACAGTTGGAACTCTATGAGCCACAGTTATAACTGTGCATTCTGCAAACTCTTGTCTAATTACTTGCTGAAGAATGGCATCTGTGGCAGCGTCAATGGAGGCGGTAGCTTCATCCAGAACAAGAATTCTGTTCCTCTTAAGAAGTACTCTTCCAAGACAAAACAATTGGCGCTGTCCCAAGCTCCAATTTCCCCCTTCATCACTCACTGTAATAAAACTTGTCAAAATTAGACTTCAATAGCTAATTTGTTCCCTAATCTTAGTATGGAAATAGAAAATTTTATTAGGACAACAAGCATGTTCAGTGATCTTGTATTTTCCTCAACTTTAAAACTATAGAACTGCAAATCTGAAATACATTGTTATCAAACCAAAATTTATTCTTATATCAGATTTGTAGCTTCAAGTTGGTGAAGTTAACTCACCTGAAGAGTCCAAGAGACTTGGTAGATTGCTGATTGTTCCCTTAAGCTGACATTTCTCCAAAGCCTGTTTACAAATCAAGTCTAATCAAACATGTGCTTATTGAAAAGATCATGTAGAAGGTAGTGGTATTCAAATGCAACATTTTTTAACTGTGAAGTTCATTCATTCACCTTCCATATTTGGTCATCAGTGTACAGACCTAGAGGGTCCAAGTTGGTTCTAATGCTGCCCTTGAAAAGAGTTGGTTCTTGAGGGATGATGCTAAGATTGGTTCTCAAATCCTTCAACCCCATTGAGCATATGTTAATCTCATCTATGAGAATAGTACCTCTTGAAGGCTCAACTAAGCGAAACAAAGCACTGATAAGTGTGCTTTTTCCACTTCCAGTCCTTCCTACAACTCCAACTCTGCTCCCTTCTTTAAACGTACAAGTGATACCCTTGAGGACTAATGGAGCATTTGGACGATATCTAATCTGAAATCAATGTAGCAAAAACAGCCATCAAACTCTAATTTGTCTGTCCAATTGTCAGAAATGAAGGAAAAAAATATGAAAGTAGAGTAGAAAAAAGACAATTATTCAACTTGTCATGAACCAACTATCCTAAAAGCTTAAGCTGTTAGGGTAACATTTGGCTTAAAGCATGAACAATGCACTAATCCATCTACTTTGTGCTGAAATTCAACTTTTTATTAGAATAATGTGGGGAAACAAGGATCAAACCCTACACCACTTGATCATAGAAACTTGGATACCGCGTAAAGAAACAACAACCCTAAAAGCTTAAGTTGTTGGTTGAATACACGTGAATGATTTTATATTATATTTATAACACAACCTTACCTCTAAGGCTTGAAGATCAATCCTGCCCTTGGAAGGCCATGAAGATGGAGGCCGGTTATCCTCCACAATGGCAGGAGGCTCTGCTGGTATGTGAATGAATTGCTTGATTCTTTCAACAGAGATTAGATAGTTTGATAAGTTGCAAAACCATCTAGTCCAAAATATTTGGGATCCTGTCAATGAGAAAGCATAAGAAAGAGAGAGCCCTACAAGGCCTGCACAGATCAGGAGAATTACCAACAATTATTAGCTTGTTAAGTGCATGAAGAGAATCATACTGTGGTAACTGAACTTTCATGTAATAGTACCTGGCGACACGTATCCTTGAGGAGCAAGAATAAGTAACAAAGCAGCAGTGATGACTGTCAAATTTTGAAGCACTTCAATCCTTAAAGCTAACCATTCCATGGCCACATTAGAATGGAGGAACAGTGTTGCATCTGTGTCGACAAGTTTTAAGTAGTTTCTGAAAAATCTGTCTACCATGTTGAATGCTCTTACAGTAACCACTCCAAGGGAAGTCTCAGTTGCAAAATTCATCACTGGAGCTTTTGTTGTTCCATTGATCCTTATTAGTTCCCTTGCAGAGGCTTGATAATATCCCTTTCAGGCAAAATAAAAATATTAACTTCCTAGCGCCACTTCTAAGCAGGGACAAAGAATGGAAAATCAAGAACAAATACAAAATGATTAAACCTGAACAAACTTTGATGCGACCATTGCAGGAACAGCAACAATGAGAACTTGCCATGTGACTGAAGCCATTATACCAATTGTCACCAGAATTTCAATTATTACAGATGCTACAAAAGTGATGGCATAAGGAATATCAAAGTCCAAAATGCTCAAATCTGATGAAGCCTGCAAGAGAGAAAAAATTGACATATATTTTGGTAATGATTAAACAGAAGAAATTATAGAGATTTTTCTATTGGGAATGAAGAAATCTTACTCGGGTTAGAATCCTTCCTATAGGGGTTGAGTCAAAGAACAGCATAGGAGCATTGAAGATAGCTGTAGTGAAACTTGAGAAGAAGTTTTTAGAAGCTTTTAATCCAAGATATGCGGTCCAGATAGACCTTAAATATATAAACCCAACACTAGAAAATGAAATTAATGTGTAAACTCCAATCAAGATGGCACTGGTTACTTTTGGAATATCAATGGCTATAGCAAGCCAAAAACTTGATGCACTCTGGAAAACAATAAAAGCAGCTTGTGCTAACATGATGAAGCACAGCATGAGTGTCCCCTTGGAAAAAGTAATATAATCCCAGAATGGCATCCAGCCAACATCACCAATCTCTTTTCCTTCTTCTTCTGTAAGCTGTGGCCCGAGTTGACCCTTTGTAGAAATCTCCCCCTCACTTTGATTTTTAGTCAGGTAAATGCCATGGGAATCTTTTGGATGAGCCATAACCTCATTTTCAGAACCTCCTTTATTTCCATTGTCTTGATTCAACTCTGTGATTGCGTCTTTATGGGCGGTCACAAGTTTTTCAAAGGCTGTCCCAGCTTTCAGGAGATTCTCATAACTACCTGATTGAATAACTTTTCCACCTTCCATTACCTAGAATTTGAGTTAAAATAAATCATGTTAATTATGTTGCAATGTGCAATAGGCATCCAAATGAGATACGTTACCAAGATTGTATCCACTTCTGAGAGAAACTCCACTTGATGAGTGACTAGGATGACTGTTTTCTCTCTTAGAGCAGTCATGACACAGTCCTGTAATTTTGTAAATGCAGTTAGTTTGATAAACCAAAAATGAGGACAATAGCTTTTTCAACAATTATTAATTAACTAGATGAAAGTGATGTCTCCTCACATTGAACAGAATAGCAGAAGTGTGTGCATCAACTGCACTGAAAGGGTCATCTAGGAGATAGATATCAGCATCATTATAGACTGCTCGCGCGAGTTGAATCCTTTGCTTTTGTCCTCCACTCATGTTAATCCCTCGCTGACCTATTTCTGTTAGATCACCATGGCTAAAATCATTGATATCCTTATCCAAGGCACACACTTTGATGGCATTCTCATATCTTGTTTTGTCCATTGGCTTGCCAAAGAGTATATTGTCTTGAACTGTCCCACTTTGTATCCAAGAAGTTTGAGAAACATAGGCTAGGGTGCCTCCTAGATTAACCTGTTTTTTATTATGGTGAAATTCCAGGGGTGATAAAATGTAAGATAGTAAGACAGTGATCATAAACTTTGCATGATAAAAAGCTAAATTTGTTTGATTAATCACTTACAATTCCTGAAATCTTAGGAATCTCTCCAAGTATTGCATACAAAAGTGATGACTTTCCAGCTCCAACTGGACCACAAATTGCAATTTTCTGTCCCCATTTGATTTCTGAATTCACATCTCTTAGAGTTGGAGACACAGATTCATGATCCCAAATGAAGTTGCCATCTTGAATTTCCACAGCATTGGCTGAACATTGCTTTATATTTCTTCCACTATCATCATTGTTTAGCTCTTCATCAAGCAAAAACGCATTGAGACGATCATAGGAGACCTGATTTTGGATCATAATAGATAGAGCCTCCGGAATCAGTCGAACAGGTTCTCCCAAGTTCCTGAGTGTCGCAAGAACTGTGAAAATGGTTTCAGCATTCAAAGGGGCACTTTTGAAAAGAGCACATCCAAGGAAAACAACACTAGAAACAATGGTAGGAGACATCCAATAAAGAAATGATCCAGAAGCTTTCAGGATCTGTGCCTTAGACAACCATATGAACTCCTCAGCGCGTAAGGACTCGATCAAGTTCCTGAACTTATCCTCCCATGATTGTAATTTAATGATTTTCATACTATTTAGAATTTCTGATGTTGATCTAAGACGCTCATCCTGTGCAATCATGAACTTTGACTGACAATTTTGTAGGATCTTCGCAAACGGTACATTGAGAAATCCACATATCAAAAGAGGGACTAAACCAGGAAGAGCACCAAGGCCTACAACACCAAAAAGTACACCAACAGACACAACAAGCTGCAATGCACAAACCCATGTTATATGAAACCACCATGGAAACTCTCCCATTCTATAGGCATCAACCGCGATGTAATTCACAATTTCACCAGTTGAGTGCCTTCTCCTTGCTGTGCTTGAAAGCTTCAGCTGCTTCTTATAAACTGCCACCATCAGAGCTGATCTCATTTTCATCCCAGACCTCCTAGAGTTGAAAAACCAATGTCTCTGGGACAAAGACTCAACCACCTTGGTGACAATCAGAAAACCCACTATGGAAAGACCTTCTTTGAGATCTGACTCAGTTTTATTAGAGTAGTTTACAAATGCAAAGAGTATTAGAGGTGAAACTACTACAGCAATGGTTCTGAGCAACGCATAAAATGCTATTAATATGTTTTCTTTTAAGTAAGTTCTGACAATAGACCAAAGAACCAAGTTCTTGGTATTGTTCTTGCTCCTCTCCCTCACAAGGGATTCCCATGAATGCACAAAGTTTTGGTAGGCAGAGTCTGCTTCGTCTTCGGAAACAAGGGAAGGGATGTCTTCAAGAGCTAGAGGTTTTGAGTAACCTAAACTGAGTAAAGGATTAACCCAAGAGAAAATAAACTTGCTGAGGAAGGTAGCATGGGCTAGTCCTGTTTGTTTAGTTTCAAATTTCTGAGATAAAAGTGGCTCAGATAAATATTCAGGGTCACTTTGAGTGACAAAAAAAGCAAGGTTCTTGAAGGCACAGAATAGAAGAAGGAAATGCACAAGCCACTCTATGATATCAAAAATTTCAATGGCATGATCTTTGAACAGAATTTCAATGTTGAGAGCTGAAACCAATACACATGAAGATGCCCACCAGATAGATGTTAAAATTGCAATCCATTTTGATCTCTGAACAAGCAGAGAAACTGTGAAAGAAATCCAAACAAATCCTCTGATAATGCAAGCTAACCATTTGGAGTTGCCAGTTTTGACTATGATATTCCACAAGCCAATAGTGAAGAAAGCAATGGCAATGAGAGCACAACAGATTGAGACAACAGGGAAAACCCAGCTTTTTCTGTGGCTCCCACTCGAAACTCTTCTGATTAAACTAATAAGCAAGGAAGTGTACAAGAAACAGACAAAAAGTACATTGATGATGTCTATTGAGCTCCTTTGAGAACAGAGAGATGTGATATCAAAATCCTTCAGACAAATCAATGAGAAATCACCTACATATCCATTAAAGAAATTGCAATAAGAAAATAACTAGTATAAAATTCAATAATTAATATAAAGACATGAACTGCATGAACAAGCTGCACTCAAGAATCAAGATCTATCTCTACTGCATATATAATAAGAACACATGGTATGTGACACATCAAATGGTACAGAAAAGCAAGAAACCATTACATCTTATAGCAGAACCTGATAGTGCTAGCATGATTAACATACGTGCACCCTCGCACACGATCACAAGAGGAAAAAGAAGAAAAGAAGAAAAGATTGAAAGTGTAGCTAGCAATAGCATACCTATTGAAATCCCAGAGTTAGCCATTTTTTGAGCAAGAATTTGAATGGTTTGTGCTTCTTTTCCAGCTGAGAAGCATCTAGCTAGGAACACTAGTGTTTTTGTAGTACTTGCCGAACAACTTAGCCCTTTGTGGCATGCCGTGAGAATTTATCTCGCTCATATTTTATATTATATAATATTTGAATGAAATCTTGATTTTTTTTAACTTCATTCTCCCTATCCCCTCATTCCTTTTGGCTTTTAGTTAGGAGAATGGAATGATAGAATTCCCGCATGGGTTGAGTAGTTTATAACCGCAATGTCTCACTCACGAGTTATTTTAAGGTTTTGTAATGAATGTATGTGAATGATGTTAAATCATTTGTATTCTTTGCATAACGTGGGTTGGACAATGAACTCGTATCCTTTAGCCAAAAAGTGTTACATTCACGTCACACTTACTCTTATAACTTCATTTTCACTTTTTTTGGATGTCTATCCTCTTTCCATATCTCATTCGTTATCATATTTTTTTTATTCACATCTCATTTTCCCTAATAATTTCATTTTCATTTTTTTAGTCTCTCTTCTTTCCATATCTCATTACTTATCATGTTCTCTTTTTTCTCTCTTTTTTACTCTATTTCTCTTTATGCATGTGGATAAATCTTTTTTTTTCCCTCTTTTTTATTCTATTTCACAATGAAATATTATAAGTGAGATTTTATGTTTTTACATGTTTCTTTTGTCTGAAGAAATTATTATTCAGAATATTTTATAATTCCATCGTATCTTTTTGCAACGAAATGAACGTAAATATAATCAGAGCGATTCTGATTTTCTGAATGCCTTTATGAATTTTCATCAATGTCTATTCATGGAATGTGAGAAGTACGTAGACGAATCCATATATATGAACTTAAAATTTTTATTAGGGACCTTATAAAATTTGTTTTTTTTTTTGATAGGTGGTCAAAAGTTCATATGAGTTCGAATCATACTGAGATTCATTAAGTATCAGAAATCATTGAAGTTCTAAGAAATTACTGGTAAATTAAATATATATGTAAGACAAAATTGTATTTGCAAAAATATTTTCTTAACTAATTCTATTTCATCAAATTCAATAGGTGATATGGTTTTGAAAGATAAGATCAGATGTAATTTTAATTTTAAATAAGATTTAATTCTTGAACATTTTTTCCCATCTATTCCATGATAAACATTACTCCACGATTGAAATCAAGAAATGACATATTTATTTACTTTTTTTTTATTTTCCAATATCTCACAACTGACCATATGAGATTAATTCTTCAAAATTCTAAAATTACATATAAGTAATTAAGGATCTCCTAATAAATAAATGTTTATTCATATAAATTGTTTAGAGATCGAACCTTGACTATATACTTAAGGTCTAAGGAGCTAAAATATATGTTTTTGTCGGTAAATATATATTCACTTTATCAATGAACAAGTCGGATATTGTGTATTATACTATTTAGTAAGAGATTTAATTTTTTATTTATTGATCCCTTCGAAATGCATAAAAATTTATTTTTAATAAGATATTGAACTCATACTCAAGGGATAGGAATTCAAAAATAAATCTTTATTATTGAATCTAAAGTGACTTTGACTAAACTTTGACTAAATTGGTTACATCGTATTTATGACTACACATTCATCGCATTTCTGAGTACCACACGTTCAAACCAGATCCAGCAGCCAGATGATAATTCATTAATGAGTAGCAATAATTATGTCGTCTGTACTCAAATAGACATTTGAAAAGCTACAGATTTTTTTTTTGTGTGTATATATATATATATAGAGTACTCCTTCCTTTCCTTCTATTCCAAAATAAAATATAAATTGTTTTAATATTTATACTATGTCTTAAAATATAAATTGTTTTGCAAACTCAAAACATTAATTTATTTAATATTATGTTTCTTATCAATCATCTTTAATTTTTACCAATCACAAACTCTTACTACATACACCCTCCGATCACTATTATAAACAAAAGTTAGTTCTTTAGATTCATTCAATAAATGATGTATGTGGTCATTAAAATGGTCACATACATCATTTATTGAATGAATCTAGAAAGCTAACTTTTGCTTATAATAGTCACCGGAGGGTGTTCTTGATCAATAATTACATTTATCTCTTCTTATAATGACTCAACTTTAAATATGAATATTTCAGTCAAAATATTTAACAAATTACGAGTTGTTAATATTCGTATATAATCTTACACATAACTTATATTTTAGAATGAGGAAGTACTGGGTGGGTACGTGCTTTAATTCCTTGTAAAAACATTCCAAGGGTATCACTTTAATCTCCATGGTTGTGAAAGTCTCTCTGCATAGTTTTGGTTCACGTTATTGTTTTCACCACAACACGACTAATTTGGTTGAAATTAAAAATAAATAAATATCTAAGAATACAAAAAAAAATCTTATTGATAATTATAATTATCTATTGATTTTTTTTATGAAAGAATGTTAGTTGTTAGTAAACTAGTACAAATTATCCATCTTCAGAGTTTAAACCCTGACTTTTCACCTGCAATTATCCATAGATTCAACCATGTGAGCTACTCAACTCACCCATATGATCTATTGATAATATTAAAGTTTAAGTTGCTGCTCAATCATACTATTTTATAATGTTATTACTCTATATTTAAATGAAAAATTAAACCCTGCTCCCAATAACTAAAAAAATTAAAAACAACATAGTAAAATAAAATATTTGTACTAAAAAACTATTTTTTTTGGTGTACAGGGAAAATAAGTACAAACTTATTAATACTGCTAAGTGCTAATACATGATTATTAAATTGAAAAGGAAAACAAAATATGAGCTGTCAGCCGTAGGACTTCGTGTGGATAAAACAAAAGTCATGTCAGTTCATATATTTTTTGACGAACACAAAAAGGTAATATTTTCACACAAAAAGGTAATATTGTTCCCCTTATCAAATCATGTTCATATTTTACATGCGTTACGCCAAAAAGTGACTCAAAAGAGAAAGAGATGCACAAGGATGGATGCATCTGCTTTTGAATGATACGACGACAGACAAAATAATAGAACATAAAAAGAATAAGGGTTAAATATGTTTTGGGTCTCTGAATTATAGTGAGAAATTAGTTTTCATCATTGAATTATATTTTCGTTGATTTTCATTCCTTAACTTGTAAAACTGTTTGATTTCATCCTTTGACCACTTAAATGGCATGTCACCTTGTAGGTAAATGGTGACGTATCAGTTTATTAGCCGGTTTTTTTAATTACATGTAGGAAAATAACTTAGAAAATGATTTAAACTTTAATTAAAATGCTTAAAATAAATAAATAAAATCAACAACATTTTCTGAGACAAACTCTTTTTTCCTAATCCGTTCTTTCCATTTCCTCTTGCACCTTTGTTTCTTCATTTTCTCAATTTCCCTTACAACGGCCGCCACCCCTCTTCCTTTCCCTCTTTCCCATGTTTCCACTATTTTTTTCCTCTAACCCTAACAATGTCCGCCCACTCAAACCCAGAGGAGAGGAAGATGAAAGTGTCTTCCTTTTCAGAATAAAGATCGCCGGCAAATTTGCCGAGAATCGTCTCTTATGGCGGCACGATGTAGGACGTCGGAGTCAAGTGTTCAGTGGATCTTTTTCTCCTTATAACAGAGATCATCATGGTGGTATTTGTTTTCCCAAAAGGTGAAGGATCTGGTCAGAAAACGTCGTTGCAGGTTCAGTGGCTCGACGGAGTAAACCTAGATCAAGGCGGAGCTCGAGGCTTCTAGGGTCTTCTTCTTCACCTAGATTGGGGTCTCTCATGATAGTGGCTGATTTTGTCTCTACAAATGTTGTTGATTTTATTTACTTTTTTAAGCATTTTAATTAAAATTTTAAGGCTTAATACATCAGAAGGCCCCTGTAATTGTAAAGGGAATCAAATCCAGGGCCTAGAAATTTTTTGCATCAAATTGGGTCCCTAGAAAATTTTTTTTAATTCAATTAAGGTCAAAGTGTGCCAGCTCTCAATTTTATCCCAGTCAGCATTTCCACGTGGCTTTTATTATTATTTTTTAATTTAAAAAAATAATTAAAAATTATTTTTAATTCCATCTCAGTTAAGTAATCAGAAAAAAAAATTAAAAAACTTAATAAATAACCTAATCTAACTAATAAACTAATCTAACCTATTCTAATCCCAAATCTAATAATCTAACCTAATCTAATCTAATAATCTAACCTAAAACAAAGCATCAAATTGAACCCAATCCCAAATTCCCAATTGAACCCTAACTGAGGAGAACGAAGAACACGACTGAGAGAGAGAGAGCGAAGAACACCTTGATAACATCGAAGAACAACCACCACCATCACGATCGAAGAAGGCAAAGAAAACGAACTCCAACCGAGAGAGCGAAGAAGAAGGTGAAGATCAACAAACTCGAAGAAGCTGGTGCTGTATTTAGAAAGGTCGAACCAGGTATTACGAATATAGTTGTTGATTTGCGTATTAAAATGCTGTCTGGGATGTTCTTACTTCTTGTTGGGGATGAATGGTTGCTTACTTGTTCTTTGTTGGGGATGAATACTTGCTTAGTTGTTATTGGTTTGAATACTTGCTTAGTTGTTATGGGTTTGACTACTTGCTTACTTGCTATGAGTTTGAATACTTACAAGTTAGGTTTTCTTTTGCAGGAATGGCAGAAGGTTTGATCAAAACCAGAATCCACCATAAGGGTCATTTCAGAGGCATACCTTTGAGATATGTTGGGGGAGAGTCCATTGAAATTGATGGGGATATTGATTTATTCTGTTACTTTTCCATCAAATCTACTGTGAAGGGACTTCTGGGATATCCTGATGATGAGTACAAATTGTGGTGGTCCTCAGAAGTGAATTTAGCAAAGGGCTTGAAGAAGATACTTGATGATAAGGATGCTATGGAAGTTGCTAGGTATGCAATGGATACTGGGGGGTGGTTGATATATACCTGGAACATACTGTGGAATTGCCTGAAGTTGTTAGGAATGAGATGCAAAAAGAAGATGCTGTGTTGGATGATGAAGATGATGTGTTTGTGGAAGTGACTGAAGTGGAAGTGATTCCTATGACTCAGGAAGCTCCTACTGTTGCAGTGCCTGAAGTGGAAGTGCATGAAGTGGAAGTGACTGAAGTGGGAGTGATTCCTATGACTCAGGAAGCTCCTCTTACTGTGCCTGAAGTGGAAGTGAATCCTGCCACTAAAGAAGCAAAGGGAAAATGTCTTGCTGACAGTGATTCTGATGACATTAGGATAGTATACTCTAGTGACAGTGACATTGAATGGAGCGGTGCTAGCAACATAGACAGTGAGGATGAAATCTGTAAAAACCTGACCAATGATGGGTTTGATGATGTGGATGAACCATTTGATGTACAACAGGATGGTGATGGAAGAGATGATGTGAACAGAAACAGTGGGCCCAACAATGGTGTTCAAGATGGTGATGAAAGTGATAATAATGTTGGTTTCATTCCCTCTGAGGTTGCAGCCCAACATAACATTGATATGGAGTATGAGAGTGATGACCTTCTGAGTGATTATTCTTGTGATGAGGAAGATAATGGTTCCAGGGTCAGATACCAGAGGTTCAGGCAAGAGGACTTTGACAAAGACTATAAGTTCAGATTGGGAATGGAGTTTGCTTCCACAGAAGAGTTTAAGAAAGCTATCCTTGCACACTCTGTGATGAATGGGAAGGCTGTGATATACAAGAAGAATGACAAGAATAGGGTGAGGTTTGCTTGCAAACAAGAAGAATGTAGGTTCATTGCATACTGTGCCAATATAAAAGGGACTTCAACATACAGGATTAAGACACTTAATCCTGATCACACATGTGGAAGAACATTCAAGAATAGGGCAGCAACAACTAAGTGGATTGCAAAGGTCATTGAGGACAGAATGAGGAACTCTAATGGGGTAATGCAAGTCAAGGAGATTATTCATGAGATGAGGACAAGGTACAGTGTTGGTGTCAGTTGGGGGACTGCTTGGAATGCAAGAAAAATTGCTAAGGAGGCTGTTGAGGGAGATGCCCTAAAGCAGTTCACCTTGATAACATCTTATGCAGCTGAGCTCATGAGGGTGAATCATGAAAACACAGCAGCTATCATTCTGAGATATATTCCCACCACACTTCAGCCTAGATTTGGTTGTTTTTATATGTGTTTGGAGGGATGCAAATCTGCTTTTAAGCTCGCTTGCAGACCATTTATTGGGATTGATGGATGTCACCTCAAAACCAAATATGGTGGCATCCTTCTCATTGCTGTGGGAAGGGACCCAAATGATCAATACTTCCCACTGGCATTTGCAGTGGTTGAAGCTGAGTGCAAAGAATCTTGGAGATGGTTTTTGAACCATTTGATGCGGGATATTGGGGATAATGGTGAGAAAAAATGGGTGTTCATCAGTGATAAGCAAAAGGTAACCTAAATTAACATATTATATTTACAGCCTATATTAAACCCGAGTCATCATGCCTTACTTAACTTACATTACAATCTGATTGTGTTGGCTAGGGGTTGCTACAAGTGTTTGCTGAGGACTTTCCTGGTATAGAGCACCGCTATTGTGTGAGACATTTGTACGCAAACTTCAAGCAGAAGTTTGGTGGAGGAACTGAGGTTAGAGACCTGCTGATGTGGGCATCCAAAGCAACATATAAGGAGCTGTGGGAGGAGATTCAAGGGCAAAAAAACAAGCTCCACCACCTGCCACTGGAAAAGCCAAAAAACAACCAACACCATCTCAGCCTGCTGCAGCTGCCATAGCTACAAATCAAGCACCACAACCTCCACCATCTCCAGCTGCAGCTGCTAGAGCTAGACATCAAGCACCACCACCACCTCCAGCATCTCCAGCTGCAGCTGCCAGAGCTAGACATCAAGCACCACAACCACCTCCAGCATCTCCAGCTGCAGCTGCCAGAGCTAGACATCAAGCACCACAACCACCTCCACCATCTCCAGCTGCAGCTGCTAGGGCAAGACATGAAGGAGAACCTGCTGCTAGATCTGCATCACAACCAAAGAAACCTGCTGTCCAGCCCTCAAAGCCTGCTGCTCAGCCCACCAAAAAGCCTGCTACTAAGCCCTCCAAGCCTGCTGCTCAGCCCTGCAACACAACCCAAGAAACCTGTTGTTGCTGCTCCTAATCAAAGGGGAAAAAAGAGAGGGCCAGACAATGAGATTGGTCATTGGATTCCAGGAGACCAAGGAAAGAAGAGAGTTATCAAAAGGAGAAGATGGATCTGAAGAAAAAGAGGAGCACATGATGCTGCAGGACAACAAAAGATGCTCATATCTGTCTTTTTTTGTAATAGTTATGTTAGATATAGTTATTTAGTGGAACATGGGACCACATCACCAACTATTGTAATGAAATGCTTGGATGACATTACTTTGGCTCCATTACTTTTGTATTAGCTTTATGGCTCACATTTGCTATGTTCAAGACTCACATGTTTTGAGGTTGTGTTTTCTATAACAATTTGGCTTTTGTTTATTAAGCATTTACTTTACAATTATGCATCATGTGTATATACTGCCAAAACAGGGCAGCAAGTATACTTTATTGTGTGCATGAGTTATGGAACATTGCAGGGGAAAACATAACAAAATTGAAGACCATACTTTATGTTCAAAACAACCAGAACACATTGCATTTAATCATGCTGGATGTTGCATTCATTACATAGGACCTTTTGCATTCAATTCAATCCTGGCAAAATACAAAAGCCATACAATGCAGACAAAAGAAGTTCAACTTGGACAACACATAAGAACCTAAGCCCTAAATCCACCACACCCCATTCCTAGAAAAACTTTGACACTGCTACAGCCAAAGTAATGCCTAAAAAGAACAAGAGCACATTAATCTTCAATCCCTCTGTTTCCAGCTTCATCTTCATCATCTCAATTTTGTTGTCCTTCTCATTCATGTCTTCACATAACTTAATAATTGCCCTGTGCACTATTTCCTTAACATCTTCCCTCAAACTAGCAATCCTTTTTTCCATAATGTCATTTATGTCTTCATTCAGATTTGAAGAACCCTGCATACCATCTTCAGCAGCAACACCTTTATCCCATTCGAAAATACCACAAGTCCCTTTCTCCTGGAACAATTGAAAAATCAAACATTACAAGCAGAACCACAGCCAATCAGATGAATAATTATACATGAATCAGTAGAGAAGAAATTACCTTCCAATCAGGGCACCTCCAAAATAGCTTTCCTGGGTTATTCTTGGAATTGGATCGGTAGAGAATTACCTCTTTCCCACAGCCACAAGTCTTGCATGAAAGTGAGGGTGAAGGACAAGATGTGGATGAACGACCACTGAGCCTTGGGTTCTTCGATGCTTCGTGGTTCTGAGAATTCATCTCAGTCGACCCAACAAGCTTCGTTCGCTTCTCTTCTTGTCGTTCTTCACCCTTCGCTCAGCTCCTTCCTCCCTCCTGCAACTCTCTCGTTCGTGGAGCTGTCTCTCAATCGTGTTCTTCGTTCTCCTCAGTTAGGGTTCAATTGGGAATTTGGGATTGGGTTCAATTTGATACTTTGTTTTAGGTTAGATTATTAGATTAGATTAGGTTAGATTATTAGATTTGGGATTAGAATAGGTTAGATTAGTTTATTAGTTTATTAGTTTATTAGTTAGATTAGGTTATTTATTAAGTTTTTTAATTTTTTTTTCTGATTACTTAACTGAGATGGAATTAAAAATAATTTTTAATTATTTTTTTAAATTAAAAAATAATAATAAAAGCCACGTGGAAATGCTGACTGGGATAAAATTGAGAGCTGGCACACTTTGGCCTTAATTGAATTAAAAAAAATTTTCTAGGGACCCAATTTGATGCAAAAATTTTCTAGGCCCTGGATTTGATTCCCTTTACAATTACAGGGGCCTTCTGATGTATTAAGCCAAATTTTAAATCATTATCTATGTTATTTTCCTACATGTAATATATATATATATATATATATATATATATATATATATATCGGCTAATAAAATGACACGTCAGCGTTTACCTACAAGGTGACATGCCACCTAAGTGGTCAATATGTTAAATGGACGAAAACCAAACGGTTTTACAAGTTAAGGAATGGAAAGCAACAAAAATTTAATTCAATGATGAAAACCAATTTCTGGTTATAGTTCAGGGACTCCCAAACATATTTAACCCAAAAATGAAAAATGTGTTGGTTATGTTCATATTACACTAAACTTATATAATGCATTCTTGTAAATATTTTTACTAGTAATTTTATAAATAAAACTCTATCTTTGTCCCTATGTAATATTTATTAATTTAGTAAATAAATTTTATCATTTGAATCTTCTGAATTATAATTTTATTGTGGGAAATGGGAATTACTAAATTTGGACTGTAGGAGTACACCAGGAGGACGTAGATCACCAGTCACCACACACAGTGACGGATCCAAGAACTTTAAGTTGTGGGGGCAACTTATATATATAATTTTTTTTTTAAAAATTATACATATAAATTCATAGCACTAAAAATACATTAATACTATAAAAAAGAGTATAGTTTGTACTCCTAAAAAATTATCCATTATCCCACATACCAATACTTAATACTATGGGGGCATTCAATGTAGTACATAAAAAAAACTTTTACGTGGGGGCATACTATTGGTAAACTATTAGTGTTGGGGGCATAATTTAATCTTTTGCTAGTTTATTACTCTTGTGAAACTTTTTTTCCAAAAAAAAAACGGTGGGGGCATTTGCCCCCATAGTGTTTCATGTGGATCCGTCATTGACCACACATATTATGAAGTTGATCTTTCAACACAAGTTTTCTGTTGATGACTGCCGCGGCCATGAATGATAAGAAATTAAGAATAGAAAGTGACAAAGAGGTTTTTTTTTTGGTCAAAAAAGTGACAAAGAGGTGAATGATAGGATTTGGTATTTGGGCTATTCTTTAAAAAAGTTTGGGGCCCTCGTCAGTTTTTTTAAAGTGAGCTGTGTGCTTCTTTTGAAACATTTTACAATTGGGTAAATAAAATAAACTGGGTAAATATTTTAAACTATATTTAGTTTTTTACCAAAGACATAAACTATTTAGTTATTGGATACTAGTACTTTTACCCGTGCGATGCACGGGGGTTATTCATTTATGTTTATCGTGTATATTTTTTCTTTTTAAATTTGTGTTTTTTATGTTTATTGATAGAAAATTTATTATGAATTAAAAGAATAAAATTAATTTAAGATATTAGTAAATATAAATTTGTATACTTTTTCAAGTGATGAATGTATTTGTTTTTATTTTGTAGAAGCGGTGAAATTAAATTTTTTGTGGTTTTTGTCCTAACTTTTTTTTGTATGAGCTTTGATTAAATATGCATTTACCACTATGTTGGGTAATAAGTCTTCGTCTATATGTAAAATATAATCACTTAAATACTTTCAGGATTCTTTCTAAACAAATTATGCCCTTAAAAGCAGATATGTTAATAGTAATGTAGCAAAAAGTCTTCTAAGATTGTTTGTTGTGCTGCAATGCAAGACTTCTGTTACTTCATCAATGTATTCTTTATCATCATATAGCACACGTCCTTGAATGTGTCATATGTAACTTTATATACTTTTCTTATGTTTAGAAATTAATGAGCCCCTTTATAAAATTTAGCAATAACTTTAGGTAATATTAACTTTTTTATAGCCTATAAAAATCTGTGTTACTTTTGATACATTTATAAAAAGAAATTATGAATTAAAATATTTAAATTAAATTCAGATATAAGAAATCATAAATTTGGAAGCTTTTTTTTACCGTGAAAAAAAAAAACATGAAAATAAACCTATTTGTAAACCATGAAAACACCTATTTATAAACCATGAAAACTGTCCAATATTAAGTAGGATGAAATCAATAGGAAATCATTACAAAATCAAAGCGCGAGTTATAGCACATTTAGACATTCTAAGCTAAAAAATCAGTATCTAGCCTCTGGTATATGCACTTGCAAAATGACTAAAAGTTCGAGCCTTAATTCAATGCGAATAAGTCAAAGCAGACTATATGAAGTGCACATTTTGAATGAGTGTTGTTGCTAATTTATATAGTTGTAGGACCGGTTAGTGGAAAATTTATTTTTTGGAGTGATATCATATTTCGTACTAAATCCACCACCTTTAATTTTTATGTTCTAATTTTTAATATTAATATTAATTAAAAACTACTTAATAATTCTCTAGATCAAAACATATTAATTGTGACCTATGTAATTCTCTAAATTATACTATGAACCAAATAGTAATGGGCTAAATAATAATAAACTCATTTACAAAAAATTCAAGGTAAATAATTAATGTTTTAATATAATTAAAAACCATTAATTTAATACTTATATAGTTTCATGGAAAATGCATAATGGGAAGGTTATTTTCTACATTGATATGATATTAAACACACTATCTTTATCTTTTATGGATTAATATTAATATTAATTTTTATTTAACTAATAATTCAATAAATCAAAACTAACTTTGTGTGCTCTATGAAATTTCCTAACTCATATGAACCAAATACCTACACTTTTTTATATATTTTAAGGTAAATAGAAGAAAGATATATTTTCTAACTTATATATAGCCCCTATAATGTGTTTTCTTTAATAAAAAAATCAGTTTATTCTAGTTTTATTCGTATATAAAGTATTTGACCCTGAAAAGAAAATAGGACCAATATCCTTCAATTTTTGGTCTAGAAAATATCATTAATAAAAAATTGAAAATAATAAATCACTTATTATGAAAATCTAACTTGAAGGTTAGAAATTCTTTTGTCATATAATCATTCAAAGAAAAATGCCTTCATGCTAGATCTATGTGAATTTTTTTCAAAAGCATAAACTTTTATTCATTAAGAAAATAAAAATCGAGAAAAAATCTTTCTCAATTTGACAAAGAGTCAAAATATGACATAAAATATATCTATCACACTCAACGAAGCATACCTTCACAATTGACAAAGAAAGCCAAATAAAAGGGTTGTCAACCTACAAAACAATCTTTAAAAAATTATTCAATGATAATTTAGATGTTAAATGATATGAATGAATAATTGGGCCATTGGAAAGCAATTTTTCAAGTGTTTTGAGTCCCTTGAGGATGTTCTCAAAAACTTCTCAATGCCATACACCAAATTTTTCAAGGATGACAAATAGGCAATGGAAAGATTGAATCAAACTAAGAAGAATGATATAAAGAAACTATATAGAAGATGAGAGTTCATAAAGTTTAGTTAGTTGGCTACCTTGAGATGTACAACTTTTTAATGGCTAACACCAAGCCTAACATGAGAAACTTAATATCGGTTACATTATACCTTAGAGAGTAGATCAACCGCAACAATTGACCTCAGATGACTTCAAATCTTGGATTGGTTTTCGAACCAAGAAGAATGCATATGGGAAACATACTGACACAAAAATAGAAAAATAAATCACAGAAAAATGAAATCGATAAACATAGTCATTGTTCAGGAAATCCTGATCTTACATCCTTATAGAAAAATCTACAGAAAAAATAAATAACAAAACAGAACATGTGCACTGTCTAAAAACCGCATTGATTTTTTATGCAGGATTTACAAAACTTGAAACCTAAAACATAAGCTAGAAGCTCACCAATTTCACAGCAGCAAAGAAACTCTGCATAGAGTTATGATTTGTAGTCACTGACAACTTTGGAGCCCAAAAATGTAGATGAGATTAATGGAAAGATGTAGACAAATCAAACAAATGAAGAGTATTTATACCTAAAGACTCAACCATGAAGGATATGAAAAGCCCAACCTCTTCCCTATTCCATTCATTGAATATTATTCATTTTAGAATCAATTAAAATTAGATGAGAAGTTTCAGATAATGAAAAGTCATGAATCATTAATTTAAAAAAGATGAAACAATTAGAATATTGAAAGATCAAGAATTATTTTAAAGTATTAAAATCATTTAAGTGATCTCAAATTTTAAAATCAATTTCATAAGAGATGAATTAAAAATTTTTTTTTTTTATAAATGTATAAAAAAATATAAATATTTGATTGGACAAATGGCGAAATTAAAAGAGAAATAAAACTACATAAATTTTAAAAATTTAGAATAAATAAAAAACTAAAAAACTATGTGCTAACAAAATAACTTATTTGTATATCACTAAAAAATCACATAATAAATAAAAATATTTTTTAAAAAGGTTGCTTGATTGTTAAAGAATTGTTGATTAACCTAATGGAATATGAAAAATCAATGTTATTTAAAACCACAAATTAATTAATGTTTAAATTTAAATGTTAAATTTTATATTACTTTTTTATGTGAATATGATTGTAGAATTTGAAAGGTTCTTGTGACATTATTAGACACTTTGAAGTTGGATCAATTGTTCTTTTTAAGGTTACATGGAATGAATGGCTGAGATTCAATCTAAGCAAAATAAAATACATTTTTACTAAAATATCCATACTCATCTTTCACAGTTTATAAAATTAATTGTTGAATGACAGTTTGCCCCCAAAGTTGCATAAACTCTCCCTTTATATATAGTATAGATAGATATGTTGAAAAAAGTTTTGCCATCTGAACCATGTTCTTTGTTTCATATTTAAAAAAAATAAACACTAAGTTAACATTTTAAATTATGTTCAGTAACATGTTGAAACACGATGTAATTAGTATAGATTATTATTATAACCTTACAAAGTATATTAAAAATTATTAGAGTGACACGAAATAGTCATTTCTTTTAATATCTATCTATAATCTATCTATAATTTATAATCTATCTATCTATCTATAATATATATAAAAGCAAAGTTTTGCAGTCTTGGGGGCAAAAAAGTCATTCAACAATTTATTCCAATAACTATGAAAGCTGGGCATGAATATTTTTGTAAAAAGTCATTTTATTTCACTCAGGTTTGATCTCAGCCATTCATTCATATCAGTTTCACCCCTTCTTTCATTCAAGGGATTTATTAAATTTGTGAAACGCTTTTCAGTTTCAACAAAATACAGACGCTTCCCCTTTCACCTTTACCTTCTTCCTTTTCTCCTTCTCTCAGCCGTTTAACGAACTTGAAAAGGCAGACACATGGTTTCAAGTTCGTTTAAAACCTTCTCTCAGACACTGCTTTTCCGTGTCTGCCTCTGATTTCCAGCATCTCCTCGACACCCTGCCTCGCCCTTCCACCGCCGTCTGGAACACCTTCATCATCGGCTTCATCTGCGACCAGAAGCCCCTCGACGCCCTCCTCCTCTACGCCCACGTCTCTTTCAGGATCTCAAGGAGGATATTTGTTTTGCAATGGTAACCCCTGTCGCAGGTACCTTGGCCACTGGGATTGGGGCTTTGACGGGTGGTCAAGGAACTGGCTAGATGGCGGTTATGCAAATGAAGGGGAGACAAAGGATTTTTGGAGGGTTCGAATCAAAGTAGGGAAGGCGGTCTGCTCCGTTTAGGTATGTATTTCATCTCTGGTGGTCTCTAGGATTCTGAACTGATATCGTTTCCTTTGTTTTTTTTCCACTTCGTGATGGAGATGATTTTTGGCTAAGCAAATTTGATTCAAATTGTTCACTGTGATTCCTGTCCTGCAGATTTGGTGCGCCTTTGCTGGGATTATGGGGTTCCAGTTTGTGCATTGGTGTCGTTCTTCTACGTTGTTCTTGATTGTGGTATTGAATTTCCTTTCCCTCTCTCTCTCTCTGTTGTTCCTGAAAGGCCCAATTTTTTTTGTCTCTGATGATTGATTCCCAATTTTTCCATCCTTAGAATGGGGCAGCTCTGTTGTTAGGTCGCAATAACCTTCATTCTATAAATTAGTTTACTTTAAATGTATTATATTGAAGTTTGAAAGATGGCTAAAATTGAGTTGATGCATCTGTGTTGATGGTGAAGGAATCCTTTGTGATCTTCATTGGAGTTTTTTGGTTTTCAGTGAGAACAAAGATTTAAACTTGATAATTTTAATTTTTTATAATTTCCTGTACATATTGATAATTATATTGTTGATCTTTTCCTTTCTAGAGCTTGCCATAATTAAAGGAGGCAATTGATTCATCTTTTTGTTATTTTGATTTCCATTCTACTGTTTTGATGCTAATTCTTTGTTTTGGTTAGCATCCAAAAAGAAGAAGCCTCAAACACAGTGAATGTATGTATTTTAATATGAGATTTACCATGCTTTGAGATTATACTTAAAACAGGGCTAAGAGTTTGAGGTTCATTAGAAAGCGTTTTGAGTTTCGGGATGTGAAGTTCATCACAACTTTGATGCAGATAACTTCTTTTAGCTAGCATTTACTATAGAAACAATTTAACTACAGTTGATTTTTCTTTGCTGAAAAGCTTTGTTTGCTGAGAAACATTTGAGTTCTCTACAAATGTATTGGTATAACGCTAAATTTTTTGTAATTTTTAGGGTTAATCAGTTCTTTGGTGTGATGAGGCTGCAACTCATGATGCTTATTCCCAAAAGAAGTATTAGCAGCAACAACAGAAAAAGCAAAACGGAGGTGGCTTTCTCTCTCTATCAGCTTATTGTTTTCTTTTATTTTTCAGATACAAAGTAAAAGTTCATTTTTTCATTTGTTAAAGGTTGACTGAAGCTTGGCTTTGAGGCAGGACTCTCGAAAGCTACCACTTGCGGAGTTATTCAATTTCAGAATCAGAAGTGAAAGATCTCTGAAACTGAAATTAAGTTGGGGTGTTCAAAGAACCTGATGATTCTATCCTGAGACAAAGAATGACTTCAGTCACCAGCTTAGGAAACAATTAGATTGTGCGGTGGAAATCAGAAATGGCGTGAAGAGGACACATGCTGGTGAGTAACTTGCTGATTTCCTTTCCATCTTTGGTTTCTCTTTGTCTTTCTCCATTGTTGATTGTTTTGGTATGTGTTCAATGTTGACGATTGGGTTTCGGTTTCTCTGAAATCAGGTTTCGCTTGGTTTAATATTACCTGGTGAGTACTTCTAACTATTCTCTTTTCACCATTTTTTAATTGTTTTCGCTATAAGAAAAACGTGTTAAAAGTTGAAGCCGTGGGTATTTGATCTCTGGTGGGGTTGTACTGTTAATTTAGGAATCAATTCTCTGATTTCATTTGTGATCTGCTAGGATTCAGAATCATCCTCTGATATCATTTGCGATTTGCCGGGGTTCATTCATTAAGACAAAGCAATCACCTTTTGTTTCTTCACTTTTGACATTCACCACCATTACTGTTTCGCTTTGGTTTTTGGCCTTTTCCCTTTTCAGTGCATCTATCAGAATCATCATTCTTTTTGTTACCTTACATTTTTAATTTCTCACTGTTTCTTTAAAAGCTTAACATGTTTTTGAGGCCCTCAATTATAAGCTAACAAAGAGTAAATGAAATGTTTTGGCTGGAAAATTTGGAGTTGGTACTTGATACGTATGCAGCTTATTTTGCTTTGTCTTAATTTTTATTTTCTTCACTTTCATTGTTTGGAACTGATGAAGTGGTTGTTTTATGTTTTGATATTGTTAATTAAGATTGTCATGGTTTTTTCAGAATGAGTTTATTTACCTTTTCAGAATATTGATGGTGAATTTGGAGGGATTGGTTAAATCCAATCAAATAATTTTTTGGCATATTGAAAAACTTCAATTGAAACATTCACTGGAGACACACAGTTACCCTCAATGTTGTAAATATGGGTGGAACTTAAATAATGTACATTCCTTCTCACGGTCTCTTTTTTTAATAAGATCTTAAGCTTCACATAGCTTTTTTGGCTTGCATTCCGTCTCATAATCTCTTTCTTTGTTGTCATTGTTTTTTGGAGGGCGTTTGACAACAGGTTTCTCCTTGGATTTCATCTATTAGGTCTGTTATAGGATGGGAATATTGATGGGAGTACACTGTTTGGTTTGATTCAATTGAGATCATGGAAGTGGTTGTCTGCAGAAAACAAGGAATTTACTTCATCAATGTTTGAATGGTTAACTAATCTAATGGCATGCCTCGGTGGATATTGATCAGTGCTTTTGGTTCAGGATGGCTTTTGATTTCAAGTTGCAATTGGGTTGGCGGTTGCTGCAATTTTGGATTTGCTTCTTGGATCCTGTATTGTTTCGCTAGAGGATGCTGGACGTAGAGGACAAGATGCTGGTGGATTTTGAGATAGTAATTACTATTGTAATAGCCACTATCTTAGCTTTAGGCAGCATAGTTGGTTTTTTCTTTTTGTCTAATTTTCTGGCCCATTGAATGTTTTGTGCAGAAGCCTCTCAATAAAAGTGAAGCAGTTGTTCCTTCTAATTTGCTGGATAATAATTTGGCTTTTGATCCAGCCCTCAATAAGATTGCCAGACATGAGGGTGCATCAGACATGTAGCTTAATCCCTTTTGTAATTTGGTATTTGATTTCTAATGGGCAGAAGTGTTTGAATTCTGAACTGTACCATGAAATTTGCAGTGCTTTTTTCTTTTTACGGATTATTAGCTACACAATTTTTATTTGTGGCTTTAATGTGATTGATCTACCTTACTCGATTACAATCCATAAAACTGAAGAAAAAAAAAGGATGAAAGATTAAGGATGAAATTTTGCGTAGAACAAACATAAGGGGCAATTCCAAATGTAGAAATTTTTAAGAATGGCATAATTTATTTGACCTATAGTACGTTCTGTTAAAAATTGTGTTGATCATTTAAATAAAAAACATTAACAATTGTGTTGTTTCAAGTAAAATAACTAAAAGGCTATGTAACACCATTAAGTCTATTAAAAAATATTACAAAACTTTGTCACTGATATAAATTAATGTGCAAATGATTTCATTAAATTAAAGCATAGGGAAGTTAGCAAAGTCATGGAATCCAAAGAGGATTTTAGTGAAGCTTACAATTGAACAATAAAGGTACTAAATTAATATTTTTAAGAAATATTGTGAGGAGAGTTACAAAGTGATGGAATCCCAAGGGGATTTTAGTGAAGCTTGCAATTGAATATTAAATATTAAACACCATTAAGCCTATTAAAAATGAAACTGATGTCAATTAACCACCCAGTACACAACTACGAAAAAAACTAAAAGACAAATAAGAATGATCCAGCTTCTTAGGGAAAATAGATTGATAAGCGATTTTTTTAAAACATAAATTTAGAAGTTAATAGTTATTTAAATTTAATTATGTGATAATTAGTATTTATTAGTCAATTTAAAATTAAATTTATTCTTGCCTTTTGGTTCCTTTCTTTGAAGTTAGAATCCACACTCTTGAGCTCTATATATAGATACAATAGTATGTGCATAGGCATCAAAGCAAGAGCTAATATTTTGTCATGGCTAACTCTATAGGTTCATATTCTATTATGTCTCACTCCATTCCTCCCTTTGCATTTGCGGTTTTGCATACCGAGTCAAGGGTAATGGTTGATTGCGTTTCTCTATTGTTTTACTCTCTCTTCTGTGTTTTCATTTTAATAGTTTTTTTGGGCTCTTATTTACTGGATGCAACACTACGGTAAGACTAATGAGGATGTGGTGGAATACTTACAACTCCCGGATGATGGAGATTTGATCCTTACTGACTCATTAGGTGTGACCAAAGAGATATCATTTGCTATGGTAGGCAAAAAAGCTTACCTAATCCTTGGATGGTGTGAGCTTCGCCAATTCTACAATTTTTTAGGAAATGTTTGGTTCCTTTTGAAACATGTGAACAACTAGCTAAGATACACTAATCAATAAAGACAGAAATAATATTAATCTACCATTTAAAACAACAAGTCAAAAGATAAAAATAAAATAATAAAAAAAAACAAAAAACAAACATTTAATTAAAAGAAACACATAAGAATTCATAAACTAATTTTTTTTATTATCTTTTAATCAATAAATTATATTTAAATAAAAACAAAATTAACAAAAAAAAAACAAAAAAAAACAAAAAAATGAATATCCCCGTGCATCGCACGGGTAAAAAGTACTAGTATTATATATATATATGATGTTAAAAATAATATTTAATTATCACCCATTCGAACATGTTATTTTCAGCAATCATGATCTTTACCCCTATTTAGCTAAGTAGGAACAATTCCATGTAACAATAATTCTCTTTTTAATTTTGGTCCTCCTGACATTAAAATGTTGCCTCCGCCAGTTATATAGTAATTCTAAACAAATAAATATATCTAAGAACAATAAAATACTAGGTAAGGATTCTCGTTGGAATTCTCTCCCCTCTCACGCTCAGGGCCGGACATCTTGACCGTGAAATTAATATTAACGGGTGGTCCAAATTTGGGGGAGTCCCCACAACAAATAAATAGATCTAGGATAAGCTATGATGTGATATTAGAATTATAGAGAGATATAACTTAACTCAAAAGCTAGCTCGATCAAGAGTTGATGATTGCTCTATATATATATATCCTTTATATATAAGCGATTGATCGACCACATCTCTGACAAATGTAGGACTTCTAACAATCATGACTATTAAAATTATGTGTTCTAAAAGAGTGACGAGTGGTCTGATTTTGTCCTTCAATGTTCTGATTAGGCTCAAACTCTACAAAGTACAAACTTGAGACTATTGTCATTTAATAATTAATATAGTTCTTTTTGTCTTTAGATGTTAGATCGAATGGAGTCCAACAACTTAAATGTGATCCAAGTCAAAGAAACACGAATCTAAGTCAGTGCTCTTGTAAGCATCAGTCAAGATGTAAGAATAAGATCAATAGAAACAACTTATTCGGCAACTTGAAAAAATCAACACTCTTGATGAGTATTGATTAGGAAAGAAAAAAGCTTGAAAGTAAAATTACATGAACATGAAAGAGATTGAAACGTCAATTCGTCAAACTTGTATTGAACATATTGAAATGTAAAATGACGGGTCACACTTTTGGTAGCTATTATCGTAACACTAGAGTTGAGTTTTATGGCCCGTTTGGTGGTCAAGATAGGATATGATAGGATATGATATGTGAACAGGATATCAACAGGATAGGATAAGAGCAGGATAGACTCTTATCATATCCTGTGTTTGAGGTGCACATGATAAGAACAGGATATGATAAAGAAAAATGTATCAGATTTATATTTGAATAAAAAATACATTTAAAATTGATTATTCTATTAAATTTAATTTCTTTACATTTTCATGAATGAGTCTATATTTTAAAATAAATAAAATTAATTTAAATTTTATTAATTAGCCTATTTTATTGTTTTGAAGATGTCCTATATGTTAAATAAAATTATGCAGTTAACCGATTGGTTTTCAATTAGTTGTGACACGTGATAATTAACAATAAAAGTTAACTAAATTAAGAATATTATTATTTCAAAAGTACTTTATATTTGAATTATAAATTATTATATAAGTAGATAAGTAGTTTTAAATAATAGGAGATGAAAATAAAAGATTAATCTACTACTATTAAAAAATCAATATTTGTAATCAATGTTTTTCACTTAGTTGTGACACGTGATAAACAATAAAAATTAACTAAATTAAAAATATTATTATTTCAAAAATACTTTATATTTAAATTATTATATAAGTAGATAAATAATTTTTAGATAATAGGATATGAAAATATTAAATTAGTCTATTATTATTAATAAATCAATATTTGTAAGTGAGTAGTCTATTTTACAATTTATGAATAATAATTTTATTTATTTTTATTTTAGTTAAATTAATATTTTTATATTTATTAATTAATATTATTATAAATTATAAATTATATAATATTAAAATAAATTAATTTGGAGTTAGGATACTGAAAGAAAATATATAACTGGTATCCTATCCTGCTCTATCCTAACTCCCCCCTCAGGATAACTTTTACACATGATTGACAGGATAGGATATGAGACAGGATAGTGTTATCATATCCTGCTGACGCAACAAACAACAGATAACAACAGGATATGATTATTATCCTGTCTTATCCTATCCTGTCCTGGTAACCAAACGGGCCCTAAATAGTACTTGAAGGAGATAACTGCTGGTTAAACCCACTGACAATATTAAAACTAAAATATAACTTCCTACATTTGGCACAACCATGAAGCATGCACAGAGATAAATAACTTTCAATAATATAGATTATTGTCGAGTGACTTCAAATGAAGTCCTTATAGCATGATTTCGAATCGATCATGAAGAGTTGTACCTGAATTGGACTGCCTTGAATTGGTCCTTGAACTTGCCTTAAATTGATGTTGGAGATTTTGGACTTCTTTAAGTTAATCTGGAATGCTTGTATTTTGATTTGGTTTTAATAACTTGTGTCTTGAATCTTGATTGACCTTGGAACTTCAATTCGGATCAACCTCATAGGAATGCATTTCAAAATGGTCATGACCATTGGCATTTTGAGATTATCCTTTGAGCCTGAGTTTCGAGCTGATCATGAAAGTTTGCACTTTGAGCTGGTCTTCATGCTAATGTTCATATTAGACAATCAAAGCCTTTGAACTAAACAATGGGACTTGTCTTCAAGCTAAAAGCTTTCTTCTTGAACTGGACTTTGGTATTTCCGAAATGATCAGTTTTTTTTTTCTGGTCAGTACCATGTTAGGATTTTTTTTTTGGACAAAGTACCATGTTAGTTTCAGCACGGGTCTTTTGGGGTACTTTTTTGTGGTTTACAAATTCGGTGACAAATTAGCCCAAAAGTAAAGGCCCAACAAAAAACAGGCATAGTATTTTTTTGATAAAATGAATGTTTTTTTTTTTTTGGGTAAAAAAACAGGGGTATAAAAACACTGTTAAACAATGTTTTAAACCGCTGACAAAATATAGTTTTGAACAAAAAAGAGTTGTTTAAAAAAAAAGGATGTTAGATTTGGCACTCCAATCGCTTAGTGTGTGTTTGGATCAACATTGGTAGAATTAGATTCAGTCAGAATTGGATCTAGGCTGGTAAACGCGAGTTTGAGTGACATGGTTTATGTTTGGATATATTTATTTATCAGGAATTGATTTCCGTAATAGAATTTTATTTGGATAATTTTGGTTAGAATTGATTTTGATTATATAATGACTAAAATGAGTATCAATATTTAAATCATTAATTATACAAGGTTTACATCATTTTTTTAACTTTATATTAGTATGAATTATTTTTAATTTATTTTGACTAAATTAATCTTAATATATATATATATATGAATAATATTAATTTCAAAAAAAAAATAAAAAATATTTAGATTTCATTAAATTAACAAATAATTGTAATAACAAATAAGTTGACAATGTTAATGGCAACTTCCACACTAGCACACTTCAACATAGATACCATATATACCATTTCTTCTCACCGCCCACATCTTCCTCGATGCCTGCTTGATTTCTCAATCCACGGCTCAATCAGTCAACAAGTCAACTGCAATAACCATTAAAAAAATGAAGAGAAAAATGGGTATTAAAGGAAAAGTTGGAATAGGGAAAATCTTGTGATGAGAGAATTGTATCTCTCAAAAGGACAAGCTAGCCTCCAACAATTCAGCCAAAATCAGATCTGGAAGGCGAAATCGATTATGCAAGAGAGTAATCAAACATCTCATTTTTTTATTGGATCCGCGTTTGACTGACCTCTCCACTTCTAGACGTTCTAGGCGCTGATCCAAACACAAGGTCGTGGAAGCCATAAGGCTAATTATGCACATGCCTAAGGCCTGAATTTCTTTTACTACCTATAGGCCCCAAATTGTTTTTTTCACACCTCACTTTAAGGTAGCAATTTCCTAAAATGCCCCTTCCTTATTTACTTTTTTTGTTTTTTTAAAACTTGGAAGTATAAATTTAATATACAGAGATTTAAAATTCAGTAGTGTGTGGTTTTTAATATATCGGGTTGTAAAAATCCTGAAGTTTATTTTCTAATATTTCCTGTTTTAGATATAAATTGATTGTCACTATATCTCACACTTCAGACATAAATTTAGACTAATATAAGAATAATAAGGGCCAAGCCTTTGTAATTAGCATGAACATGTTGGCTACATGCTGATCTTATGCTTTTTTTTATAAGCACTATGAATTATATTGAAAAGAAGTACAATAGGTACTTCAATCCCAATACAAGTAAGAAAGGATACAAGCACATGCTGATCTTATGCTTAATTGCTAGCTAATTTAATTAGCATACCTATCTTTTGTCTTGTAGGAAGCTCAAGCGAAGAAGCTTAACGGCGTGTTTGGAGTCGGCTAAATTTTCAGAATAAATTTTCCACAAATTTTACTTTTAAATTATTTCTGTCCCCAAAATGAAAATCTACTGGCTTTTTACATAGTCAAAATATAGAGGATAAGAGAATAATTTACTGTTCACGCTTAATTTTAATTATCACAGCAATAGTTCTTTTATTTGTTGAACTAGTATTTTTTTTTGAAAAAAATTAATCAGAGCTTGCAAATGGAAAAGCGTTTCGTAGGTTTGATTGGAAAACTACAAGACACGATCCGGGATATGTGGCGCCAAAATCAAGTAGAGCAAATGATGTCGTTGAATCATTGTCCAAAGTAATTAAACCATTAAATAAATTGTAGAGTTGAATATATTTTTGTCCTGATAAGACAGACACCAATGCTTAAACAGTTAAACGTTTAGTTGGTAATAATGAAGCACTTACCCTTAAAATGTTCTGTATTCGATTCTATTGCCAATATGAGAATTGTTTAGTGGGTTATCTAACGATGATCTAGGTGAATTCATCAAAACTTTTATTCATTCAAAAGAAAAATTTGTTGGTAAAGATGCTATGACTTCCATTGATGAGAGGACACTACAAATGGAGCTCTGTATGTTGTTAAAAACCGTGAGTGGGTCCAATCCAATGAGGGTAGAGTAGGGGCCTGGTGGTGTGGTGGTACCACCCTAGCTACCACCGAATTGGTTTGGAAAATTGGAAGTAAGAGATGAACCGTTGATTGAATGCTGCGGTGGTGACGTGACACGGTGCATTTTTAAAGTTCAACCGCTATGACATTTATGGCAAATTCCAAAACTACTGAATTGGGTCACACAATACGACAATGTAATTCAGCAATTTTAGTTTTACCATCATGGAAGAGGGGGATTGTCGTTTTTATTTATGGTCACTTGCATTCATTCACACACACCTGACCATGGCCACTTAACTCAATGCACACACCACACCACAGTTAATTAATGCACATTTTATTACCCTACAAAAATACAGGCGTGAACTTTCTATGACTTAATATTAAGCCCTCCTCTATTAAGAGGTTTGAAAATTATAACTATCCTTACTTTCTTACTTTTTCTTTTGTCTATTTCTGTTCCGGTATGGAACCGCAGACTAAGGCTAACCAATATCGAGAGCAAGCGAGAGTAAACAAAGCGAATAAAAATGCGTGAAATGATAGGATCCCTGCCGCTTGGGCGGCCCTTCTTTATTTATAGTTGGGTTTTGATCCGGCTGGATCATGGGTTACCCGGCCCATTTAATACATGATTCGGTCAGCCTAAGTAATATACATATTGATCAGCCCATACCAGACCACAAGCCCTCAAGACACTAAGGCTTAGTATAAGGCGAAAGTGTCTTTGATAAGCCCTCAGCAATTTACATCACATAAAATGTCAATAAAGGCGTGTAAATTCAAATATTTATAAATCTTAACTAACACATAATGAATATCATCTTTGCACGCTGAACCAATCTTGTCACATCCACTCAGCTGTCACTTCACATGCCCTTACCGTGGCAGATTTCGAAATCATTATTACTTTACCTGCTTTAAGTTCATCAAGTAGATCTTCTGCATATTTTTGGGAACTTGATACTACAATACTATCATATATATTGAAATTCCACTAACACAATCATCAAAGCTGCAATAAATATAATAAAGTGTTATAAATTTAAACGAAAAATTATACCTCCTCCTGAAACGCACCTAGTCTCGAAACGTCACGTCCTTAGACTATAATACCCCTCACCACTTCTCCCTTAACAAATCACATCCCTTCAAATTCAAAAAATTTTAGACCAACGTATCCCTTTGGTCCAAACGTCAGAACTTTTGCCTCGAACACAGCCCACACGCGAGGACACGCGTCCCTTTACTCACCATTCAATTCACCTTTTCATCTCCCCTCCCCCTTTCTATATAAGATCCGAAATTCTTACCCTTCTCTCACACTCTCATTTTCACTTTTCTTACCCTTATCATCCTCTCCGATCATCCACAACGGTAAGAATTTTTCTATTTTCTCCACCAAGTTTGCTTAACGTTCGACGACCCCACTGCATTCATCACCAAAATCCCAGAAATCGCTCAAACTTCTCTCCTTCGCAGGTAAACCTCATCCTCTTCTCCTTTCTAATTTCTACATTTCTTTTTTGTTTTTAAAACTTTAGCCTCACATGAACAACTTACTCTACTAAACCCAGAAACTCAACACAATGTTCTACCTTTCTACCCAGAAAATCAAAGTTTGACATTTCCACCCAGAAATTCAAACTACTTTTTCTCTTCTTCTCACACTTTGAAACTCTTCCTTTCAGGAATCCTTTGAAAATGACTACCAAACGTACTCGTAAGGAAGCTTCTGACTCCACCATTCCATCTCCTGCTGATTCTCTATGGGTTTCTAGTAAAATTAAAAAACAATTTTCAAAGATTTGCACCCCAAAAGCTGTCATCGACTTAGTCACTAAATATAATTTTAGGAAAGATGGCCTAGATGCCCACCTAGACATAATTCCCTGCGCCCCTGATGAACCATGTTGTTTCGGGAAAACAGATGGTCAAGGGCGAAACTTTACCTACTTATTCGAAAGCCTGTTCTCCGATCTAAAGTATGATTTGCCATTCTCTGACTTTACTTGCTCGGTTCTAACCCTTTTGAACGTTGCCCCCACTCAACTCCATGGTAATGCCTGGGCTTACTTAAAAGCTTTTGAAGTCCTGTGTCAAACCTTACACATCATACCTACCAGCAACAAATTTTTTTACTTCTTTGAAACATGCGGACGAAATGTGAAGGGCGAATATGTCTCACTCGCCACCGCTAGGGGTCTAGGATTGTTCACCCTGTATAAAAGCCATTACAAACACTTCAAAGGTAAATTTTTCAAACTTCGCGAATCTGATGCTTGCAAAGACATATTTTACTTTGCCGATGGAAGCCCAAAATTTCCTTTCTATTGGACGAACCAATACGAGAGCATCATCAAAATTCCCGATGATGCTCTTACCCCCGAGGAATTAGTAGACTGCAAATTTCTATCTGGCCTAGGCTTAAACCTTACAGATTTTATGGTTGCTCTCTCTAAAAATGCAGTTGAAAAATATGTTGGTAAGGCATTCTAACCTGTTTCGCCCCTTCCTTAAATTACATAAGAAGACTTTACCAAGTTCTAACTCTTGCTCACTCTTTTGCAGGAACAATGGCTCGCCTAACTGAAGAAGACATCCTTCGATTTCGCCGCGAACAACAGGCTGCTCGCGAAAAAAGGAACCCCGCGAAGTCGGTGGACGAACACGCCACCAGCCACTCTGGTACTGAATCAGGCCGCCCCGTAAAAAAGAAAAAGAAGAATGAAGATCCTACCTCTATCAAAAGCAAAGCCTCGAACCAAACCTCACTGGAGAAGTTCATGGCCAAAGGCGAATCTGCGTTGGTGAACAAAGGCTGTTCATCAAGCACCCCACCCGTTTGCTGGAAAAACTTGCTGAAAGAGTTTGAGGAATTATCCTCGGATGATGTAACTTCAATTTGGGACTCCAAAATTGATTTCAACTCCCTGGTGGAAACAAATCTGGTGTTCGAGGCAGACCGTGATAAGATGAGGAAACTAGGTTTGAAGGAAGCTTGTCAAGCCATGATGACAAAGGGCTTGGAGATTGCTGCTATCTCCAAGATGATCGACCTTGAATCAGCCGGATTCGATGGTCTCGCTTCAGCCAAACTTGTTGAAGAGAAGGAAAAAGAAATTGGAAAAATGAAAGCTACACTCAAGTTGCTGGACAAGTCGAACAAGGCGAATGAAAAGAAAGCCGCGGATTTGGCTTTAGAGTTGGAAAAAATGAAGAAAACCTCTGATGAAAACAATGCTACCCTCCAAACCTTGAATGAGGAAAATGAAAAAATCAAGGCTGACTGCGCTCAATTGACTACTGTGCATAATCAAATGCTTGAAGAAAATTCCCAGATGAAAACCGAAATCGCTGACTTGAAAATTTCCGTTCTGGATCAGTTTGAAGCTGGATTTTCTAAAGCACTTACTCAAGTCACTTTCCTTAATCCTGACCTGGCGATCAACTTGACGGGAACAGACCCTTACGCCCGCATTGTTAATGGCAAATTGATCGGCCCGGATAACGCGGATGAGGAAAGAGTTGATGAAGAAGAAGAAAAAGAGGAAGAAGAAAACCAAGAAGATGATGAAGGAAATGTCAACAACAAAGAAGGAGGTGGCGAAACTATCTGAATGATCTAGGCTCTGAGTTTGTTAGCCCCTTCTCTTTCAACCGACAATGTAAAAGGCTACAGGCCTCTTCTGCTTTAAATTACTCAACGTTCCTTACCTTATGTAACAATTTCCTTTATCATAATGAAATTTTCTTCAGTATCCACATGAGTGCCCTCTATCTAATTGTTTCGCCCAATCAACTGTAATAACTTCTGAAATTGTCATAACTTCTATAATAACACTATCCCTTACTCACCCAAACAACTATCACAATAACTAATTCTATAACTAAGCATATCCTTATTTAGTCACCTGGATTATCATATGACTCAAAAAATATAAGCATAACTTTACCTAGTTATTCAAGTTATCATATAACTTCAAAATATAACTTAACATAAATAACGTTTACTAACCTTTCACCCGAATCGGTCCGCCTTCGTCATTTAATTGAACTCGTTACTCTCACATTTTACTGTACATAGTAAAATACTCTGGAATAGATCTCTTTAAATGTTATAAAATTTAAACTTAATCAACTACTTTGGAATCATAAGGCCTTTGTGTATATAACTTAGTCAAATTTTCATTTTTGACATAGTTATTATTCATGGAAATCAAAGTCAACATATTTGATTTCATTGGTATGCTCGCGTGGAGACTTGTGCTTAGTTTGGACAAGCTTAAATCCAATTTAAGACTGTGCTTATGAATTCGTGGCCGGATGCTCTTGTTTTAAGAGACTTACTTTTTTCTCAATTGTCTGACGTCGCCCAATTGATAGACCTTAGTTGATAAGTTTCCGCTATGGGTAAAAGAAATAAGTAAAATGATAAGCCCTTGATCATTTTAAAAAAAAAAGGTTATGCCTCGTTAAAAACTCTCCCGCCTGGGGTAGAGAAAAGAGTGCACACCTGTTATTCATTAGTAATTGATGCCTCGTTAAAAACTCTCCCGCCTGGGGTAGAGAAAAGAGTGCATCAAATCTAGTCTTACACAACAAACATAGTCTTAAACGATACAACCAACAAACGTAGACTTCAACACACACAAACTGAAACAACGAAACATAGTCTTGGACAAACATACACTGAAACAAACTGTACAAAACCAAACAAACCGAACGAACCACCCTGCACTTCAACTGTAATAATAACGGAGATGCTGTGCATTCCAAGCCCTTGGGACCCTTCGCCCCGATAACTCCTCCAAATGATACGCCCCTTGACCAAGCTCACGCAGAATCCTGTAAGGTCCTTCCCAATTAGGTGATAACTTCGAATCATCAGGCCCCTTTGCCTTCCTACGCAGAACCAAATCACCAACTTTCATTTTCCTCGGAACCACTCTAGAATTGTATCGCCTTTCCGACCTCTGTTTTACCATCGCTTGCCTCAAACGAACCTCTGCTTGCGTTTCCTCTGCCAAATTGAGATCAACCACTCTGTTCATGTCGTTCTGCTCTTCATTATAAGTTGCCACCCTGAGATTTACATCCTGCAATTCTGCTGGTATCATTGCATCTACCCCGTAAGTCAACTTAAAAGGCGATTCGCCAGTAGTCGATTGAGGAGTTGTATTGTACGCCCAAATGACTGTGATCAACTCTTCAGCCCATAATCCTTTAGCTTCGCCTAGACGCTTTCTAATTCCATTGAGAATGACCTTATTCGCTGACTCCACTTGTCCATTTGTCTGAGGGTGCTCAACTGAGGCGAAACGCATCTCAATTCCCATTCCTGCACAAAAATCCTTCACACTCCTGCTTGTAAACTGTGTCCCATTGTCTGAGACAATAGTTGCTGGAACGCCAAATCTGCAAACCAACTTTCTCCAATAAAACTTTTTGACTTTTTCTGCTGTTATTTTCGCCATTGATTCCGCCTCAATCCACTTAGTAAAATAGTCTACCGCAACCAAAATAAACCTGATCTGAGAACCTGCCGGAGTGAACGGTCCCAGAATATCTACTCCCCACATTGCAAACGGCCACGATGAACTTATTAAGCTAAGAGTCTCGGGCGGCGCCTTATGTAAATCTGCATAAATTTGACACTTACCACACTTCTTCACATACTCCATACAATCCCCTCGTAAAGTTGGCCAATAGAACCCTGCTCTGAGCACTTTCGCCGCCAAAGATCTTCCCCCAACATGACTTGCGCACACACCTTCGTGAACCTCAAACATGATTCTTTCCGCCTCATCCTTGGAAACACATCTCAATAAAGGTATTCCAATCCCTCTTCTGTACAATTGACCGCCTAACAATGTGTAACGACTTGCCTCGCGAATTTGATCCTTAGAAAATGTCAGCACAGCAGAACCTTCTGCCTCCAAACACTTTTTGATACGCCCTATCCAATCTGAATCCGCTAAAGTTAACACCATCATTGTCTCATCTTCTTCGATACTTGGGCTGCTTAAAACTTCCTGGATGACTGATTTATTGTTTCCCGGCTTCTTGGTGCTTGCTAACTTTGATAGAATATCTGCCCTTGTATTCTCCTCGCGCGGAACATAATTGACCTGCACTATGCCTATCTGCTTTATCAATCCTTGAGCTTTCAATAAATACTTAGCCAGCTGTGCGTCCCTCGCCTGATATTCACCCTGAATTTGTCTGGAAACTATCTGAGAATCTGTTTTAATTATTATGCTCTTGACTCCCATCTCGATCGCCAACTTCAGCCCTGCAATTATAGCTTCATACTCTGCCTGATTATTGCTTGCTTTAAAGTCAAACTTGAGTGACTGCTCAACTGTCACGCCACCTGGCCCTTCTAAAATGATTCCAGCTCCACTACCCTTGACGTTAGACAAACCATCTACAGACAAACTCCATTCACCAACTTCCATATTTTTCTCACAGGAAGACATTTCATTGACAAAATCCACCAATACCTGTGCTTTAACCAGACCTTTCTTATCAAACGTGATTTCAAATTCCGACAACTCAACAGCCCAGGAAACCATTCTTCCAGCCAGATCAGGCTTTTGCAAAACTTGACGAAGTGGCAAATCTGTTTTTACCACAACTGGAAAGCCTTGAAAATAAGGTCTTAATTTCCTGGCGGAGATGATTAAAGCTAACGCAGCCTTTTCAATTTTTTGATATCTAACTTCAGCTCCTTGAAGAGCATGACTCACAAAATATATGATCCTCACATCATCTTTACTTTCTTGCAACAAAACTGAACTAACTGCATTATCAGAAATGGAAATAAACATTGATAATGAAATACCTGGAACTGGTTTGGCTAAAATTGGTGGCCTGGATAAATGATCCTTCAAACTTTGGAACGCCTTCTCACATTCTTCAGTCCAATGAAAAGTTTTGTTCTTCCTTAAGCATTGAAAAAATGGTGCTGATTTTTCCCCAGAACACGGAAGAAACCTGGACAAAGCCGCTATTCTTCCTGTTAATTTCTGCACATCTTTAACTGAAGCTGGACTCTGCATATCAAGTATCGCCTTGCACTTATCAGGATTCGCCTCAATTCCTCTCCTAGTGATCATGAAACCCAAAAACTTTCCACTTTGAATTCCAAACGAACACTTTTCTGGATTAAGTCTCATGTTATGCTTTCTTAATTCGCCAAAAGCTTCTTCGAGATCAGAACAATGTGCCATCATTTCCTCTGACTTGACCACCATGTCGTCTACATAAATCTCCATGTTCCGCCCCACCTGCTTGTCAAACACCTTATCCATCAACCTTTGATATGTTGCTCCCGCATTCTTCAACCCAAACGGCATAGTCTGATAACAATAGTTCGCCTGATTTGTCATAAAAGCTGTCTTCTCCTCATCGGGCTGGTACATTCTTATCTGGTGATACCCTGAATATGCATCCATGAGGCTAAGCATTCCGAACCCTGATGCCCTATCAACAAGCTTATCAATATTTGGTAAAGGATAAGAATCCTTAGGACAGTGTTTGTTCAAATCTGTATAATCCGTGCACATTCGCCACTTTCCATTAGCCTTCTTCACCATAACAACATTCGCCAACCAAGTTGGATACTTTACTTCCCTAATAAATCCAGCTTCCAATAACTTATTTGTTTCCACCTTCACAGCCTCTGCCTTTTCTTCACCCATCTTTCTTTTAAGTTGAACAATAGGTTGCGCCCCGGGATTTAAAGCCAATTTGTGACATATAAATTCCGGATCGATTCCTGGTAAATCCCTTGCACTCCATGCGAACAAATCCATATTCTCAGATAATAACTTTACTAACCTGTTTTCCTGACTTGTAGTTAAATTGACACCAACTTTCAAGTTTCGCTCCCCAATCTGGATCGCCTTAGTTTCCTCTTCTGATTTCATCTTGTGCTCACTAAATCCCTCTCGAGGATCCAAAATAATTTCTGACTGTTCTAAATCCACCTCATAGACCCGATGCCCCTCTTTCACTGCCTTCTTACCCATGTGCCCATACTGCTTGAAGCTTTCTGAATAACACTTTCGAGCAACCATTTGATCAGCCTTTAAAATTTCAACTCCTCCTTTGCTCAATGGATACTTCGCCGTTAAATGTCTTGTAGAAATGATCGCCCCCAGTCTGTTTAGTGATGGCCTCCCAATAAGTACATTGTACGGTGAAGTACACTTTACTACCAAAAACTTAATAGCAAATGCCTCCGCACTCTTCCCTTCTCCAAAAACAGTCTTCAATTCCACATATCCTCGAACAAATACTTTTTCTCCAGAAAAACCCACTAAAGAACCATCATAAGGCAATAAATCAGATTCACTGAGCCCCAACTTTTCAAAAGCGTCACCATAAATCAAATTCGCTGAGCTTCCTTGATCCAAAAGTACCCTCTCAATTTCATAATCCGCAATCCTCAGCATTACAACAATTGGATCGTCTTCGTGAGGTTGTACTCCCTCAAAATCTCGCACAGTAAACGTTATATCGGGTTGATTGGTTGCCCAACTTCCCCAATCATTAGAGTAAACATCATTAATAGAATGAACGTACCTCTTACGAGCTGAGTTAGTCATTCCTCCGCCACGAAATCCACCAAAAATAGAATGAATTCGCCCCTTTGCTTTTCCATCTGACTGCCTATCTTGACCATCTTCCTCAATCTCTTTTCCATCTTCGGTTCGTCTTGTTGAAGTTCCTGCTTCATCTGAATTGCTTCGCCCTTTAAGCTGCTTCATATACCCAGCCTTTATCAATTTATCAATCTCCTTCTTCAAAGTAAAACAGTCATCAGTATTGTGTCATGAAATCCTGTGATACTCACACCACTTCTTCTTATCCACATAACCCGTTGACGGCTTTGGCTGTCGCGGAAAACGAATAACATTCGCCTCCAGACACGTGTGCAAAGCTTCAGTCAAATTAACCGCCAATGGAACTGCACGATCATTTTGGTTCCGAGTCCACGTCATCGAATGTCCTGGCCCACGCACTCCATACGGTTGAGCACGATTTTTTAAATTAGAACGATTCTCAAATCGTCCGTCATAACGGTTACGATTGTTATACCCTGCGTTGCCACGTTCGGTCCATCCCTTCGAATATTGATCTGCAACCGCTCCCTTCTTCGTCTCAAACTGCTGTTTCTGTCCTGGAACCGCTGCATTCGGGCGGTTGTTCTTGATCCGATCACTCTGCTCCTCCCTGATGTATCCTTGTACCCTTTCGCGCAAATGCACCATTGTCTCCACAGGTTTTCTACTCAAATTACTGTTCAAACCACCCGGCTTCAAGCCCAATTCAAAAGCTGCAATGCAAATTTCTGGCATTTTATCCTCCAAATGAACAGATAATTGATTGAAACGCCCCATGTAAGACTGCAAAGTCTCATTTGGTCCTTGACGAACATTAAATAATGTCGCCGGAGTTACTTTTTGTGCACGACTGGTAGAAAACTGAGACAAGAACTTTGTAGATAATTCAGTGAAATTGACAATTGACCTTGACGGTAGAGTTGTAAACCAAATCATCGCCGATTTCTTAAAAGTTGATGGCAACATTTTGCACTTCAACGCGTCTGATGCGCCTACAATGACCATTTTCGTGTTGAAATACACTAAATGGTCCTTTGGATCTGAATCGCCATAGTAAGAGTCAAGTTTCAATGTCTTTAAATTGTCTGGGACGGCAGTGTTCGCTATTTCCTCTGTAAAAGGTTGAAAGTCCACCACCGTCTCAGCCATTCTTCGATCGCCCTCTCGTAAACCCTGAGTCTGATTGATATTAGTAAGTTGATTCTGTAACTGTTGATTATGTTGACGAAGTTCATTGAGATCGTCCATGATCCGCTGAAGAACATCGGGAGGAACATCATTTTGTTGAACATGATTCCTCTCTCCGTTCGTCCCGGATCGAGTCACCATTGCGGTGAAAATTGAAGCCTAGGAAAGTATCCTTCGGCCCCACGGTGGGCGCCAATGTTCCGGTATGGAACCGCAGACTAAGGCTAACCAATATCGAGAGCAAGCGAGAGTAAACAAAGCGAATAAAAATGCGTGAAATGATAGGATCCCTGCCGCTTGGGCGGCCCTTCTTTATTTATAGTTGGGTTTTGATCCGGCTGGATCATGGGTTACCCGGCCCATTTAATACATGATTCGGTCAGCCTAAGTAATATACATATTGATCAGCCCATACCAGACCAATTTCAAAAAAAAAAAACTTTTTCTTTTGTCAAATGTTTACTTTTTACTTCATTTTTTTTATAAATAACACTTAATTCATCTAAGATATCTTACACTCTGTTTGTTATAACAAAAGTTTGTGTAGAAAGAGAGATAAGGAAAAGAGAGTTTTCAAAGGGAGATGTTTTCCAACTTTATTTTCCCTAAACACTTTCACTTCTATCTTCTCTTTTTCATTATCTCATAAACCAAACGAAGCTTTACAGTTTACACAATGCTAGGTAAGAGTTAGGGAAAGAGAAATAGGGGAGAGGAGAGGGGGTACTCACTCTTATTTGGTGGGAGTAAGGATGGAGGGAAGGAGAGCTACAAAGCAAGATCTCACCCCAACACCTTTTTGCAATCTCCTATTTTACGAAGAGATTGAAGAGGGGCGCTCCCTGTTTAAATCCCTCCAGAATGAGAGCTGCAAAGCAAGATCTCATCCCAACACCTTTTTGCAATCTCCTATTTTACAAAGAGATTAAAGAGGGGCGTTCCCTGTTTAAATCTCCCTCCCCCAATTATATTTAAACCATTTACTCGTGATTTAACACCTACCACAAACTTTTTGGGTTTGATTTGAACACAAAAAATAATTCTCTCTTTTCTTTTTCATATTTTCTCTATGCTCTTTTTCTCTCTTAAGTTAAACAAAGCATTAAAGACAATATTAGGGGCTATTTGTACTTCAATTGAAACCAGAAAATTGATCGATTTTATAAAGTTAAAATTAATTAGCACAGTGTTAAATAAACGGACTCTCAATCTTTACATAAAATTTTAGGACATAATGATATCCATTTTTTAATCATGACATGGATATATACTAAAAAAGTAAAAATGTCAATTAGATACCGGCATTCAGAGACAGCATTGACGTAGCACTGAAACCAATCATATGCCGAATCATGAAGGAAGCTTTGATAATGGAGCAATAACATTAATCTTGGAAGCGCAGATGAAGGTACCCTTTTATAATTCACATCATAAAAAAAACTACTATATTATCTCCATCGATCCCATTTGAGTTGATGTCACCTAGATTTCCCTCCCCCAACTGCTGTTTTGGTCTCAAATGGCACACAACTTTAGGAGGAAGCAAGCATACTTTAGCACATTCGAATCACGCACCAAAACAAACAAAGCCCTTTAATTTGAAATTTAAGATGATATCATGAAGCAAAGATACAAATAAAACAAGATTATGTAGGTCCCCCAACACATTGTTACCTTCCCATAGCTCCAAATAACAATTGCATCATTTTGTCAGTGACCAAAAGTCGGTGAGTTTGTCATAACAACCACAACAAAATCAACTTATAGTTAATTCAACATTTCAAATGATATCATTTAAAAAAAACATTTCAAATGATACATGTTTGATTTATCTTAAACTTAAATAAAATCTTGTATTCTAGTCATATGTACGTGGATATAAATGTTTCTAAGCTCGAACATAACTAACTATCTTATGCGAGAATGGACAAAAAATAACAGTTACAGCAATATCAGGACACTGCCCCTTATTAATGTCATCATAGAAGTCATAACAAAATCACTGCAGAACAGAGCAGAGCAACCCTTGTTAAGATCCCGCGCATGCAACAGTTTAAAAATTTGGTATATTTCTCAGGATCACAATATTTCAATGCTAAAACGACACCGTGCGTTCTACAAATCAAAACCAAGGGGCATATCCAAAATTAAGAGGCATAAGAAGGGCATATGTTAAGGAGATTTTACTGCGAAAAGAAAACAAATTTGAGAGATGACTTGCAAGTTGCAACTGAGTATGAGGACAATTTACAATGTACAACCCAACCAAAGAGGAACATGATTGCCTTTTCCCCTAAAATTTGTATTTTTTCTTAAAAGAGAAAATTAATATTAGTACTTTCTTTATTTAAATATTCGATGACTTTAGCTTTTACCATATATATTATATTTATGGGTTTATTTACTGTGCACAACTTTTATTTTGTGTAAGGTTACACAACCCTAGTTTTTACTTGCTATACCAGGTTGCTTTCCAGTTTATTCATTTTGAATTTTTTTTATTTTACTAAATTATAATTAACCCTTGTTTACCCACCACCACCATTTTGTCATGGCTGAAGAGGAAGGAGATGAGGAGAAGAAAGGGGTGGCTCCGGCGGTGGCAGGAGAGGTTGTGGTGGCCGCTGGAGTGAGGCTGTGTTAACAGCGCCACCACCACCAGAAAAACAAAGCCAAACACCAACCAAGCCAAGCCTTCATAATCGATCGGGATCCTCCATAGTCGAGATCTTAGGCGTCGTCACTTAGCACCTCATCTCCACCGTTTCAGTCTTCACGGAACCATAGATCCATAGCCAACGTCGTTCGCGTCTCCACCACAGGGTCACCACGATCGAAATTTCTTCTGATCCCTCTCTCATCGTCTTCTCCGATCTCACTTCTGGTATCACCTCTCCCATCTTCCCTCTTTTGTTCGATGGTTGATTGCAGTGTATGGCTGGTGGTGGTGTTGGTGATTGGTGGGGGGGGGGGGGGAGAAGAAGATCTGTTGGTGGCGGCGGCGGCGGGGGTGGTGGAGGAGGAGGGATTTGGGGAAAGAAAAGAGGAATAAGTGGGGGAGAGGTAGGGATTAGTCTAATTTTGTTTTGATTTGGGTTTGCAGGTCCATGGATGTGTTTTCTTTCATCTTCATTTTCTGATTATGGCTTAGGGAAGGTTTGATTGGGGGTGGGAGTGAAGTGGTTCTAATGGTGGAGAGGTAGCTATGGTGGCTGGCGGTCATGGTGGAGGGTTGTAATTGTGGTGGTTTGAGTTGTTGGTAGGGAAAAAGAAGGTTGAGTTTATGGGAGGTGGTGGTGCTGTTGGGTGGGGGTTCTGGTGGTGGTGTGGTTGGGTTCTACAGGTAAGAGGAAGAAGGGGAGAGAAAGAAGGGAGTGGAGCCGGTGGTGGAGGAAGGGAGGGGTGGTGATTGGTGGGGGAGGAAGGAGAATATTTGGTGGTGGCAGCGGCGGCGCTGGCGGCGGATGACGTGGAGGAAGGTGGTGGAGAGAGGAGGAAATTAACATATAAATTTATAAATTAAAATAAATGGATGACCTGAACACCTACAAATGCAGGTAAAAATTTAGGGTTGTGCAACCTTACACAAGAGAAAAGTTGTGCACACTAAATGAACCCTATATTTATCACATTATAATTAAATTAAAACAAAAAATTCTAAAATGACAAGATCAAAATATATAATTGAATAACAAGGCAAATAATTTACAATAATTTTTCTCGAAGAATAACTCAAGTGATTAGAGCTGTGAGATTTACAGGTTGTGGAGGAGAATGTCCAAAGATTAATCTTTAGAAGAGAAATTTGACTGATAAAAAACAATTTTCTATACACATACATCGAACAAACATCTCTATTTTTTCTTAAATTTTATTAGGACATGGTAAATTGGTAAATCTTAAGTAAATGATTATATATTTTTCATATAATACATTTGTGGTCAGGGACATAACTACAGTATTCCGAGTCAGATTAGTCACGTGAGACCCCTTTCCTCTGGAGACTCGTGGTCAAAGTAAAAAAAAAACCTCATATTAATAAATAGAGGATAGGTTCAAATACTCATCCGTTCATCGTACTCAATTTCTCATTAATAAAGTCTCAGCTTTAAAAAAAATCCATTAATTATGAAAGCTAGTCCAAATTTCATGAGAATCAAGATATGGATATTCAGGCTTTGAATTACCCTCTTGTGGAAAGATTAAAAAAATTCCATATAAAATGATTTCTCATTGAAAACTACATGTCTTACCTATATTGTACATGTGGAGATCATTTAATTAAATCAAATCAAATCAATCATAATTAATTATTTTTAGAAAAATTAATAAAAGTTAAATAATTACCAATCAAAATATAATATTAATTTATTTAATTAGTACTTAAAATTCTTTAATCATTTAACATTATATTATTAAAACTAATCAAAAGTCTCTGACACTTCTCCTCTATACTATTTGCTTAACCAAGTGGATTGGTGTAGTGGTTCAGCACTTCATCCTTTAAGCAAGTGGTTGGGGGTTCGAATCTCAACTCTTGCGAATAGAAAAAACTCCTTGGCCAGCCCCCTACCGCTTAGTGCGCTGACCGTGGGGCGAGGGATTAGTCTCATGGCTGTCGGCTGTGGGGATATCTTGATTAAGAAAAAAAAAAAAATACTATTTGCTTTGTTTCTGCTTTCATTTTCCCTTCTCTGTCAGTCACCATCTCCATTTCTCACTCACAGCGAAGCTGATAATCTTCCTTGTATTCAATACTCATTACTCATTATCCATTCAACCATCAATCACTGTTATCTTCTTCCCCAACTCTCTTTCATTCTCAGTGTTTCTCTTCGCTCACAATATCATAGCCCTAATTTCACATTTTTTATTCAAATTAGGTCATTCAAATTTTCACTGGAAATCAAAGGTGAACAAGAATCTGATTACAATAATCGTGAGCTCAAACAAAAACAATGTCTTACATTCTTTTTTCTTTTTTTTTTGCTGGTTGTTTCATTTGTCCAAAAGGGTTTGATTCAATAAACAAATAAAATATTATAAAGCAAAAGAAATTGGATTTTTTTGGATCTTATGTAATTCACTTTTTCTTTCTTGTTTTCTAGTCTGCAATGATGTTTTTGACCTTCTAATCCAACAAAAATGGCAGTTCAAACTGATTAGCATATCATATTACATCTTGTGTTTGCACATGTTTGTGTTGTTCTGCAATGTTACTAGGATAGATTTTCACTGTTCTTGATTTTCTGATCTAAGTTGATTTGGGACTGTGCAGGGTAAAAATTGATGGTGAATAATCATGAGGGGTGATTTGATTTGACTGTTCTGTGTTGAAGAAGGAAGAACAAGGACAACAAGATACTATTTTTGTTGAGGAATCTTTAGTGGGGATTTGCTTCTAAGTTTTTTTTGGGTAGTAGAGCCAACACTAGTGGGATCCAAATCATACACCCCCACCCCTTTATCTTTTTGGCTTTTCTGGAGCTGCTTCTTTTCAACTATTTTGACTTGGTAGGTGATTTGAAGGCACAAGTAGGGAGGGGAGTGAAGGGTCCCCTTTGGCTATGTCTTTTTAAATATCTCACCAAACAAATAGTGAGCAGTGCTGTGCTTTGAATCCTGTTGAATTTCAGAAAATGCATATTGCATTTTTTAGCTGAGGGACTGCTGCAACAGTGTCTTGCTTTCTGAGCCACAAAAGGGTATCTGATTCTGCACAGATTTGATACTACTTTAGAACATACTTGTGGAGTCACTCTTGTTGGTGTTTAAAAAAAAGCAGATTCTGTGAACGTTACATGAGGCTTTACTTGTGAGTCTGTAATATACATAAGGTTTGAATTTGGTTACAAGACTTGGTATTGTCCTGTGGAAGTTGAAATGTACAAGGCACAAGCATGTTGGTGATAAATGATAATTGTACTGGTGGGGCAGGCTTATGGTATTGAACATCTTCTTGTGTTTCACTTTCTTCTACATTGGAGTTAGGGACATGTATGCTTTTCATGGTTGTTGTTGAAACTTAAAAGAGCTGAATTTTTTGAGTTAAGTTCTTGTGGCATTATTATTGCTGATGATGAGTCAAGAGCAACAGAAACGGGGTAAGCAAGAGAAAGGTTCTGATGGTGCTGAGAAGGTTATTGTTGCCGTTAAGGCTTCAAGGGAAATTCCAAGGACTGCTCTTGTTTGGTCCCTGACTCATGTTGTTCAACCTGGAGATTGCATTACTCTGCTTGTGGTTGTGCCTTCACAAAATTCAGGTGATACCTCTTTCTCCTCCATTTGATTAACTTCTATCTGCTTTTCAATTTAGATAGTGTTTTTTCTGAAATTTTTTGAAAATGATGATTTGTTTCCCCTGACTCAGATGTGATATGGTCAATGGTTTCTCATGTGTTAATCCTTCTTTCATCATATAGAGATTGTTTTTGGTTTCCGGTTCTGAAATTTTGTCTTGGCAGTGTGACAGGAAACAGCGCTGCCTGCATTGTTTATTCTTAGTCCCTGTTTCTAAATTACAGCAGTTTTTTATTGACACACTCCAAACTTTCTTTGTGTTTGTGTTATGGGCCTAATAACATTCACTATCCTATCATATGTAACTGTCTATTATCCTTCTCATGTGCAGGTAGAAGATTATGGGGATTTCCGAGATTTGCTGGTGACTGTGCCAGTGGTATTAAGAAGTACCCTCCAGGAACCATTTTAGAGCAGAAAAGTGATATCACTGATTCTTGCTCCCAGATGATCCTTCGGCTCCATGACGTATATGATCCAAACAAGGTTAGTAGCCTTGGTGTATGAAAGCTTAATGCAAATTGAATGATGAAGATATTATCCTTATCCAACCTTTTCCACAGATAAATGTCAGGATTAAAATTGTTTCCGGATCACCTTGTGGAGCAGTGGCGGCAGAAGCCAAGAAAGCAGAAGCCAATTGGGTGGTATTAGACAAGTAATAGTCTCTCTTATCATTTCTCAACTGAGAAGCATGCCATTGTCACAGTTAAACTTGATGATATTTATTTCTGGTTTATTGTTTAATTATTGATCATAGATTATAATCCTGTTAGTGTTGTTGGTTTTTGGTGTTCTTTCATTGCAGGCATCTCAAACAAGAGGAAAAGCGATGCATGGAGGAGTTGCAGTGTAATATTGCGGTTATGAAGCATTCTCAACCAAAAGTGCTACGCTTGAATTTGATTGGACCACAAAAGAAGGATGTTGGAGAAGCAAGTCCATCTCCTTCTGAGCAAGATGATATGCCTGAAAAGGGAACCAGAAACAAGATTGATTCTTTAAATTCTATCAAAGGGCCAACTGTCACTCCATCTAGCAGCCCTGAGCTAGGGACACCGTTCACTGCTACTGAAGCTGGTACCTCATCAGCTTCAAGCTCTGATCCAGGAACCTCACCATTCTTTAACTCAGAGGTGAATGGTCAATCAAAGAAAGAGGAAACCATCAAGGAAAATGAAGAGCTTGGTGATACTAATTCAGATACAGAAAGTGAAAGTCTGTCCACATCTTCAGCAAGCTTGAGATTTCAGCCGTGGATCACAGAATTGCTTTTACATCAACAATCATCTCAATGCAATGAAGAAAGATCAGAGACATATCCTGGTATGCCTCAAGCACCTACAACCAGAGCTTTGGTAGAAAAGTTTTCTAGGCTTGATAGAGGAGCTGGAATTGAAATCTCAACCTATAGAAATGACTCTGATTTCAGTGGTAATTTAAGAGAAGCAATAGCATTATCAGGAAATGCTCCACCAGGTCCCCCTCCATTGTGTTCAATTTGTCAACACAAGGCACCTGTTTTTGGAAAACCTCCAAGGTGGTTCAGCTATGCTGAGTTAGAACTTGCCACTGGTGGATTTTCACAAGCCAACTTCTTGGCAGAAGGAGGGTTTGGATCTGTTCACAGAGGGGTTCTACCTGAAGGACAGGTCATTGCTGTTAAACAACACAAATTGGCTAGTTCTCAAGGTGATATTGAGTTTTGCTCTGAGGTAGAAGTCTTGAGCTGTGCTCAACACCGGAATGTTGTTATGCTGATTGGGTTCTGTATAGAGGATAAAAGAAGGCTTCTAGTTTACGAGTACATTTGCAATGGGTCATTGGATGTACATTTATATGGTGATTTCTCTTGCCCCATACCAAACTATCTCATGATAGAAGTATATTTTGGAATTCACTTGAGCTTAATTAAGACATTCAGCATGTAATATTGACAAACAGCCAAGTTCTTACATGTTTTTCATATTTCTTAGTGTCATCAAACAATTGGAAAATGGGATTAGATAATTTACAATAATTTTGTAAAATAGGACCTAGTTTTATTTGTTCTTTGGTGGTATTTGCTTTATGAACCCATATGCTAACTAACATGATATTTTTTGACTTAAAGGTTACATTCATGCAGGCTAGAGTTTGGTAATATCATGCATGATATATTCATCATGTTTCATTGAGTTATTGAAATATGGTATAGGGTGCATTACACTAATACTGACTTGATTTTCAGTTGATCTAATACTTCAAATTGTTTCAGGGAGACAAAGGGATCCACTAGAATGGTCTGCTCGGCAAAAAATTGCTGTTGGAGCTGCTCGTGGTTTAAGGTATCTTCATGAAGAGTGCAGAGTGGGTTGCATTATCCACCGTGACATGAGACCAAACAACATTCTCATAACTCATGATTTTGAACCTCTGGTAGGGTAGTTCTTTGCCTCCCTTGTCAATGCATTGCAGTCCCATATAGTTTACACTTTACATGATTAAAGGCACCATTACTTCATTGTTGCAGATTCATCTGTCTATATTTCTGTTTGCACTCTAGATATTGTATTGAAATGCCTCAGATGTGTGCTTGATTTTCTAACAGTATTGTATTGTGTTGAATTATGCAAGGTTGGTGACTTTGGACTGGCTAGGTGGCAGCCTGATGGAGATACAGGTGTGGAAACTAGAGTGATTGGAACATTCGGGTACGTGTTGTATTGATTGTGAATTTCTTTCGTCGTTAAACTTGTCTGTGCAATGTTGGATGCAGCTAAGTTATGCTGTTATCATAATATCATGTAGGTATTTGGCTCCTGAATATGCTCAAAGTGGCCAAATCACTGAAAAAGCTGATGTATATTCCTTTGGGGTGGTATTAGTCGAACTTGTTACAGGGAGAAAAGCTGTGGATCTCACTCGGCCCAAGGGACAGCAGTGCCTTACTGAGTGGGTAAGTTCAGATTGTGGTAGTATATAACATTTGATATTTTATTGTCTGATGTTAGCATTATTTCAGGAGTCAATTAGCATTCATGATAACTTTTTTTGTCCATCAATGACTAATTGTGAAAACACTTGGAAATTATACAGGCACGACCGCTCTTGGAAGAATATGCCATTGATGAACTGATTGATCCGAGGCTAGGTAGTCACTATGCAGAGCAAGAAGTATATTGCATGCTGCATGCTGCAGCATTATGCATACGGCGAGATCCTCATTCCAGACCACGCATGTCACAGGTAAAAAAATTGTTTTCTACACATTTTATTTTTTTTCTGGTAAACTTTGCTTCCTTTAAAGAATCAACAACTAACATATTTCTAACATCTTGATCCAAAAGTTATAGAAAAAATCCTACATAAGTCAATGGGAAAAGGTTAACAGCACATCTTTTTCAGAAGGATCAGAAGCGGTCCACTTTCACTTTAATAATGCATGAAATTTAAAAAATTTGTTGCATTACCATTAAATGCTAATTGGAAAACACTTTTTAGTGACAATAATTCTTCTAATATGTCGATTGCTGGATACTAGAAGTTTAGTTGTTTGGACATGTTTGTGTATTTGCACGTTGCCCCAGCTTTTGGTTAACCCGCGGCTAACCGCTTTGGCATACTTGTGGCTGTTTATTAGGTTCTCCGAATACTAGAGGGAGACATGGTCATGGACACAAATTACATATCAACTCCAGGTTATGATGTGGGAAACAGGAGTGGTCGAATTTGGTCAGAGCCTCTACAGAGGCAGCACCCTTACAGTGGTCCCCTCTTAGAAGAATCATTCAGTGGGAAGCTATCTCTTGACAAATACAAACCTGCCTACTGGGATAGGGATAGGCACTAGCCTTCATGTGAAGATGATGACTTTTCAGGTGGTTGATGATGAAAATAGCATCCTTGGTATGCTAAATATGTTTGTGTCGCTCCTATTTTGTTGTTTTCCTCTTAATTTTTTCTGCATTGGGATCTGATTTTGTATGTGTATAGCAGAGTGAAAGTAGGTGAATACACAATTTTTTGAAAAAAATTCCAGAAATTATGTAAGCAAGTATGATCAGACTGAATAGGTTGTATGGTCTTCAAAAATGAAATAGCTTCTTGTAAAGTGGTCCAAAGTTCTAACCCCTCCCCCCCCCCCCCCCCCACTCTCCAATTCTGTGTGTGCATGGATGAGAAGCAAACAAACTTGGGTTGAAAATTGTCATCTGAACCAGCAAACAAGGACAATGATAGCACCAGATCACAGTTTACTTTAAGCATTTATGAAGGGTAAAAGAAGAGTGTCATATTTTGAATCTTCAACTTCTGAGCATGTACAATCAAGAACCTTGGTTGGCTGATGTTGACAATGTCATTATTTTTTGAATTCTTGACTTGTGTAGCATGTGAAGCAAATTTTATTGGCTATGTAAAAAAGAAGGCAACAATTTATTGGTTGGCTGATGATGACAGGGCTGGGAAGATCAGACATTTGAGAGACATGTCAAGTGTCTTGTTTTTCTGTTATATTTTGGCAAGTTACAAACAGAGTATCTCCAACCTTATCTTAAGGACATCTAGGCCTGATTTTGTGCTATCTTTTTCATCGCAGGCCTGATTCTTGTCCAAACATGTATGTCTTACTTATTAGATCAACATCAACAAAAATCTTTGCAGAACCCACGGCTTTGATCCTTTCAGTATTCTGTTAATTTTAATCTTGTTTTAGGACAAACTAGTTATATTAGGGTCAGAGGGTACAATTCCTGACTAAGTTTTTCCACTCTATTTTTCCATTTGAATTGGTCTCTCATTAAAGTAAGAAAATAGTACTTCAAAAAAAAAAAAAGTAAGCAATCATAATTGATGATAAAAAAAAATTAATTGATATTGTATATAAATACATGCATATGTTTAATAAATTGTGAAGTTATTTGAGTTCATTCCCTTAAATTTTTTTTTTGTTGAAATGTCATTCCCTTAATTTAATACAACAGTTATAAACTTATAATTTAAAAAATAATTTTCCGATGTACCAAAAAAAAAAAAATTTCTACAGACATCCACTCAAATAAACACAGCATTAGTGTGGTGACAACCTCTCATTCCCTCATCATCTCCTTATGATTGACTCCAAACAGAGCTTGGTTTAGTGCGGCTGAGCCGTCTTGATTGATATTCATTGCAACAGTTCTAACAGAGCTAACAATAACCCAAATATAGGGAGCAAAGAAAACGTGAAGATGTGACATGTTGTCTTAGTGAGTCACTAAGATATGAAATAAACGAACAAATATTGTGTTATCTTGAGTAGAGGGTGTCCCTCATGGGCAGTGTTATAAAACTCGGACCGGACCGGCCGGTTCGACCGGTTGAACCGGGAACCGGACCCCTGACCGATCCGAGCCATTTAATGGATCGGCCATGCAATTCAACCGGTATGAACCGGTTTGGACTGGCCGGTTCAGGGAATAAACTGGCGACTCGGCCGGTTTTCTATGAACTGGTCAGTTTTTTTTTTCTTCCTGATTTTGCCTTTTTTTTCAAAACTGTTTTTAATGGTCAAACTGTAATTAATTTATATTTAATGTTAATTATTTGGTCAAATGATATTCAATTGAGAGTTATTTAAAAAAATTGTCATAGATAGGACTTGAACACAGGACCTAGAGGGAAGAAAGCTAATCCAAATTTCCACTACACCACTTTGCTTCTTGTTAGGAAGAATGCATATTATTTTATATATATGATATACTAAATATTTTAAATTATTATAATTTTTTAATATAAATCGAGTCAAACAATCGAACCAATGACCCAGTGGTTGAACCATTGACTCATTGACCCAGTGTCTCGACCGAGTCGATCACCGGCCCGAGTCTGATAACACTGCTCATGGGTGACCTTCATGGTGGATGGTGAATTGTAATTCAAATCAGCCTTTTTGTACTTGAAAGGAAATTAATTTTTTATTTATAATGAGAAGTATGGTAAAGCTAAAATTCTAACTTTACCCATTTAATTTTAACACGACAAAATTTATTTGGGACCATAATTCATAAGTCATAACTAAGGATAGCATAATTTTGAAACAAAAATGAAATCTCATCAACTTAAAAAACACATTACTAATTTATAGTATATTATGAAATAATGTAATTTCATTTATTATATTCTTCACTAGAGTTTACAATTTCTTTCGTTACATAAAGCTTATGCAGAAACACGTGCAGATTCCGTTGGAGAAAGATTATGTGAAAGAGAAGCACAATATCCCCAAACTTTCTTACTTCTTTGTGAAATAGGAATCTTTTTGGCCTTGAGTTGTGGTGACATCAAAAGAAAATTTGTCAAGTCTTCATGACAACGTTGTCCCATGTCATTCACGAGATCAAGACAACATTCATCACCAACAATTTGATTACCATAAAATACACTATTGAAAATATCACGACCACACGTAGGGTTCAACCTTGTTGCACAACTTTTTATATACTTTACGTAGGACGACGATGACTCTGGTGCATAGTTACTTTCAGCTGAATCCATTGGAGAGAGGTTATGTGAAAGAGAAGCACAATATCCCCAAACTTTCTTACTTCTTGGTGAAATAGGAATCTTTTTGGCCTTGAACTGTGGTGACATCAAAAGAAAATTGGTCAAGTCTTCATAGCAACGTTGTCCCATGCCATTCACGAGATCAAGACAACATTCATCACCAACAGTTTGATTACCATAAAATACACTATTGAAAATCTCACGACCACACGCCGCGTTTAACCTTGTTGCACAACTTTTTATATACTTTACATAGGAGAGAGATGGCTCTGGTGCATAGTTACTTTCAGCAGAAAGCCCTGTTTGGACTACCAAAGCAAAACTTGTCATGAAAACCACCAATAGACTAATAGCGTGCAATGAGACCATGACTCAAAGTTTAAAGACTAGCTATTGATGATAACAAGACAACTTTGCTTTTGATTTTAGCGGTAAAATAAACTATATTTATAGATTGGTGATATTCAATATTTGATAACATAACTTAATTTGCTAAAACGCGCATAACTTGAGCTACAGAACTCAGAATGACATGAAACCAAAGCCTAAATTTCGACAATCGAAAGAGCTACGCTATAGCTCAGGTCATAGAGACCCAAAAATTATTTTTGGACACGGTACCCTAACAAACAGGTTTCGGCCACTCTAAAAAATAGGGTTTCCGAACTTTTTCTTCGATCTAATTCAATTCATAGGTATTCTTAGGCGATATCTAGGCCAGGGAAACTCTCAGAAAAATTATCGGATCGAAAACTAGAACATGGGTATTTTAGTCAAGATTTTTAGCTCGGAAACTCAAAGTCGGAATTTCGAAAAATAAATTGGATGAGGTTGATACCAACGACGTTTATGATGACTAATCCTACTGACGCTAAGCTCAGTCGAGAGTTTTTTATTCAAAAAGCAGAACCTCAGCATAAAATGAGTATTTTGAGCAGAATTGAAGTTCTGCGGCGATTTGACGAGATTCGGCGAAATGTAATCCGCTAAACATGCTCTTGGGCATGCAGGGAATAAGTTTAGACAGACAAATCAAGTTATTTGGACAGTTTTACAAAACACTCAAAACTTTGAGCACAGAAAGACATATAGAAAAGCGACAGAATTTACGATCAGAGGTAAGGAAAATCATCAGTACCTCGAGGCCTACATGTAGCAACGAATTGAGCGACGATCAGACAAGAATCGGCGAAAAGCTCTCCTCCCTTTCTCTCCTTGAAGCTCGCGGGTTTGGGTGCTTGAATGGTGAGGATTTTTGAGTTTTTCTCCTATTTATAGGAGATGGAAAACGCGGGAAAATGAAAATTTCGCGATTCTGATTTTTCCTGCACATTCCTCTGTGAATTATAAAATAGAATCTGGCGACAGAATTCCAGAACTCGAACCAGGTTTCTTGGAATTTGAGCAAACGATTCACTAACGGTGTTAATCGATTTAACCCGAAAAGTTACTTTTTGCAGTTGATGTCGGAAGAGAAAACTTCCTTCTGAAGAAAGGTCGAAAACATCGAAAGAAATGGGCGTGCGCGTGTGGAATCTTCATTTGAAGCTCCGAATAGAAAAAGCCTTCATCGACATTTTACTTTTAGGTTCTTGAGCTATCAGGGGTTTAGTTTCGGCAAACTTCCGAGAATTGAAATCGGTCGTTCGTACAGTCCAGGGTTTCGTGTCGAAACACTTGTCAAGGAAAGGAATAAGAGAAATTCTTATATTCCTCTGAATATTTTTGAATATCGTTTCTACAGTGCTTTAAGAGCAGATTGGTCATTTACTAACGTTTTTGCCCTAAGGCGGAAGTGAATAAGACTCGTGCTATAACCTATAGCGACTATAGAATTATTCTTAACCATTTCCTGAACTTTCTTCTTCATAACGCTAATCCAAACATTAAATGTAAGACCCAGGATTTTAGAATTAAATAAATAATTAATTTCCAACTCACGCATAGGTTTTTGTGTCAGCGTGAGAGGAACTTGACTTGTCTTTAATGTTTGGATTAGCGTTATGAAGAAGAAAGTTCAGGAAATGGTTAAGAATAGTTCTATAGTCGCTATAGGTTATAACACGAGCTTTATTCACTTCCGCCTTAGGGCGAAAGCGTTAGTAAAAGGCTAATCTGCTCTTAAAGCACTGTAGAAGCGGAATTCAAAAATATTCAGAGGATTATAAGAATTTCTCTTATTCCTTTTCACGACGAGTGTTTCGACAAGAAACCCTGGATTGTACGAACGATCGATTTCGATTCTCGGAAGTTTGCCGAAACCGAGTTCCTGTTAGCTCAAAAACCTTAAAGTAAACTGTTGATGAAGACTTTTTCTATTCGGAGCTTCAAATGAAGATTCCACACGCGTTCACCCATTTCTTTCGATGTTTCCAATCTTTCTTCAGAAGGAAGTTTCTGCATCTGACATTCGCTGCAAAAAGTAGTTTTTCGGGTAAAATAGATTTACACCGACTTTGGATCGTTTGCTTTAATTCTGAGAAACCTGTTTTGAGTTCTGGAATTCTGTCGCCAGAACCTATCTTAGAATTCACGGAGGAATGTGCAGGAATTATCGGAATCGCGAAATTTTCATTTTTCCGCATTTTCCAAAACCTATAAATAGCAAGAAAATGAAAAAAAAAACAAAAAAAAACCTCACAAACACACACACACGGCCGTGAGCTTCTTGGAGGAGAGGAGGAGAAGTGATTTTTGCTGATTCTTGCCTGATCGTCCCACAGTTCGTTGCTACGCGTAGGCCTCGAGGTACTGATGCTTTTCCTTACCTCTGATCGTAAATTCTGTCGCTTTTATCTATGTCTTTCTGTGCTCAAAGTTTTGAGATTTTTGTAAAACTGTCCAAATAACTTGATTTTAGTGTCTAAACTTATTCCCTACGTGCCCCTGAGCATGTTTAGCGGATTACATTTCGCCGAATGTCGCCGAAAGGCCGCCGAGTTTCGATTATGCTCAAAATACCCATTTTTGGCTAAAGTTCTGTTCTTTGGGCTTAAAAGTCTCGACTGAGCTTAGCGTTAGTAGGATTAGTCGTCATAATCTTCGTTGGCGTCGACCCCATCTAATTTGTTTTTCGAAATTCTGATTTTGAGTTTCCGAGCTAAAAATATTGACCAAAATACCCCTGCGACAGTTTTCGACCCGATAATTTTTCTGAGAGTTTCTCTGGCATAGATATCGCCTAAGAATACTTAGGAATTGATTTAGATCGAAGAAAAAGTTCGGAAACCCTATTTTTGAGAGTGGCCGAAACCTATTTGCTAGGGTACCGTATCCCAAAATAATTTTTGGGTCTCTATGACCTGAGCCATTGCGTAGCTCTTTCAATTGTCGAAATTTTGGCTCCGGTTTCGTGTCATTCCGAGTTCTGTAGCTCGAGTTATGCGCATTTTAGCGAAAACATGTCTTACTGTCCATTCGTGCCTAAATGTCGAACTCTAGAACTTCGAAAGATTCTTTTCGGGTTTTGATAGTGTTATTAGTTGTTTTGTTTCTTAGCGACTAAGCAATGATACTTTGCTTAAGGTTTGGAACGAGTTGAGCTGAGGAAAGAGACTTTGGATCAATTGGTGAGGTTTCACAACTGAGGAGGACGCCCGAGGAACTTGCTGGGTTCGGGAGCTTTATTTTGGATTGGACTGGGATGTTGAGCTTGGACGGAGAAATTGACTAAGGTAAGGGTAACTCAGTTTTAGAGCGTCTTTGAGTCTTGCCTGCTTTTATCGCATTGCATGCGTTTGAGATGAAGATGTTTATATTGATTGACATTGGATTATGATTATTATGCTTGCAATGTTGTATGCTTGCTTATGTTGACTGTTTCTGAGGCTTGTGCCAAATGTTTTCTGAAGGCTTCGGCCGAGTAAACTTATTGAGACGTGTGTCTCCGTTTTCTGAGAGGCTTCGGCCGTTTACTGGTTTCTGTCATTGAGTTGAGTTGAAGTATGCTTGTTGATATTAAGAGTAACATAGGGTTATTCTGTCTTGATTATTGGATTTGAAATTGTTGATATATATTTGTGCATATGCGTTGTTGGATTGTACTGTGTGGCCTTCGTGGCCTTGCTAAGTGGCGATGAGGAGGTGTGGTCCTATCATTGTCCCGTCTTGTGAGACGCTAAGTGGCGATGAGGAGGTGTGGTCCTATCATTGTCCCGTCTTGTGAGACGCTAAGTGGCGATGAGGAGGTGTGGTCCTATCATTGTCCCGTCTTGTGAGACGCTAAGTGGCGATGAGGAGGTGTGGTCCTATCATTGTCCCGTCTTGTGAGACGTTATAAGTGGCGATCAGGAGGTGTGGTCCTATGATTGTCCCGTCTTGTGAGACGTTATAAGTGGCGATGAGGAGGTGTGGTCCTATCATCGTCCCGTCTTTTGAGACGTTATTGATTGACTCATATTGTTGGTTTTATTGTCATCTGATATGTTAAGTGGTTGATAGCTGAGTTAATTTATATTGTTGAGGATTATTGATATCTGATTTGTTGTTATATTGTTGAGGATTATTGATATCTGATTTGACGTTATATTGTCAAGGTTGTTGACACCTGATTAGATGTTATAGATTGAGGTTGTTGTCATTTGATTTGATGTTATATTGTTGAGATTATTGTCATATGATTTGATTCTATACTGTGGAGGTTGTGGATATCTGAGTTGTTATATGTTGTTAAGTTGATGTCTGAATAAATGTTATATGTTGTTAAGTGGATGTCTGAATAAATGTTACATGTTGTTAAGTTGCTGATATCTGAGTAGTAATATTGTTGAGGTTGTTGATAGTTGATTTAAATCTATATTGTTGAATATATGTCGTCATCTATCTTGAATCAGGTTGCTAGCGTATGTGCTATGTTATGCAATTATATCTGAATAGCATGTTTTTCTCTTTCATACGTGGTAATGGCATGGAGTTAACCCTTTCTATTTGCTATTTGTTGTTTGGGCGCTTAACGTTATTAGGCGATGGAGGACTATCGATGAAACTTGACCTTTGCACGAGTCGGAGCTGAAGACTTGAAGATTAGTGGAAGACACGAAGAGTAGAGTCGGGTTTAAGGTTAGAGCCTTGGGTTAGAGAGCTTGCCGTTATTGGTTTAAGCTTGCCTAATAATTTTTAGGAATTTGCATTTGAGATTCGAGTAGGTTCCGATGCATCGCTTTCTTGCGGTTCCCCGGTGTGGAGATCGTAGGGAGTAGGTCGGATTAGGGTGTCGTGGCATAACAGATTCCTTATTGGATCTGATTTCATTCGTTAGATTTGTAGTTGTGTTCTTTCGTTCATACATTCGGGAACTTGCCTTGGTCAAGGCTTGATGTAGATTTTATTTACTGTTGGGTGTAGCCATTACATGTTTTGAAAACAATTCAAAAGAAAAAAAATTACTCGCTTTATAAATTCATTTGGAAAATATTGCATATTTAAATTAATAGGTTACTAAAGTGACACCCGAAAATCGGGGCGTTACATTAAACACAAGTCAAAATTCCCTCACGCTTACACAGAATCCTATGCGTGAGTTGGAAATAAATTATTTATTTAATTATAAAATCTTGGGTCTTACAGTAATACTCAAACCAAATTCTTTTAATAACCCTAAGGAAGCGCAAAATGTCTTCACCTCTGCTTATAAAGCTCATAAAGACCCCAACGCCATTGAGAAAAAAACCAGCAGTCTACCCTTCATGATTATCACTATGTTTTCTGGTGGTTTTTCGTATCCTTCCAACAAAGCTCTAGGTCTTAACCATTCAATATAGTTTCCACCTTTAAAATTAATATAAATACATGAGTTTTCTTTGAAATAAGTAGCAATAATAAATAAAATGAGGGTTAAATATGCTTTTAGTCCCTTTAAAGTAAATATTAATTGAATTTGATTCCTCTAAAAACAATCCATAGGTTTTAGTCCCTAAAACTATTGAAATGAGAAAAGTTAGTCAGTTGATTCACTTTGTGGCGGTTTCAACTACTACTAAAACAAAGAATAAACAATTTGTGGCGGTTAAAAATTGCCTTAAATATACAAAAATGCCACGAAAAGTGTGACAGAGACTACCTTCACCTATTTAAATAATGTTGAGGATTAAAAGGAATGAATTTTTTTGAGGGATGAGATGCAATTCACCAATGTTTAGTAGGGATACTAATATATTCAAGCCTAAAAGTAAATATAAAATGAAGCATATTTCCATAAATGCTATATTTGAGTGACATTAAATAGAGAAATTGCTGGAAAAGTAGTGTTCTAGCAATGAACATTGAAGAAAGGTACGGCATCAAAGGGTAGAGAGATTGTGCTAGCGAGAGAGAATGAGAGAGAGAATGCTGAATTTCATGTGTTATTTCATCCAATGAGCCAAAAAAGTCCCTTACAATTGATAACTACCTCCTATTTATAGGGTTTGAGCACTACCTATTGGGCTGATTGGGCCTCCGGAGTCGAGGCCCAACCCAAGGCCAAACTCTTGCTCTTTGGCGAGCTAACCCCTGGGCGTTGCCCCTCTAGGGGCTCGCCCAGTCCACAAGTCCACAAGACACCGAGCGCGAAGTATGAGAGCTGAGTGTGTCTTTTAAATGTCTTTACATGTATCCCATAATGCACCGGGATCTAAGCTGCCAACATGGCTTGAGAAAGAATAAATAAGCTATATCGCCGACATGGCGTAGATGAAAGGGAACAAGCATTTTTGGTCTTGGTGATCAACCTAAACCGGCGAGTCCACAAGTCCACCAGCGGCGAGGGCGATCGCTCCATGCCGGCGAGTCCACAAGCCCACAAACGGCGAGAGCGATCACTCCGCGATGAGAAAGGTGGCGTGTACTGACCAGGTACTGATCACCCCAGTGTCGGCTGGCGATGTCCCTTGCGAGCGACTAAACTTTAACGCTAGTATTACTTGTTAGGCGGTGGCGCTCGGCTTCTATGATGGCGAGGTCCTTCGCGCTTCCTCTTATTTCAAAATCCTTCAAATCCTTAACTGCTCCACGTGACGCGTCAGCTACATCAGTTTTCCTCTTTCTCCGGAACCGTCACTTCACTTTTCATAATTGTCCCATCACGCGCAGTAACTCCCCATTACATCCCATCATGCGCAATAACTCCCCATTACACGCAACCTACTTCCCCAAAAAACCATCATGACTTCCAACCTTCCACACGCGTCCAACACGCGTCACTCTTCCAGCCTCCCCCCTCTCCCTATAAAAACCCTCCTTCCCTACAATCATCCCTTTTCGAAACCTCTCTTCACATCCCTAATCGCTTACCAAACCCCCTCTGCCAACTTCCGTTCCGGAGCCGTCGCTTATCACCCTTTCCGCTACCCACTCTTCACATCTTACTCCGGTGAGTCCTACTGCCCTCATCTTTGCATCGTATCATCTTTGCATCGTATACATACTCATCTTTTCTTTTCTTTCATTTCGCTGTCTTCTAAAAATGGCTTCAAATCCTACCTCCCCTAACCACTCCTCTTCCTCCTCCGGAAGCGATCCTGACTCCATCGCCGCCGGCGGCCTTCGTTTAGAGGTCCCAGAGATCCCTCCTTACCGACTAAAAACCTTCGCCACTCTGCCCCTTCCAGTCCAAGGAGCCCCCACCCACGAGGCTATAGACCAACCTTCCATTTTCTAGGATAGCGATCTCATTGTGCAATTCGTGAGCTCCCTGGGTGGTTTGTCTAATGACGATGAGCTTAACGCCAAACTCAGGATCTGGATCTGCAGTTCTGAGGATCGCCCCTGGCTCCATAAGCTAAACGACGACGTAAAGAGATCCCACTTTTTCTTTGCGTACGAATACATGTTTAGCGAGCTCGGAATCAGGCTTCCTTTCTCGCCCTTTGTCCAAACCGTCCTCCGCGACATCAATGCGGCTCCCTGTCAACTTCACCCCAACGCCTGGGCCTTCATTCGGTGCTTTGAAATCTTATGCGCCGCGGTCGGCATCGCCCCATCGCCTACCAGTTTCTTCTACCTCTACGACGTCGACCCCAAGTCCATCAAAAACAGAGGATGGATTTCCTTAAAGGCCCGGGCCGGCCGGAAGTGCCTGCATCCCCACAAAAGTAACGCGAAGTCCTCCTTCGCGCGGAAGTACTTTCGTGTGGCGGTTCACCCCGCCTACCCAGAGGCATTCACCCTTAGGGACGGGACCGCCCTTTTCCCTCTTTACTGGACGGAGAAACCCAATGGGATCACCGATCCTTCAGAGGAATCTTTGTCTGCCAACGACAAAGCCTTTCTGAATCTCCTTGCCCCACTTCCCATCCTTGAGTGCACCACAGTCCTTGAGGGCGCTGACCTCTCAAGAACTCCCAAATACTTAGGTTGTCCATAGCTTACTTTTATTATCGACATTTTCTTTCTCGTCTCCTATGTTGTCACTGATCTTCTCTTTGTACTGTTGCAGAAGATATGAACTTCACGAACGCCGAGCTCCTGAAGGCTCGCGAGAGGAGAATGGCCCGCTTTTCCCCAAAGTTCAACGCTGAGGGCGATGGGAAAAAACGGGGCGGTGCCGAGAACCAAGGTGAGGGCGCCAAAGCCCCTAAGAGGAGAAAATTCGTCAAAGCCTCCTCCGTCGCCGGCACTTCCAACCCTGGCGCTCAGCCCATCACTGCCGCTGCATCTAAAGGCAAAAGTGTTGCTAAAGCCTCCGCCGCCGGAGCTACCGAGACAACCACTGTCCCGGCCTCCAAATCTGCTACCGCGGACGTGACCTCCGCAGCCGCCGCCAAGTCCACTACTGTAGGTGCTACAGCGGCCTCCACCGGTACTGCAACTACCTCTGCTGATCAGTCGCCAACCGCTGACACAACCGCCAACATCTCCCAACCCTCAGCTGTTGAGAAGCCCGTCACCGTTAATGCCACAGCAGCTGCCGCGCCGTCTGATGCTCCTGCCAGGGAGAAAGGAAAAGAAAATGAAACCCCCCAGTCTCCTCCTCGCCAGGATGCACCTCCTAGCCCCCCCCCAACAGATGATGGGCGCTCCGCGTCTTCTCCACCTCGCCGCGAAGAGGGACCTTCTCCTGATGCCACCGCTACCTCTGAAGCGACCCAGATCGAGCAAGCTCCTGGTAAAGAGGGCGGTTCCTCCAGCTACTACAACATGCTTCCCAACGCCATTGAACCTTCAGAATTCTTGCTTACCGGCCTCAACCGCGAAGTCATAGAGAAAGAAGTTTTGAGCCGGGGTATTGATGAAGCCAAGGAGGAAACCCTTGCGTGTCTTCTACGTGCTGGGTGTATTTTTTCCCATGCGTTTGAGAAGTTCAACGCCGCCACCGTTGAAGCTGAGCGGTTGAAGGCCGAGAGTGCTAAGCATCAAGAAGCCGTCGCTGCTTGGGAAAAGCGCTTCGACAAACTGGCGACGCAGGCAGGAAAAGACAAAGTTCATGCCGACAAGTTGATTGGCACGGCGGGGATTAAAATCGGCGAACTGGAGGATCAGCTGGCGCTGATGAAGGAAGAAGCGGATGATCTTGATGCAAGTCTTCAAGCTTGCAAAAAGGAAAAAGAGCAAGCTGAGAAGGACCTGATCGCCAGAGGTGAGGCGCTGGTTGCTAAAGAGTCAGAGCTCGCCATATTGCGCGCTGAGCTGGAGTTAGTGAAGAAGGCGCTGGCGGAGCAGGAGAAAAAGTTTGCTGAGTCCTTGGCCTTGGCGAAGTCTGACATGGAGACGGTGATGCAGGCCACGTCCGAGGAGATCAAGAAAGCGACCGAAGCTCATGCTGAGGCCCTCGCCACGAAAGATGCTGAGATTGCTTCCCAACTGGCAAAGATCAAAGGGCTAGAGGACGAGCTGGCGGCGGAGAAAACCAAAGCCACTGAGGCGAGGGAACAAGCCGCTGACATTGCTCTTGACAATCGCGAGCGCGGCTTCTACCTTGCCAAAGATCAGGCCCAACATTTGTACCCGAACTTTGATTTCAGCGCTATGGGAGTGATGAAAGAGATAACCGCTGAAGGACTGGTTGGTCCTGACGATCCTCCCCTGATTGACCAACACCTCTGGATGGCGACTGAAGAAGAAGAAGAAGAGGAAGAAGAAGAAATAGGAGAAAAAGACAGAAACAGTAAATAATGTAATTTTAATGTCACTTAGCCTCTTCCGCCTTCTTGTAATGCACTTTTCCGCCATTCATATATATAAGCAACCTTTCGCCATAGCCTTTATATCGCCGTTGGATATTTTGTACATCATGTTGGAATGATTTCGCCAAATATTCATTCGCCGACCTTATATCTTGCGCTATTTTTTCACGCGTCATGTGATTGAATTACGCCTAACGATTCTGTGCGTTAATTTTAACTAGGACTTGTTGCTTGGTATTTCCCCACCAAGACTTTATCATTTTCCACAAAGGGATAAATGGCCTCCATTCTTGAGGGCTTCGCCCGGGGCTTTGCCCGCTCGGGGCTTACAATGCTTGGGTCCCAATGGCCATATGGGGGTCCCAAGACTTTTGCCTAGTTAACGGTGCTCGTCGTATTCTGGCGAGACTTACCCAGCACATCGTTTACGGGACCGGCGATCACATCAGACTTTCCGGGGGGTGATTCCCAGGCGTCAAAGGCCATTTGTGGAATCGCCGCCACCATCAGGGTTCCAGCAGGCCCCTTTGGGGATCAAGCTTGTCCCACTTAGTGATAGCCGTAATTCTTTATGTCGATCGGCAATTCCGATCGTCAGGGAATCCTGGGAATTTTTGGACACGAATTTCATGAATTTTCATTTTATTTTATTGATGGAGCGCCTCATTAAAAAACTCCTTTCGGAGAAAAAGAGCACGCTTTGTTATAGCAATACATTGGAGAATTTGAAGACACTTTTTCAGAAAAATTTAAAGGATATCCAGCTTCGGCGACTCCACCTTGTTCACTTTCTCGCCTGCGATCAACTATAATAGTAGCGCAAGCTCAGACCATTGAACGACCTGGGTAAACGCCTTCCATCGAGCTCTTCCAAGTGATAGGCCCCTGTACCGAGAACTTTGACGATGCGATAGGGCCCTTCCCAGTTCGGAGTCAACTTGTTTCCTGGGGCTCCCGATCGCCACTTGAGGACCAGATCACCAACCTGTATGTCTCGGACGCGAACCCTGCTATTGTACTTGGCAGCCACACGCTGCTTCATCGCGGCTTCTCGAATGTGCGCTTCATCACGCGTTTCAGATAGGAGGTCCAACTCCGCCGCCATATTGGCTTGATTCTCCCCTTCAAAATCTGGCTGGGTTCGCCATGTGAAGTTGTCAATCTCCACTGGCAACATAGCATCGACCCCATAGTTCATTCTAAAGGGGGTTTCTCTTGTAGTGGATTGCATAGTGGTGTTGTACGACCATAGCACCACCGGGAGTTCCTCCAGCCAAGCTCCCTTAGCCTCCTTGAGTCGTCGCCTTAACCCACGCAAAATTACCCTGTTTGCGGATTCCACCTGTCCGTTCGTTTGTGGATGCTCCACAGAAGCGAACCTCATTTGTATGCCCATTTCCTTGCAAAATTCCCTTGTCTGGTTGCTTGAAAACTGGGTCCCATTGTCGGATACGATCGCCCTTGGGATCCCAAACCTACAAACAATACGCTTCCAGTAAAAGTTGACTATTTTTGCAGAGGTTATTTTGGCCAGGGGCTCGGCCTCAATCCATTTAGTGAAATAATCCACCGCCACTAGTATAAACTTCATTTGCGACTTGGCGATCGGAAAAGGTCCGACCAAGTCCACACCCCACATGGCGAAAGGCCACGGGGCGCTCATCGTTACCAACTCCTTTGGCGGTGCCTTAGATAAATCAGCAAACACTTGACATTTTTTGCATCTTTTCACAAAGTCCATGCAATCTTTCCTGAGGGTGGGCCAGTAGAATCCCGCCCTCAACACCTTGCAAGCCAAAGATCTCCCCCCAATGTGGCTTGCGCACACTCCCTCGTGCACCTCAGACATTATCGCCTCGTATTTTTCCGGCGGTACGCATTTTAACAATGGCGTCGAAAAACCACGACGATACAAATGTCCGTCGATGAGAGTATAGTGGCTAGCCTCTCGCCGTTGTTCCTTTGTGCATTGCTCCACTTCCGCTGGGTCCCCCGCCAAGATGGACAGTATAGGTCCCATCCACGTTGCCCCCCTGTCCACGCATGCCATGAGCTCGCCTTCAATGTTGGGGCACGCCAGCGTTTCCTGAATCACACTTCTGTTGTTGCCGGGCTTCCGCGTGCTCGCCAATTTGGCCAACGCGTCCGCCCGCTGGTTTTCAGCCCGAGGAACATACTCTACCACAACCTCTTGAAAAAGTGTCATCAAATATCGCACCCGCTCTAGGTACTTGATCAGATTAGGATCTTTGACCTGGAAAGTGCCCTTCACTTGGTTCTCCACCAACTGCGAGTCCGTTCTTATCAACAAGTTTCCAATCTTTACTTCACGCGCCAACTTCAACCCGGCGATGAGAGCCTCATACTCCGCCTGGTTGTTTGTGGCCTTGAACTCGAATTTCAGCGATTGTTCCAGTACTAGATCTCCTGGTCCTTCCAACGTTACTCCCGCGCCACTGCCACTGCTATTGGAGGATCCATCTACAAAGAGAGTCCACTGAGTGTCTACTCTTTCAAACCGATCTGGGGTCAATTCCACCACAAAATCAGCCAGCGACTGTGCGCCAACCTTGCCTCGTTTATCATATTGCAACCCATATTCGGACAATTCAACCGACCAGGCGACCAATCTGCCTGACAAATCCGGTTTTTGTAACACTTGTCTCAAGGGTAAATCCGTTCGCACCCTTACTAGAAAACTCTGAAAGTAAGGTCTCAACCGCCGGGCGGTGATGAGGACCGCCAATGCTGCCTTCTCGATTTTCTGGTATCTGACCTCTGCGCCCTGGAGTGTGTGGCTAACGAAATAAATAACTCGATGTTCGCCATCCACCTTCTGCAATATCACATAACTTAGAGCACTATCACTCACAGCAAAATACAAGTGCAGCGGGTGCCCCTGTATTGGTTTTGACAAGATCGGCGGTGATGACAGGAGTTCTTTGAGGCAAACAAAAGCTTCCTCACACTCCGCTGTCCACTCGAATGCAGCATTTTTCCGAAGACACTTGAAAAATGGGAAAGATCTATCGCCAGACTTAGGGAGAAACCGAGACAGAGCTGCTATTCGCCCGGTTAAACGTTGGACTTCTTTCACATTAGAGGGACTTTTCATCTGCTGAATCGCCTTGCATTTGTCTGGGTTTATCTCTATTCCTCTGGATGTGAGCATGAATCCCAGAAACTTGCCACCCTGAACACCAAAAGAGCATTTCTCCGGGTTGAGGCGCATATTGTGCTTTCTTATCTCGCCAAATGCTTCCTCCAGATCTTGATGATGGTCCAAACCATGTACTGATTTAACAATCATATCATCAACGTAAACCTCCATTTTTCTTCCCACCTGCCCAGCAAACACCTTATCCATCAATCTTTGGTAGGTCGCCCCAGCATTCTTTAGTCCAAACGGCATGGTGCGATAACAATAATTGACTCTAGCGGTCATGAAAGCTGTTTTGTCCTCGTCTGCCGGGTGCATGCGGATTTGATGATAGCCAGAATAAGCATCCATCAAGCTAAGCAGTTCGTTGCCCGAGGCACCATCAACGAGACTATCAATGCTGGGAAGGGGATACGAATCCTTTGGACATGCTTTGTTTAAGTCTGTGTAATCCACGCACATCCGCCATTTCCCGTTCGCCTTCTTTACCATTACGACGTTCGCCAACCACGTCGGATATTTCACTTCCCTGATGAATTATGCCGTCAGCAGCTTGTCAACTTCCTGTTGCACTACCTTCCCCTTGTCGCCACCCAAGCGCCTCCTGAGTTGTGAAACTGGCTTGACACTTGGATTCAATGCTAACCGATGGCAGATGAAGTTTGGATCAATTCCGGGCATGTCTTTGCAGCTCCAAGCAAACAAATCTAGGTTCTCCCCAAGGAGCTTTGTCAGGCGCGTCTCCTGTTCGTCCGTCAGTCTGGTCCCAATCTTCAAAGTGCGATCGCCAAACTTTAGCGCCTTTGTTTCCTCGATTGGCGTGGGCCTGTTTACCCGCCCTTCGCCACGTGGATCAAGATTTTCATCCGAAGCTTCAATTTCATAACATCTATGACCGACCAACGCACTTTTCTTGCCGTACAAGTTAAGGCAGTTATTATAACATTCCCTCGCCATCTTCTGGTCCACCTTCAGCTTTCCAACCTTTCCACTGCTTAGCGGATACTTGACCGCCAAGTGGGCTGTTGAGATTACAGCACAAAGGCGATTCAATGTATTTCGCCCGATGATGACATTGTAAGATGCCACCACCTGGAGAACCAGATATCTTACCTTCAAAACCCTGGCACACTCATCTTCCCCGAATATTGTGTCTAGATCAATGTATCATCGCACCATCACTTGCTCACCTGCAAAACCCACCAGGGTTCCCGCATACGGAGTTAGATCATTGTCAGTTAGTCCCAACTTGTCGAATGCGTCACCGTAGATAATATCAGCCGAACTACCCTGATCCAGAAGTACCCTTCTGACGTTGAAACTATTCAACCTTAATTGCACCACTATCGGATCGTCCTTATGGGGTTTTATCCCCTCAAAGTCTGCCATCGAGATTGTGATGTCAGGGTGCACGAATCCGAAAGCAACTTCATGAACCGAATTAACTGCACGAACATGACGCTTTCGCGCCGCATGGGTGTCGCCACCGCCGCCAAATCCTCCGGCGATGGTGTTTATGGTCCCTACGGGCGGTCTTGAGAGTTGAGCGAACGTGTCATCGGCCCCTTTTGTGGCGATAGCCGCTGATTCTTGCTTCTTCTTCTTGCCCTTATTGTCCATTCGTTCCTCCTCTCGCATATGCGCTTTGTTTTGATCGCCACCGTTGAGCCATGGACCTTGGCGATTTCCTTGATATCCCGCCCGAATCAACTTATCAATCTCCCGCTGCAAAGTCCAACAGTCGTCTGTATCGTGCCCGGCGGACCGATGGAACTCACACCACTTCTTGGGATTGGCATCCCGTGGCTGATATTTTGGGGCCTCCGGCTCATCCACTAGATTTGCGTCCCTCGCCCCTCGGAGCATATCCGATAAATCCGTGTTCATCACCATCCCAGTCTCCTCCCGCTGGCGATGAGACTTAGATTGCCAAGGCCGGCGTTGTTCATAATCATCGCGCCGTGGATACAACTGTTCCTTGGTCGGTTTGAATACTGCCTTCCCTTTATCTGGTCTCTGCTGCTTGCCATCCCCCTTATCTTCGCCGTTCTTATCTTTTTTCGCGCGCTTGGGTGACGTGTCGCCTTTTTCCAGTTTCGCGCGCTTTCTTTTGAAAGCATCGTCCTCTTCGTCTAAGATATAAGTGCTGGCTCGAGCACGCATCTCTTCCATCGAACGTGCCGGCTTGCGTGTCAACTTGCTGTTCAACCCTCCCGGTAACAAACCATTCTTGAATGCCAGAGCACAAGCTCGAGGTTCTTCGTCTTCTACCTTAACCGATGCAGCGCTGTACCGTGCCATGTATTCCTTCAGTGACTCTCCATCTTGTTGGCGAATGTTGTACAGGTCATTGATTGTTACCGGCTGATTCTTATTCGCCGAGAATTGTACCAGAAACTTGGATGAAAAGTCTCTGAAATTCGAAATCGATCCGCGCGGCAAAGTCGTGAACCATGCCATTGCCGTTGACTTGAACGTCGATGGAAACATCCTGCACTTCACCGCATCCGATGCCGCAATTATCACCATCTTAGTGTTGAAATACAGTAGATGATCCTTCGGATCAGAATCTCCACTGTAGGAATCCAGAACTAACGTTTTCATATTATCCGGAATTGCCACACTCTCAATGTCCTCCGAGAATGGACGGAACTCAGCTACAGAATCCGCCTCCCTGCTTCCATCATCCTGCTGCCCGCGGCGATAGAAATCTAACTAAGCTTGTAGATGCTCATTCCGCTGCTGGATGTTGCCAATGCTGCGCATCATATGGCGCCATTGCTCCTGTGTCACCGCCGGTTGTTGCTCCGGAGCAGGTGAATTCTCTGGTGAGCGCTCCAGAGATCCGACCTGCGAAGGCGACGGAGGAGGTGGTGGTGATGGAGGAGGAGAAGGCGGCTGTACCCCCGCCGTTCGTATCGGAGAATCCAGGACAACTCGATGAGGCCGCCGAGGCGGCGAAATTCGCTGTCGCACTGGTGAATGATGCTGCCTCCTGCGTCGAGTCTCCATCCACACTAGGAATGACGCAAACCCGATCGAAAAACGAACACCGGTCACAGAATCAAAATCAGAAAACTAGAGAATTGCCTGATCGCAATCAGAGATAACTTCCTGCACAATCAATCCACGTGAATGGGAGTAGAAAGTTTACAGTCCCCACAGACGGCGCCAAAATGTTCTAGCAATGAACATTGAAGAAAGGTACGGTACCAAAGGGTAGAGAGATTGTGCTAGCGAGAGAGAATGAGAGAGAGAATGCTGAATTTCATGTGTTATTTCATCCAATGAGCCAAAAAAGTCCCTTACAATTGATAACTACCTCCTATTTATAGGGCTTGAGCACTACCTATTGGGCTGATTGGGCCTCCGGAGTCGAGGCCCAACCCAAGGCCAAACTCTTGCTCTTTGGCGAGCTAACCCCTGGGCGTTGCCCCTCTAGGGGCTCGCCCAGTCCAAGTAGCATTATAGTAATCAATTTAAAATATGTCATCACTCACTACAAAAATAGAATCATCATTTTCGGCATAAAATATTTCCCTTAGCGGCAGCTAAAATGGTCGTCGTATCTTTTACCTGCAACCACAATTCGCCTGATTTACGAGGTCGACAAAAGGTTTTCCCGCAATTTTATAAGGCGTAAGCAAGCCTTTAGGAACCATAATTCATGGGCAAGGATTGCATAATATTGAAGCAAAAATGAAATCTCATCAACCTAAATAAAACATTGCTAATTTATATTATTTTTTTATAAAATAATGTAATTTCATTTATTATATTCTTCAATAGAGTTTACAATTTCTTTCTTTACATTAAGCTTATGCAGGATCACGGGCAGATTCCGTTGGGGAGAGGATATGTGAAAGAGAAGCACAATATCCCCAAACTTTCTTACTTCTTTGTGAAATAGGAATGTTTTTGGCCTTGAGCTGTGGTGACATCAAAAGAAAATTTGTCAAGTCTTCATGGCAACGTTGTCCCATGTCATTCACGAGATCAAGACAACATTCATCACCAACAGTTTGATTACCATAAAATACACTATTGAAAATCTCACGACCACACGTAAGGTTCAACCTTGCCGCACAACTTTTTATATACTTTACGTAGGACGGCGATGGCTCTGGTGCATAGTTACTTTCAGCTGAACCCATTGGAGAGAGGTTATGTGAAAGAGAAGCACAATATCCCCAAACTTTCTTACTTCTTTGTGTAATAGGAATCTTTTTGGCCTTGAGCTGTGGTGACATCAAAAGAAAATTGGTCAAGTCTTCATGGCAACGTTGTCCCATGTCATTCACGAGATCAAGACAACATTCATCACCAACAGTTTGATTACCATAAATTACACTATTGAAAATCTCACGACCACACGCCGCGTTTAACCTTGCTGCACAACTTTTTATATACTTTATGTAGGAGGGCGATGGCTCTGGTGCATAGTTACTTTCAGCTGAAAGCCCTGTTTGGATTACCAAAGCAAAACTTGTCATGAAAATCACCAATAGACTAAAAGCGTGCAATGAGGCCATGACTCAAAGTTTAAAGATTAGCTATTGATGATAACAAGACAACTTTGCTTCTGATTTTAGTGGTAAACTAAACTATATTTATAGATTAGTAATATTCAATATTTGCAGTTACAACTTTCGAAAAACCGTAAAGTAATTAAAAACCTATATATCATGATAAAAGCTTTGACTAGGCCATGGCTCAATTGAAATAACCACTCAGTTCAATTATGATTATAAGTTTCTAATTAATGTAAACTTCAGCTTTTTTTAATGCACATGCAGATACAGTGGTTACAAATTTTTGTGTTTCAAAAAAATAAACATGAAATTAGGTTATTTGTAATGTACATTTTTGGTGGAATTAAAGAATGCTTTATTTGAGTTACAAATGAATTTTATTACTATTATGATTACAATCATTAATTTATACAAAAAATAGTTTAAACTACTATGTACTTTTTAAAAAACAAGCGAGAAGTAAAATTAAATTATTTTAAAATATAAATTTGAAACATCATTTCTAACTTCGATATAATCACCTGAAGTCCTCCATACTTATCATTATTATTAAATTTTTTCACATGAGCTGACAAATTATACTTTACAGTAATGGATGTAGCTCGTTTCATAGACTCTGAAGTGTGAGACACAAATAACGTGGGAAATCATTATGAGCTGATACTACTTAAGGGAGTTGAAGATAGTAAAAGACATTCATCAAACTTGCCATCATATATATATATATATATTTAATCTCTGCACCAAGAAAAAATATATTTAATGTTCACCAAATTCAATACCATTTTCATTAGTTGGTGGTGTCTTTTGGAAAATAAAAAGCTAACTAGCGTACTTGCAATGTCCATTTGAGTGAAAAGAATATTTTGAAATATATAATCGCATTATAATGATAGATTTCAAATAAAATTGAAATAAACAACAAAGTAGGTTATTTGCAATGTTCATTTGAGTGAAAAGAATATTTTGAAATTTATAATCCCAATATAATGATAATAATTTTTTCAAAAATGAAAAATATTATTATGAAATGAAACAGCAGAAGAGGGCAACCCTCACTCCTATGGTAGCACTATACGTCCATAGAAAATTCTCCCACAGGCATCGGTCCATCACAACCTGCTTTTGCCAATAAAAAAATCAGCATTAGAATTAGCCTCCCTAAAATTATGAAAAACCCCCCACACACTCCATCTCCTTACATAAGTAATCTATCATATTCAAATCATTCACCAACTTCAAAGGACCATGATTATTTGAAGTAATCCGCCCCACAACAAGCACATAATCACTCTCAATGATGGTATTACTCATACCAAATTCTTTTAATAACCCTAAGGAAGTGCAAATTGCCTTCACCTCTGCTTATAAAGCTCATAAAGACCCCAACGCCATTTAGAAAAAAACCAGCAGTCTCCCCTTCATGATTATCACTATGTTTTCTGGTGGTTTTTCGTATCCTTCCAACAAAACTCTAGGTCTTAACCATTTAATATAGTTTCCACCTTTAAAATTAATATAAATACATGAGTTTTCTTTGAAATATGTAGCAATAATAAATAAAATGAGGGTTAAATATGCTTTTAGTCCCTTTAAAGTAAATATTAATTGAATTTGATTCCTCTAAAAAAAATCCATAGGTTTTAGTCCCTAACACTATTGAAATGAGAAAAGTTAGTCAGTTGATTCACTTTGTGGCGGTTTCAACTACTACTAAAACAAAGAATAAACAATTTGTGGCGGTTAAAAATTGCCTCAAATATACAAAAATGCCACAAAAAGTGTGACAGAGACTACCTTCACCTATTTAAATAATGTTGAGGATTAAAAGAAATGAATTTTTATTAGGGATGAGATGCAATTCACCAATGTTTAATAGGGGCACTAATATATTCAAGCCTAAAAGTAAATATAAAATGAAGCATATTTCCATAAATGCTATATTTGAGTGACATTAAATAGAGAAATTGCTGGAAAAGTAGCATTATAGTAATCAATTTAAAATATGTCATCACTCACTACAAAAATAGAATCATCATTTTCGGCATAAAATATTTCCCTTAGCGGCAGCTAAAATGATCGTCGTATCTTTTACCTGCAACCACAATTCGCCTGATTTACGAGGTCGACAAAAGGTTTTCCCGCAATTTTATAAGGCGTAAGCAAACCTTTAGGAACCATAATTCATGGGCAAGGATTGCATAATATTGAAGCAAAAATGAAATCTCATCAACCTAAATAACACATTGCTAATTTATATTATTTTTTTATAAAATAATGTTATTTCATTTATTATATTCTTCAATAGAGTTTACAATTTCTTTCGTTACATAAAGCTTATGCAGGAACACGGGCAGATTCCGTTGGGGAGAGGTTATGTGAAAGAGAAGCACAATATCCCCAAACTTTCTTACTTCTTTGTGAAATAGGAATGTTTTTGGCCTTGAGCTGTGGTGACATCAAAAGAAAATTTGTCAAGTCTTCATGGCAACGTTGTCCCATGTCATTCACGAGATCAAGACAACATTCATCACCAACAGTTTGATTACCATAAAATACACTATTGAAAATCTCACGACCACACGTAGGGTTCAACCTTGCTGCACAACTTTTTATATACTTTACGTAGGACGGCGATGGCTCTGGTGCATAGTTACTTTCAGATGAACCCATTGGAGAGAGGTTATGTGAAAGAGAAGCACAATATCCCCAAACTTTCTTACTTCTTTGTGTAATAGGAATCTTTTTGGCCTTGAGCTGTGGTGACATCAAAAGAAAATTGGTCAAGTCTTCATGGCAACGTTGTCCCATGTCATTCACGAGATCAAGACAACATTCATCACCAACAGTTTGATTACCATAAAATACACTATTGAAAATCTCACGACCACACGCCGCGTTTAACCTTGCTGCACAACTTTTTATATACTTTATGTAGGAGGGCGATGGCTCTGGTGCATAGTTACTTTCAGCTGAAAGCCCTGTTTGGATTACCAAAGCAAAACTTGTCATGAAAATCACCAATAGACTAAAAGCGTGCAATGAGGCCATGACTCAAAGTTTAAAGATTAGCTATTGATGATAACAAGACAACTTTGCTTCTGATTTTAGTGGTAAACTAAACTATATTTATAGATTAGTAATATTCAATATTTGCAGTTACAACTTTCGAAAAACCGTAAAGTAATTAAAAACCTATGTATCACGATAAAAGCTTTGACTAGGCCATGGCTCAATTGAAATAACCACTCAGTTCAATTATGATTATAAGTTTCTAATTAATGTAAACTTCAGCTTTTTTTAATGCACATGCAGATACAATGGTTACAGATTTTTGTGTTACAAAAAAATAAACATGAAATTAGGTTATTTGTAATGTACATTTTTGGTGGAATTAAAGAATGCTTTATTTTATTTACAAATGAATTTTATTACTATTATGATTACAATCATTAATTTATACAAAAAATAGTTTAAACTACTATGTACTTTTTAAAAAACAAGCGAGAAGTAAAATTAAATTATTTTAAAATATAAATTTGAAACATCATTTCTAACTTCGATATAATCACCTGAAGTCCTCCATACTTATCATTATTATTAAATTTTTTCACATGAGCTGACAAATTATACTTTACAGTAATGGATGTAGCTCGTTTCATAGACTCTGAAGTGTGAGACACAAATAACGTGGGAAATCATTATGAGCTGATACTACTTAAGGGAGTTGAAGATAGTAAAAGACATTCATCAAACTTGCCATCATATATATATATATATATATTTAATCTCTGCACCAAGAAAAAATATATTTAATGTTCACCAAATTCAATACCATTTTCATTAGTTGGTGGTGTCTTTTGGAAAATAAAAAGCTAACTAGCGTACTTGCAATGTCCATTTGAGTGAAAAGAATATTTTGAAATATATAATCGCATTATAATGATAGATTTCAAATAAAATTGAAATAAACAACAAAGTAGGTTATTTGCAATGTTCATTTGAGTGAAAAGAATATTTTGAAATTTATAATCCCAATATAATGATAATAATTTTTTCAAAAATGAAAAATATTATTATGAAATGAAACAGCAGAAGAGGGCAACCCTCACTCCTATGGTAGCACTATACGTCCATAGAAAATTCTCCCACAGGCATCGGTCCATCACAACCTGCTTTTGCCAATAAAAAAATCAGCATTAGAATTAGCCTCCCTAAAATTATGAAAAACCCCCCACACACTCCATCTCCTTACATAAGTAATCTATCATATTCAAATCATTCACCAACTTCAAAGGACCATGATTATTTGAAGTAATCCGCCCCACAACAAGCACTTAATCACTCTCAATGATGGTATTACTCATACCAAATTCTTTTAATAACCCTAAGGAAGTGCAAATTGCCTTCACCTCTGCTTATAAAGCTCATAAAGACCCCAACGCCATTTAGAAAAAAACCAGCAGTCTCCCCTTCATGATTATCACTATGTTTTCTGGTGGTTTTTCGTATCCTTCCAACAAAACTCTAGGTCTTAACCATTTAATATAGTTTCCACCTTTAAAATTAATATAAATACATGAGTTTTCTTTGAAATATGTAGCAATAATAAATAAAATGAGGGTTAAATATGCTTTTAGTCCCTTTAAAGTAAATATTAATTGAATTTGATTCCTCTAAAAAAAATCCATAGGTTTTAGTCCCTAACACTATTGAAATGAGAAAAGTTAGTCAGTTGATTCACTTTGTGGCGGTTTCAACTACTACTAAAACAAAGAATAAACAATTTGTGGCGGTTAAAAATTGCCTCAAATATACAAAAATGCCACAAAAAGTGTGACAGAGACTACCTTCACCTATTTAAATAATGTTGAGGATTAAAAGAAATGAATTTTTTTTAGGGATGAGATGCAATTCACCAATGTTTAATAGGGGCACTAATATATTCAAGCCTAAAAGTAAATATAAAATGAAGCATATTTCCATAAATGCTATATTTGAGTGACATTAAATAGAGAAATTGCTGGAAAAGTAGAATTATAGTAATCAATTTAAAATATGTCATCACTCACTACAAAAATAGAATCATCATTTTCGGCATAAAATATTTCCCTTAGCGGCAGCTAAAATGATCGTCGTATCTTTTACCTGCAACCACAATTCGCCTGATTTACGAGGTCGACAAAAGGTTTTCCCGCAATTTTATAAGGCGTAAGCAAACCTTTAGGAACCATAATTCATGGGCAAGGATTGCATAATATTGAAGCAAAAATGAAATCTCATCAACCTAAATAACACATTGCTAATTTATATTATTTTTTTATAAAATAATGTAATTTCATTTATTATATTCTTCAATAGAGTTTACAATTTCTTTCGTTACATAAAGCTTATGCAGGAACACGGGCAAATTCCGTTGGGGAGAGGTTATGTGAAAGAGAAGCACAATATCCCCAAACTTTCTTACTTCTTTGTGAAATAGGAATGTTTTTGGCCTTGAGCTGTGGTGACATCAAAAGAAAATTTGTCAAGTCTTCATGGCAACATTGTCCCATGTCATTCACGAGATCAAGACAACATTCATCACCAACAGTTTGATTACCATAAAATACACTATTGAAAATCTCACGACCACACGTAGGGTTCAACCTTGCTGCACAACTTTTTATATACTTTACGTAGGACGGCGATGGCTCTGGTGCATAGTTACTTTCAGCTGAACCCATTGGAGAGAGGTTATGTGAAAGAGAAGCACAATATCCCCAAACTTTCTTACTTCTTTGTGTAATAGGAATCTTTTTGGCCTTGAGCTGTGGTGACATCAAAAGAAAATTGGTCAAGTCTTCATGGCAACGTTGTCCCATGTCATTCACGAGATCAAGACAACATTCATCACCAACAGTTTGATTACCATAAAATACACTATTGAAAATCTCACGACCACACGCCGCGTTTAACCTTGCTGCACAACTTTTTATATACTTTATGTAGGAGGGCGATGGCTCTGGTGCATAGTTACTTTCAGCTGAAAGCCCTGTTTGGATTACCAAAGCAAAACTTGTCATGAAAATCACCAATAGACTAAAAGCGTGCAATGAGGCCATGACTCAAAGTTTAAAGATTAGCTATTGATGATAACAAGACAACTTTGCTTCTGATTTTAGTGGTAAACTAAACTATATTTATAGATTAGTAATATTCAATATTTGCAGTTACAACTTTCGAAAAACCGTAAAGTAATTAAAAACCTATGTATCACGATAAAAGCTTTGACTAGGCCATGGCTCAATTGAAATAACCACTCAGTTCAATTATGATTATAAGTTTCTAATTAATGTAAACTTCAGCTTTTTTTAATGCACATGCAGATACAATGGTTACAGATTTTTGTGTTACAAAAAAATAAACATGAAATTAGGTTATTTGTAATGTACATTTTTGGTGGAATTAAAGAATGCTTTATTTTATTTACAAATGAATTTTATTACTATTATGATTACAATCATTAATTTATACAAAAAATAGTTTAAACTACTATGTACTTTTTAAAAAACAAGCGAGAAGTAAAATTAAATTATTTTAAAATATAAATTTGAAACATCATTATTAAATTTTTTCACATGAGCTGACAAATTATACTTTACAGTAATGGATGTAGCTCGTTTCATAGACTCTGAAGTGTGAGACACAAATAACGTGGGAAATCATTATGAGCTGATACTACTTAAGGGAGTTGAAGATAGTAAAAGACATTCATCAAACTTGCCATCATATATATATATATATATTTAATCTCTGCACCAAGAAAAAATATATTTAATGTTCACCAAATTCAATACCATTTTCATTAGTTGGTGGTGTCTTTTGGAAAATAAAAAGCTAACTAGCGTACTTACAATGTCCATTTGAGTGAAAAGAATATTTTGAAATATATAATCGCATTATAATGATAGATTTCAAATAAAATTGAAATAAACAACAAAGTAGGTTATTTGCAATGTTCATTTGAGTGAAAAGAATATTTTGAAATTTATAATCCCAATATAATGATAATAATTTTTTCAAAAATGAAAAATATTATTATGAAATGAAACAGCAGAAGAGGGCAACCCTCACTCCTATGGTAGCACTATACGTCCATAGAAAATTCTCCCACAGGCATCGGTCCATCACAACCTGCTTTTGCCAATAAAAAAATCAGCATTAGAATTAGCCTCCCTAAAATTATGAAAAACCCCCCACACACCCCATCTCCTTACATAAGTAATCTATCATATTCAAATCATTCACCAACTTCAAAGGACCATGATTATTTGAAGTAATCCGCCCCACAACAAGCACATAATCACTCTCAATGATGGTATTACTCAAACCAAATTCTTTTAATAACCCTAAGGAAGTGCAAATTGCCTTCACCTCTGCTTATAAAGCTCATAAAGACCCCAACGCCATTTAGAAAAAAACCAGCAGTCTCCCCTTCATGATTATCACTATGTTTTCTGGTGGTTTTTCGTATCCTTCCAACAAAACTCTAGGTCTTAACCATTTAATATAGTTTCCACCTTTAAAATTAATATAAATACATGAGTTTTCTTTGAAATATGTAGCAATAATAAATAAAATGAGGGTTAAATATGCTTTTAGTCCCTTTAAAGTAAATATTAATTGAATTTGATTCCTCTAAAAAAAATCCATAGGTTTTAGTCCCTAACACTATTGAAATGAGAAAAGTTAGTCAGTTGATTCACTTTGTGGCGGTTTCAACTACTACTAAAACAAAGAATAAACAATTTGTGGCGGTTAAAAATTGCCTCAAATATACAAAAATGCCACAAAAAGTGTGACAGAGACTACCTTCACCTATTTAAATAATGTTGAGGATTAAAAGAAATGAATTTTTATTAGGGATGAGATGCAATTCACCAATGTTTAATAGGGGCACTAATATATTCAAGCCTAAAAGTAAATATAAAATGAAGCATATTTCCATAAATGCTATATTTGAGTGACATTAAATAGAGAAATTGCTGGAAAAGTAGCATTATAGTAATCAATTTAAAATATGTCATCACTCACTACAAAAATAGAATCATCATTTTCGGCATAAAATATTTCCCTTAGCGGCAGCTAAAATGATCGTCGTATCTTTTACCTGCAACCACAATTCGTCTGATTTACGAGGTCGACAAAAGGTTTTCCCGCAATTTTATAAGGCGTAAGCAAACCTTTAGGAACCATAATTCATGGGCAAGGATTGCATAATATTGAAGCAAAAATGAAATCTCATCAACCTAAATAACACATTGCTAATTTATATTATTTTTTTATAAAATAATGTAATTTCATTTATTATATTCTTCAATAGAGTTTACAATTTCTTTCGTTACATAAAGCTTATGCAGGAACACGGGCAGATTCCGTTGGGGAGAGGTTATGTGAAAGAGAAGCACAATATCCCCAAACTTTCTTACTTCTTTGTGAAATAGGAATGTTTTTTGCCTTGAGCTGTGGTGACATCAAAAGAAAATTTGTCAAGTCTTCATGGCAACGTTGTCCCATGTCATTCACGAGATCAAGACAACATTCATCACCAACAGTTTGATTACCATAAAATACACTATTGAAAATCTCACGACCACACGTAGGGTTCAACCTTGCTGCACAACTTTTTATATACTTTACGTAGGACGGCGATGGCTCTGGTGCATAGTTACTTTCAGCTGAACCCATTGGAGAGAGGTTATGTGAAAGAGAAGCACAATATCCCCAAACTTTCTTACTTCTTTGTGTAATAGGAATCTTTTTGGCCTTGAGCTGTGGTGACATCAAAAGAAAATTGGTCAAGTCTTCATGGCAACGTTGTCCCATGTCATTCACGAGATCAAGACAACATTCATCACCAACAGTTTGATTACCATAAAATACACTATTGAAAATCTCACGCCCACACGTCGCGTTTAACATTGCTGCACAACTTTTTATATACTTTATGTAGGAGGGCGATGGCTCTGGTGCATAGTTACTTTCAGCTGAAAGCCCTGTTTGGATTACCAAAGCAAAACTTGTCATGAAAATCACCAATAGACTAAAAGCGTGCAATGAGGCCATGACTCAAAGTTTAAAGATTAGCTATTGATGATAACAAGACAACTTTGCTTCTGATTTTAGTGGTAAACTAAACTATATTTATAGATTAGTAATATTCAATATTTGCAGTTACAACTTTCGAAAAACCGTAAAGTAATTAAAAACCTATATATCATGATAAAAGCTTTGACTAGGCCGTGGCTCAATTGAAATAACCACTCAGTTCAATTATGATTATAAGTTTCTAATTAATGTAAACTTCAGCTTTTTTTAATGCACATGCAGATACAATGGTTACAGATTTTTGTGTTACAAAAAAATAAACATGAAATTAGGTTATTTGTAATGTACATTTTTGGTGGAATTAAAGAATGCTTTATTTTATTTACAAATGAATTTTATTACTATTATGATTACAATCATTAATTTATACAAAAAATAGTATAAACTACTATGTACTTTTTAAAAAACAAGCGAGAAGTAAAATTAAATTATTTTAAAATATAAATTTGAAACATCATTTCTAACTTCGATATAATCACCTGAAGTCCTCCATACTTATCATTATTGTTAAATTTTTTCACATGAGCTGACAAATTATACTTTACAGTAATGGATGTAGCTCGTTTCATAGACTCTGAAGTGTGAGACACAAATAACGTGGGAAATCATTATGAGCTGATACTACTTAAGGGAGTTGAAGATAGTAAAAGACATTCATCAAACTTGCCATCATATATATATTTAATCTCTGCACCAAGAAAAAATATATTTAATGTTCACCAAATTCAATACCATTTTCATTAGTTGGTGGTGTCTTTTGGAACTTAAAAAGCTAACTAGCGTACTTGCAATGTCCATTTGAGTGAAAAGAATATTTTGAAATATATAATCGCATTATAATGATAGATTTCAAATAAAATTGAAATAAACAACAAAGTAGGTTACTTGCAATGTTCATTTGAGTGAAAAGAATATTTTGAAATTTATAATCCCAATATAATGATAATAATTTTTTCAAAAATGAAAAATATTATTATGAAATGAAACAGCAGAAGAGGGCAACCCTCACTCCTATGGTAGCACTATACGTCCATAGAAAATTCTCCCACAGGCATCGGTCCATCACAACCTGCTTTTGCCAATAAAAAAATCAGCATTAGAATTAGCCTCCCTAAAATTATGAAAAACCCCCCACACACTCCATCTCCTTACATAAGTAATCTATCATATTCAAATCATTCACCAACTTCAAAGGACCATGATTATTTGAAGTAATCCGCCCCACAACAAGCACTTAATCACTCTCAATGATGGTATTACTCATACCAAATTCTTTTAATAACCCTAAGGAAGTGCAAATTGCCTTCACCTCTGCTTATAAAGCTCATAAAGACCCCAACGCCATTTAGAAAAAAACCAGCAGTCTCCCCTTCATGATTATCACTATGTTTTCTGGTGGTTTTTCGTATCCTTCCAACAAAACTCTAGGTCTTAACCATTTAATATAGTTTCCACCTTTAAAATTAATATAAATACATGAGTTTTCTTTGAAATATGTAGCAATAATAAATAAAATGAGGGTTAAATATGCTTTTAGTCCCTTTAAAGTAAATATTAATTGAATTTGATTCCTCTAAAAAAAATCCATAGGTTTTAGTCCCTAACACTATTGAAATGAGAAAAGTTAGTCAGTTGATTCACTTTGTGGCGGTTTCAACTACTACTAAAACAAAGAATAAACAATTTGTGGCGGTTAAAAATTGCCTCAAATATACAAAAATGCCACAAAAAGTGTGACAGAGACTACCTTCACCTATTTAAATAATGTTGAGGATTAAAAGAAATGAATTTTTTTTAGGGATGAGATGCAATTCACCAATGTTTAATAGGGGCACTAATATATTCAAGCCTAAAAGTAAATATAAAATGAAGCATATTTCCATAAATGCTATATTTGAGTGACATTAAATAGAGAAATTGCTGGAAAAGTAGAATTATAGTAATCAATTTAAAATATGTCATCACTCACTACAAAAATAGAATCATCATTTTCGGCATAAAATATTTCCCTTAGCGGCAGCTAAAATGATCGTCGTATCTTTTACCTGCAACCACAATTCGCCTGATTTACGAGGTCGACAAAAGGTTTTCCCGCAATTTTATAAGGCGTAAGCAAACCTTTAGGAACCATAATTCATGGGCAAGGATTGCATAATATTGAAGCAAAAATGAAATCTCATCAACCTAAATAACACATTGCTAATTTATATTATTTTTTTATAAAATAATGTAATTTCATTTATTATATTCTTCAATAGAGTTTACAATTTCTTTCGTTACATAAAGCTTATGCAGGAACACGGGCAAATTCCGTTGGGGAGAGGTTATGTGAAAGAGAAGCACAATATCCCCAAACTTTCTTACTTCTTTGTGAAATAGGAATGTTTTTGGCCTTGAGCTGTGGTGACATCAAAAGAAAATTTGTCAAGTCTTCATGGCAACATTGTCCCATGTCATTCACGAGATCAAGACAACATTCATCACCAACAGTTTGATTACCATAAAATACACTATTGAAAATCTCACGACCACACGTAGGGTTCAACCTTGCTGCACAACTTTTTATATACTTTACGTAGGACGGCGATGGCTCTGGTGCATAGTTACTTTCAGCTGAACCCATTGGAGAGAGGTTATGTGAAAGAGAAGCACAATATCCCCAAACTTTCTTACTTCTTTGTGTAATAGGAATCTTTTTGGCCTTGAGCTGTGGTGACATCAAAAGAAAATTGGTCAAGTCTTCATGGCAACGTTGTCCCATGTCATTCACGAGATCAAGACAACATTCATCACCAACAGTTTGATTACCATAAAATACACTATTGAAAATCTCACGACCACACGCCGCGTTTAACCTTGCTGCACAACTTTTTATATACTTTATGTAGGAGGGCGATGGCTCTGGTGCATAGTTACTTTCAGCTGAAAGCCCTGTTTGGATTACCAAAGCAAAACTTGTCATGAAAATCACCAATAGACTAAAAGCGTGCAATGAGGCCATGACTCAAAGTTTAAAGATTAGCTATTGATGATAACAAGACAACTTTGCTTCTGATTTTAGTGGTAAACTAAACTATATTTATAGATTAGTAATATTCAATATTTGCAGTTACAACTTTCGAAAAACCGTAAAGTAATTAAAAACCTATGTATCACGATAAAAGCTTTGACTAGGCCATGGCTCAATTGAAATAACCACTCAGTTCAATTATGATTATAAGTTTCTAATTAATGTAAACTTCAGCTTTTTTTAATGCACATGCAGATACAATGGTTACAGATTTTTGTGTTACAAAAAAATAAACATGAAATTAGGTTATTTGTAATGTACATTTTTGGTGGAATTAAAGAATGCTTTATTTTATTTACAAATGAATTTTATTACTATTATGATTACAATCATTAATTTATACAAAAAATAGTTTAAACTACTATGTACTTTTTAAAAAACAAGCGAGAAGTAAAATTAAATTATTTTAAAATATAAATTTGAAACATCATTTCTAACTTCGATATAATCACCTGAAGTCCTCCATACTTATCATTATTATTAAATTTTTTCACATGAGCTGACAAATTATACTTTACAGTAATGGATGTAGCTCGTTTCATAGACTCTGAAGTGTGAGACACAAATAACGTGGGAAATCATTATGAGCTGATACTACTTAAGGGAGTTGAAGATAGTAAAAGACATTCATCAAACTTGCCATCATATATATATATATATATTTAATCTCTGCACCAAGAAAAAATATATTTAATGTTCACCAAATTCAATACCATTTTCATTAGTTGGTGGTGTCTTTTGGAAAATAAAAAGCTAACTAGCGTACTTACAATGTCCATTTGAGTGAAAAGAATATTTTGAAATATATAATCGCATTATAATGATAGATTTCAAATAAAATTGAAATAAACAACAAAGTAGGTTATTTGCAATGTTCATTTGAGTGAAAAGAATATTTTGAAATTTATAATCCCAATATAATGATAATAATTTTTTCAAAAATGAAAAATATTATTATGAAATGAAACAGCAGAAGAGGGCAACCCTCACTCCTATGGTAGCACTATACGTCCATAGAAAATTCTCCCACAGGCATCGGTCCATCACAACCTGCTTTTGCCAATAAAAAAATCAGCATTAGAATTAGCCTCCCTAAAATTATGAAAAACCCCCCACACACCCCATCTCCTTACATAAGTAATCTATCATATTCAAATCATTCACCAACTTCAAAGGACCATGATTATTTGAAGTAATCCGCCCCACAACAAGCACATAATCACTCTCAATGATGGTATTACTCAAACCAAATTCTTTTAATAACCCTAAGGAAGTGCAAATTGCCTTCACCTCTGCTTATAAAGCTCATAAAGACCCCAACGCCATTTAGAAAAAAACCAGCAGTCTCCCCTTCATGATTATCACTATGTTTTCTGGTGGTTTTTCGTATCCTTCCAACAAAACTCTAGGTCTTAACCATTTAATATAGTTTCCACCTTTAAAATTAATATAAATACATGAGTTTTCTTTGAAATATGTAGCAATAATAAATAAAATGAGGGTTAAATATGCTTTTAGTCCCTTTAAAGTAAATATTAATTGAATTTGATTCCTCTAAAAAAAATCCATAGGTTTTAGTCCCTAACACTATTGAAATGAGAAAAGTTAGTCAGTTGATTCACTTTGTGGCGGTTTCAACTACTACTAAAACAAAGAATAAACAATTTGTGGCGGTTAAAAATTGCCTCAAATATACAAAAATGCCACAAAAAGTGTGACAGAGACTACCTTCACCTATTTAAATAATGTTGAGGATTAAAAGAAATGAATTTTTATTAGGGATGAGATGCAATTCACCAATGTTTAATAGGGGCACTAATATATTCAAGCCTAAAAGTAAATATAAAATGAAGCATATTTCCATAAATGCTATATTTGAGTGACATTAAATAGAGAAATTGCTGGAAAAGTAGCATTATAGTAATCAATTTAAAATATGTCATCACTCACTACAAAAATAGAATCATCATTTTCGGCATAAAATATTTCCCTTAGCGGCAGCTAAAATGATCGTCGTATCTTTTACCTGCAACCACAATTCGTCTGATTTACGAGGTCGACAAAAGGTTTTCCCGCAATTTTATAAGGCGTAAGCAAACCTTTAGGAACCATAATTCATGGGCAAGGATTGCATAATATTGAAGCAAAAATGAAATCTCATCAACCTAAATAACACATTGCTAATTTATATTATTTTTTTATAAAATAATGTAATTTCATTTATTATATTCTTCAATAGAGTTTACAATTTCTTTCGTTACATAAAGCTTATGCAGGAACACGGGCAGATTCCGTTGGGGAGAGGTTATGTGAAAGAGAAGCACAATATCCCCAAACTTTCTTACTTCTTTGTGAAATAGGAATGTTTTTTGCCTTGAGCTGTGGTGACATCAAAAGAAAATTTGTCAAGTCTTCATGGCAACGTTGTCCCATGTCATTCACGAGATCAAGACAACATTCATCACCAACAGTTTGATTACCATAAAATACACTATTGAAAATCTCACGACCACACGTAGGGTTCAACCTTGCTGCACAACTTTTTATATACTTTACGTAGGACGGCGATGGCTCTGGTGCATAGTTACTTTCAGCTGAACCCATTGGAGAGAGGTTATGTGAAAGAGAAGCACAATATCCCCAAACTTTCTTACTTCTTTGTGTAATAGGAATCTTTTTGGCCTTGAGCTGTGGTGACATCAAAAGAAAATTGGTCAAGTCTTCATGGCAACGTTGTCCCATGTCATTCACGAGATCAAGACAACATTCATCACCAACAGTTTGATTACCATAAAATACACTATTGAAAATCTCACGCCCACACGTCGCGTTTAACATTGCTGCACAACTTTTTATATACTTTATGTAGGAGGGCGATGGCTCTGGTGCATAGTTACTTTCAGCTGAAAGCCCTGTTTGGATTACCAAAGCAAAACTTGTCATGAAAATCACCAATAGACTAAAAGCGTGCAATGAGGCCATGACTCAAAGTTTAAAGATTAGCTATTGATGATAACAAGACAACTTTGCTTCTGATTTTAGTGGTAAACTAAACTATATTTATAGATTAGTAATATTCAATATTTGCAGTTACAACTTTCGAAAAACCGTAAAGTAATTAAAAACCTATATATCATGATAAAAGCTTTGACTAGGCCGTGGCTCAATTGAAATAACCACTCAGTTCAATTATGATTATAAGTTTCTAATTAATGTAAACTTCAGCTTTTTTTAATGCACATGCAGATACAATGGTTACAGATTTTTGTGTTACAAAAAAATAAACATGAAATTAGGTTATTTGTAATGTACATTTTTGGTGGAATTAAAGAATGCTTTATTTTATTTACAAATGAATTTTATTACTATTATGATTACAATCATTAATTTATACAAAAAATAGTATAAACTACTATGTACTTTTTAAAAAACAAGCGAGAAGTAAAATTAAATTATTTTAAAATATAAATTTGAAACATCATTTCTAACTTCGATATAATCACCTGAAGTCCTCCATACTTATCATTATTGTTAAATTTTTTCACATGAGCTGACAAATTATACTTTACAGTAATGGATGTAGCTCGTTTCATAGACTCTGAAGTGTGAGACACAAATAACGTGGGAAATCATTATGAGCTGATACTACTTAAGGGAGTTGAAGATAGTAAAAGACATTCATCAAACTTGCCATCATATATATATTTAATCTCTGCACCAAGAAAAAATATATTTAATGTTCACCAAATTCAATACCATTTTCATTAGTTGGTGGTGTCTTTTGGAACTTAAAAAGCTAACTAGCGTACTTGCAATGTCCATTTGAGTGAAAAGAATATTTTGAAATATATAATCGCATTATAATGATAGATTTCAAATAAAATTGAAATAAACAACAAAGTAGGTTACTTGCAATGTTCATTTGAGTGAAAAGAATATTTTGAAATTTATAATCCCAATATAATGATAATAATTTTTTCAAAAATGAAAAATATGATTATGAAATGAAACAGCAGAAGAGGGCAACCCTCACTCATATGTAAGCACTATACGTCCTTACAAAATTCTCACACAGGCATCGGTCCATCACAACCTGCTTTTGCCAATAAAAATATCAGCATTAGAATTAGCCTCCCTAAAAATATGAAAAACCCCCCACACACCCCACCTCCTTACATAAGTAATCTATCATATTCAAATCATTCACCAACTTCAAAGGACCATGATTATTTGAAGTAATCCGCCCCACAACAAGCACATAATCACTCTCAATGATGGTATTACTCAAACCAAATTCTTTTGATAACCCTAAGGAAGCGCAAATTGCCTTCACCTCTGCTTATAAAGCTCATAAAGACCCCAACGCCATTGAGAAAAAAACCAACAGTCTCCCCTTCATGATTATCACTATGTTTTCTGGTGTTTTTTTCGTAAAGCTCTAGGTCTTAACCATTTAATATAGTTTCCACCTTTAAAATTAATATACATACACGAATTTTCTTTGAAATAAGTAGCAATAATAAATAAAAAGAGGGTTAAATATGCTTTTAGTCCCTTTAAAGTAAATGTTAATTGAATTTGATTCCTCTAAAAAAAATCCAAAGGTTTTAGCCCCTAACACTATTGAAATGAGTAAAGTTAGTGAGTTGATTCACTTTGTGGCGGTTTCAAATACTACTAAAACAAAGAATAAACAATTTGTGGCGGTTAAAAATTGCCTCAAATATACAAAAATGCCACAAAAAGTGTGACAGAGACTACCTTCACCTATTTAAATAATGTTGAGGATTAAAAGAAATGAATTTTTTTTAGGGATGAGATGTAATTCACCAATGTTTAATAGGGGCACTAATATATTCAAGCCTAAAAGTAAATATAAAATGAAGCATATTTCCATAAATGCTATATTTGAGTGACATTAAATAGAGAAATTGCTGGAAAAGTAGCATTATAGTAATCAATTTAAAATATGTCATCACTCACTACAAAAATAGAATCATCATTTTCGGCATAAAATATTTCCCTTAGCGGCAGCTAAAATGATCGTCGTATCTTTCTCTTGCAACCACAATTCGCCTGATTTACGAGGTCGACAAAAGGTTTTCCCGCAATTTTATAAGGCGTAAGCAAACCTTTAGGAACCATAATTCATGGGCAAGGATTGCATAATATTGAAGCAAAAATGAAATCTCATCAACCTAAATAACACATTGCTAATTTATATTATTTTTTTATAAAATAATGTAATTTCATTTATTATATTCTTCAATAGAGTTTACAATTTCTTTCGTTACATAAAGCTTATGCAGGAACACGGGCAGATTCCGTTGGGGAGAGGTTATGTGAAAGAGAAGCACAATATCCCCAAACTTTCTTACTTCTTTGTGAAATAGGAATGTTTTTGGCCTTGAGCTGTGGTGACATCAAAAGAAAATTTGTCAAGTCTTCATGGCAACGTTGTCCCATGTCATTCACGAGATCAAGACAACATTCATCACCAACAGTTTGATTACCATAAAATACACTATTGAAAATCTCACGACCACACGTAGGGTTCAACCTTGCTGCACAACTTTTTATATACTTTACGTAGGACGGCGATGGCTCTGGTGCATAGTTACTTTCAGCTTAACCCATTGGAGAGAGGTTATGTGAAAGAGAAGCACAATATCCCCAAACTTTCTTACTTCTTTGTGTAATAGGAATCTTTTTGGCCTTGAGCTGTGGTGACATCAAAAGAAAATTGGTCAAGTCTTCATGGCAACGTTGTCCCATGTCATTCACGAGATCAAGACAACATTCATCACCAACAGTTTGATTACCATAAAATACACTATTGAAAATCTCACGCCCACACGTCGCGTTTAACCTTGCTGCACAACTTTTTATATACTTTATGTAGGAGGGCGATGGCTCTGGTGCATAGTTACTTTCAGCTGAAAGCCCTGTTTGGATTACCAAAGCAAAACTTTTCATGAAAATCCCCAATAGACTAAAAGCGTGCAATGAGGCCATGACTCAAAGTTTAAAGATTAGCTATTGATGATAACAAGACAACTTTGCTTCTGATTTTAGTGGTAAACTAAACTATATTTATAGATTAGTAATATTCAATATTTGCAGTTACAACTTTCGAAAAACCGTAAAGTAATTAAAAACCTATATATCATGATAAAAGCTTTGACTAGGCCATGGCTCAATTGAAATAACCACTCAGTTCAATTATGATTATAAGTTTCTAATTAATGTAAACTTCAGCTTTTTTTAATGCACATGCAGATACAATGGTTACAGATTTTTGTGTTACAAAAAAATAAACATGTATTTGTAATGTACATTTTCAGTGGCATTAAAGAATGCTTTATTTGAGTTACAAATGAATTTTATTATTATTATGATTACAATCATTAATTTATACCATAAATAATTTAAACCACTATATACTTTTTGAAACACAACCGAGAAGTAAAATTAAATTATTTGAAAATATAAATCTGAAACATCATTTCTAACTTCGATATAATCAACTGAAGTCCTCCATACTTATCATATTTATTAATTTTTTCAAATGAGCTGACAAATTATGATTTACAGTAATGGATGTTGCTCGTTTCATAGACTCTGAAGTGTGAGATACAAATAACGTGGGAAATCAATATAAGCTTATACTAATTAAGGGATTGAAGATAATAAAAAATATTCATCAAACTTGCAATCATAAGTATATTTAATGTCTGCACCAAGAAAAAATATATTTAATGTTCATGTTTGATGATTACATATATTTAGTCCCTGGCGTTTATTTGGACCGGGCGAGCCTCCCGTAACTTAGAGGGACTCGCCCAAGGGCAGTGGGACTTAAGAGTTTCGCTCGCCAAGGGAAAGCTGACTGACTTAGGAAATTAGTAGGTCTTCCCTCTTTGGCAATCTCCAGGGGCGAGGATTGTAGTGCGGTCCAACAAGCCCATTAGAGTTAAAACTAGGGGCCATGTAATCTCTATAAAAGGGGACTTGATACTCAATGTTAGAGACTTTTGGCTCATTTATCAATTGAATTAGGCTATTACCATTTCTAAGCTTTGTTAGAGTTTGAGCTTCTTTGAGTGTTCATTACCGGAACATACATCACCTTACGATACCCAAGATCTCTCACATCCTCAAGACCTACAAACATTGTGCACAACTCTGCCAGAAATGCATCTCACGCTCCAAACATAGATGAAAACCGGATATCCATCTTTCCTCCCCATCTGTGAGCATGCCCCCTCCCCCCACAGTATTTGATCGCGGAGTCAAGTTACCATTAGTACATAAAGCTACCATACTAATACCCACGTTGTTATTAGAAGGCGCAACAACCATAGTCATTCTCCCCCACCTCTGAAATTCAGGAACAGCTCTGCAAATGTTGCGCAAGGAAAACCACCCCAAAAGGCCAAGGATGCTGCTGAAAAACATAGCTATTTCGCCATGCCCACCAGCACCATAATATCACTAAAGAAAGAATATACTGCAGGTGCACAAACAGCCAAGAACAAAATGTTAGGCCATGCAGAGAAGAGGGCAACATGGAGCGGAAATTACTCCAAACTTGATGTAATGTTGGGCAACATCGCAAAATGTGTTCCACATCCCCCACAAGATCTCCGCAACAAACACACGCAACAGAGGCAGCAAGGTGACATTGCTGTTTTCTGATCACATGTTTTCATTCAATATATATATAAAACAAGTTTGTGAACGACATTACTTTTAATAGTAATATTTTGAAGAGGCCAGATTAAGAATGAAAAAAAACATTTATGTGTCAAATATAGCAATAAAAAAAAATTGGGGTTGTGACCCTTTGGATACGCTAATAAAATACGGTCTCACTATCAAACCATGAACTTGCAAAATTTCGTTTATGTAGCATACCAATTCATTAATCTTTTTTATCAACTTAATGACATCAAGCTCTTATTGCAGCCATGTTACTAATCAGCTACCTATTTTTAGTACCAACATTTAATCGTGCTCCCCTGCTTCAAAAACTATATAAATAAATAAAGCTTCTAATAAACAACGAGCAGTTTGGGTTAGATTTTTAATATGAACACCATCTGGCTTTGTAGATCTATAAGATGCCATCTTAGGATTCCATTACCTAGTAAAAATCTTTACTTTTCAACAAAATTGTAAGAACTTTCACCCTCCATTTGTAAAATGGGACACCTCAACCTTTTCCTATATGTCGTAACTATTCCAGAGGAAACAATGTTGCCTTTAACGAACAAGCACATTATCCGGGAATTGTCAAGCTCCAATTTCTTCTAACGCTTCCTCATTTTAGACCTTGCATACCTAGAGAGCACAGATAAGGAGAGAACAAGGTTAGAAAGATGAACTAACCAATCATAGTGGAATAAAAATTGATAGAACCGATTAGGTAAGAAGATACTCTATGTGCATGCCACCCCGATCTGATGATGGCAAAGAGCTGCCCTGAAGCTCCTCCAAGACCTTAGTAGCTTGATCAATTTCCTGACAAAAGAAGAAAGGCTGATAAGATCATAATAAATGTACAAATTTCAGGGCAAGGGTTGTTGGATAGATATGGTATGCTTTATTTTACTTTGGTGGCAAAGCACGCAGGCTGGAGAGGGCATGGGTGTATGGGAGGCATTTGCAGTCAACAAAGGAGGTTTACAATATCTTGTTTCTTTTTAATAAACGCAAACTCGCAAAGCTATGAAGAAGATGCCATGACGTTCTCATATTTTAATAGTAAAGTATTCAGGCATCAAGCAACAACAACAGCATACGCAATGTTGCCCAATCAATATTTTTGTGCACTGAATGATACTCCCCTTGATCAGATTTAGTCCCGTAGACATTTATGTTATGGTCAGCTGAGGTTGTGCAGCTATAGTTTCGAGATTACCTCAAACTGACACTGATGTGAAAATTAGATTTTCCAGAAACATGCTATAAAACTGATGATATTGGCTCAAAGATAATGATCAACAATCATATTATGCTATTCTTAAAAGTAGAGATTCTATTCAAAGAGCTAAGCACATTACTTCAAAGAAAAGAATAACAGAAGAGTGAGATAAAAAATTGCAATAACCCTCAAATTGATAAAGATTAAATCTATAATATCCTCCCTGTCCTTCTTTCTCTGCCTTTGACATCCACACATAATGTATGACTATTGTAAATGCCTACTCTTCCACCAAGAGATACTAGCAAGTAGCAACACACTCTCTAACACACTCAATGTGATTGGTTTATTTTTCAAAGTCAACACATTTCTCTCCTTTCTTCCACCAATGATGTCTAACATTATCCTGCAAGAACTGACTCACCTCAAAATCAGCAAATGCAACAGGCATTCCTCCTCTAGAACGCATTTTGACCATGTTGAATCCAGTATATCTGGAAAATTGGTTTGAAGACGGTAAGTTCTATAATCAATATAAAGTAGATACAAGCATTGGAGGACCTAGATATAACAAGAACACACAGTTTCAACATTGTTCCAATCTGAACAGCAATACCATAGACCCTTCGCAGATTCATAAATAAGATAGAAGCAGAAACTCACACAGATAAAGCTTGCTTCAATTCATCCTCAGTGCAGTTAGGACCCAGATTTGCAATAAAGAGAGTAGAACATGGCCCTCCATCACCACCACCCTTTTCATGTTGCTCCTGCAGCCAAAATGAAGGGATTAGATTACATAAGTTACTAATGGGAAAAGGAAACCACGCTTTCTCCAAACTAAACATTTTTTTATGTTTTATATCTATGGTTTGGCTGAACCACAGAAAGGATTGAATTCTATGGTAATCATTTAATGAGGAAGAAAATATTGGATGTTTTCTACAAATGCAGTAAGCTAAGAGTTCGAGCATATTGCTGGTTTTCACTTACACTTCCCAGAGGTACAGCACTGTCAGAACCAACAGCAGTCTCTCCACTGCACATAAGTAGCGAATATAATAGACTTAGTGAAGCATTAGAATATTCAAAATACTAGGGTAATTTTATTATTAATTTTTTGTTTGTATTAACAATTAGCAAAACTTTGACCTTTTGAACTGTGGAAAAGTTATTAAATTCTATTGTACTGCTAACCTTTGCGTGGTTGCTAAATCACCATGGTTGTCTCCACTTTCCGATGGTTCATCAGGGTCACTTTCACCTGAATGTGAAAGATGTGCAGGTAAGCCACAGAAGAGGGGCAAGAATATGAAACCTAACATCCTATATTGTCATGAACTTATAATGAGAGATACATCACCATCATCACTCGATGATTCCTGAACATTAGTCTCCCCTTTTGACCTTTTATCTATAACCACGTAGGCTCCACCACCTGCGCAAAATAAAAGACCAGTAATCATACTGGAAAAGAGTTAAAATCATCAAAGTAAAGCACACTGAATTTCTCCAGAACTCATCAAAACGATTAAATAAATAAAAAAAATTCTTAAATTGGGATTTGGGGGAACTGAAGAAAAAGCTGCTTGAAGACAAAAAAATGGAATAAATCTGAAAATGAGAAGATATCTATATTTTATATATGCAAATAGTTGACAATTTGATGTTTTCCTTTCCTCTTTTTTTAGCCATAATCATCTCTACAAAGCACCAATAAAACATATACCTGGCTTACGTTTCCTCCTGGAGTTTGACCTTGCAAGTTCAATATGTAAAACAGATCCAGTTTGAGGGTCAAATTTCACACCCTGGTTATCATCAAGGAAAAAATTACATTATACAGAAAGAAAATTCCCTTCCATTGTAAACACCTTATCAGTAAACTATGATAAATTGATAATTAACTGCAACATGCAGTTCTCATATCCACTGTCCATTTTATTTGTTAGTAAACAAAGTGACAAAATTAAACAGAGTGTTGCTATATACTACGTAAGATAGATTCGAAAAGATGCAAGATGAAGTTAATGTATCACTATTTCAAATTAATCAGAAGCACTAGCCGACTTTTCAGGAGCTGATGACCTATCGTAATCAGCTTGAATTTCATTCTTGAGTTTCATTTTCGTACCAATTAGTATTTTCCTTAAACATAACTAAATTTAATGGTAGACATAGAACCCAGTTCCACCAAACCATTACATAGGAAAAACACATTAGAAGCACAAAAAAACCACTAACTCCTACGATTTCCTTTCGATTACGTGCGTAAATTCACTGCAATTGACATATTATAATGCACTTCATGGCTTCAGCAATATCATTTTAGTCAACAAAGGGGAAGATGACACCAAATTCTCATACCAATGAACCATAACTAACACAAGTAACTGTATTATCATGAAATTAGACTACCTATAACTAAATTCCTAACTCTCAGTGTTCATCATCATGGACTGTGCTATTAAAGCTTAGGCACTCACATTTAGGGCGTGCAACGCTGCCATTGCTGATTGGTGGTTGAAAAACGTAGCGAAAGCAACGACCTGAAAAGAATAGCGAATTCTCATTCAACATTACAAAATTCACGAGTTTTCAGTGTCCATTGAAACTGCATCAGTACATAGGAGTAGAAAACGAAAGGAGTACCTGGTTGGCGCGGCCGGTGTACTTGAGCTGGCAAGAGTCGAAGCCAGGGCGGCGGCGGAAGAGGTTGTGGATTTCACGGGCTTTCACGTCGTCTGGGAGACCGGAGACGAAGAGTGTGTTGATGTTGCTTCGCTCGTCTTGTTGGTACAGGAAATACGGGTCGAATGGCTGCTGATCCATTCGGAAGGTTGCGCCGGTGAGGGCGAATTGGTGGGCGCGGTTGTATGCGGCGGAGATGGTGGTCGCCGGAGAAGGAATTGAGTTGAATGTGTGGAAATGAAGACGGAGGATGTGAGCGCCAGGATCCGGTTAGGTTTTGATTTTGTACAAAACGATTCGAAACGATTTTGCACTGTCTCAGACTCACTGTCGTTTACTTGCTTCGCTCATTTCGCTCATCTCCTATTAAATTATGTCGTTCCTAAACAAAAACGATATGAGGAGTGCTTATTATTTCAGTAAATTAGTCCATCCTAAGTTTGGAATCATGGACGGTTGGTTGAACTTTCACTCTTTATCCCACAAATTCTTATATCCTCTAACTTATTAGTAAACCACTAAACAAGATAGACAACTTTTTAACACTCAACTTTATTGTAGCTAAAAATCGCCACATAATTGAGTATCAAAAAGTGATTAGTATTGTTTAATGGTACAACACAACGATATTTTAATCCTTTGACCAATGATATCTGTATTAAGCGGTAAATAACTAAAATCGTACAAAATGTACACCAATGACCTACAAGGATTAATTCATAGAATTGATCAAATTTGATCAATGATTTTAGATTTGAACCGTGTAATGCATGACAACAATAGTTGGAGACTCATAGCAACAACTTCACACCCAACCCAATATCACAATTTGGATCTTCTTCATCCAGATCATTCACTCGATATTTTTCATCTATATATCTCTTGATTCATCTCCATTCTAGATTTGAACTATTGATTTTAAATTTGATGGTCGGTTTAGGGTTTATGTTGTCCTTCAGGCCAGACTTAGGGTTTTGGTTTGCATCGGTTCAAATTAAGGGTTTAGGTCGACATTGGGTCAGGTTCAGGGTTTAGGTCAGCATCATGTCAAGTTTAGATCAGCGTCGGGTAGGGTATCTGGTCAGACACAAGGTTTAGGTTAGTGTCAGTCAGATTTAGGGTTTAGGTTGGTGTTGGCGTTAGGCGAGTTCGCATCAAATTGAGCGGATCGACGCCAAATTAGTTTTATGGTTTATGTCGGGCAGAGAGAGAGAGAGAGAGAGAGAGAGAGAGAGAGAGAGAGAGAGAGAGAGAGAGAGAGAGAGAGAGAGAGAGAGAGATTTTTTCATAAGTCAAAGAAAAATTATAACTTTTTTTAATAAAGACGGTCCATTTTACTAATAAATGGATTGAATAAATTTTTATTAGATGGATCGTAAATGGATTGAATTCTTTGAAACAATTTTAATAGATCTTAAAAAATTAATGAATTGTTATTTTTTTTTTTATACATCAGAAAATTAATGAAGTGTTATTGACTCGTCCATTACAATTTGTATCTGTTTTTTTAATACAACTTATATCCATTTAATTCATCCATTTTCCACCCTTATTTTTTTAATTAGTGAACAACACCAATTTTTTTTTGTGAACAACACAAATTGAGAATTGGGAAGAGGAAGTTTTCAACTAACAAAAAAAAAAATGGGTTGTCTAAATGACCCATGATAAAGTTTGGGTTAAATAACCCATCATCCAATCACATTGGAGATAAATGAGTTGGAAATAAATTAATAAATAATATATAAAAATTCCAACTCACTTATCTCCAATGTGATTGGATGATGGGTTATTTAACCCAAATTTTATCATGGGTTATTTAGACAACAAAAAAAAACCATAGAAAAAGGAAACAAAGCATAAGCAATTCTACGAAATTCAGCAAATAACAATCCATTAACAGAATCAAGAACGAGCAGCGCCAGAATTAGGAACCAACCCAGCAACAGCAGCTTCTTCTTCTTCAAACAACAAATCCCCCGTCATTCTAAACGCCGCATGCACCACCACAACCACCACCCCGACAACAACCGCCACAAGAATATTAAGCGTCGCATCCGTCAGAAGCAGCAGAGCCACCGTGAGCACCGCCATGAAGATGAGAACAAGCCGGTCGTCAACGAGGCGACCGAGAAGAACAAGCGGCTGGTCACGGAGGAAGTAGAGGAACAGCCACGCTGCCATCAGGAGAAGGAACACGATGAGCGAAATGGGGTGCCATAGAAGGCTCAGGAACAGGATCAGGAGCATAACCATGGCGTAGTTCATGCGGAAATACGCCATGTTGACCCGAACACGGGAAATAGCTTCGGATATTCCGCCGTCGGGGATTGCCAGTGATCGGAGGTCGAGCATTGTCTTCCATGGGCGGCGAGTTCCGAGGCCCGCTTTGACCCTCTGCTTGGCGCGTGTGATGTACTCCAGCTTCGGAGGTGGTGAGCTGGGGATTGTGCCGTAGGTTGTTGTCATCTTTCAATTTTCACTCACAACAAGAATGGTGAGATACTGAGATCAGAGTTTTGAACTTGGGAAATTTATGTGTGTAATGTTTATGATTGCAGGCTACAATTTAAAATCTTGTGCTTCACCATTATCATGAATTGGTTAATGGAAATCCAATAATTCTAGGAGCATTTGGGTCCTACTATGCTGTTAATTTGTGAGCTTGTTTGTGTCTTTTTTTACTTCTATTTTATGAGAAGTGTATTATTGATTTGTGAGGGTGCAAGATAAGAAGGATGTTAGTTTTTTTGCTTTTGGATTTACATTTCCTTAATTGTGCTGTGCAATTGTCCAGTTTTATGATTGTGAAAAAGGGTCAAGGATATGTTATTGTATTGATGTTGTTATGTAGTTTCCAAATGAGTGAAGACATTGGTTGTAAGTTATCTTGTCAAATTTGGAAGGAGGTTGGTGTTGCTTTCTTCCTTGTTTGTAATGTTGAAGCTGTTTCGCAGATTTATGAGTTGGTATACTAAATAGATTTTTTTGTCTATACAATTATCAGCAAAATGGCACAGCAGAAAGTAAACATAGACAGATAGTAGAAACTTGCCTAGCATTACTTGCTGAGTCCTCTCTCCCTTTCAAGTGTTTAGGGTGAAGCATTTGCAATTGACTGCACATGACCCCACCTCTATCTCTTCTACTTCAGCACGGGTCCTCGGGAAATAAAAGGGATAGAAGTGTGGTCATGTGCAGTCATGTACACCACTGCTGGGTGCGCCTTAGGAAAAGTAGACGTCTCGTCAGATGGGTCACTCTTAGAAGAACTTGATGACATCGGTGGAGGTGGTCGTCTCAGACTAGGTCCTATCAGACGTAAGTCGAAACTAAGCGAAGTACGACCCGCCCCTCAACAACGAGTCTATGCTCATCAAACACGTCCTGGACCGCTCCACCAGTATAGGTAGCTCTCCGGGAGGCGTAGTCAACTGCCCATGAGGCTCTCACATCACGGTCCATATTAACGATTCACAATTATCATGTTCAAAAAACATATTATATCAGCAATCAATCAACATTCAATTAACATCGTCGGCAAGTCAGCGTTTAGCATATAGCTAGTTAACTAGGTGAATTATCCTTACCTTAGAAAATTAATCGCTTTCAAAAATGCTAAGCTCAAGATCCTAGCTTCCGCTCCCAAAATTCAAGAATCTCCTCACACTCAATACAAACACTCAAAAAAAAATTTCACTAAAAATTAATTCATTCACAACTAGTGTTATGAGTAATGTATGTCTTTGTGTGTGTTGCATCATCGAGCCATGTTGCTGCATATATATATAGGCATGAATCCTCAAGGCCTTGGAGTGAAGAAATCACCATGAAGTGCCACGTCCAACCTGTCTAAGGAGGAGGTGTAAAGTATATAAGCATGAGGTGTGGAATGAAGCATGTGGTGGAAGACATTAAGTTTGCCTTGTCATAGTTTACAAAGCTGGTGGTGTGCATGCAACAAGTTGGACGTGGAGCTTTCTCACTATTTATGAGGAATTTGGAAACCTAATTAACAGTTGTGTGGAGGTGTCGTGAGTAACTATATAATAACTTACTTTAGGTAGTGTAGAATTTAACTTATAGAGCTATAGAAAAAATATAAGAAGATGAATCATTATCCTAAGAATTATTAGGGACTTTATGATATAATTTAAGATCACTTTAAACAAGTTTAAGTGATCAAGTAACAAAATGTTAACAAAATATTATCAAGTTATATATATATATATATACTCACATAGTCATTCTCAATTTCTCATGACTTTCTTTGTAATTATTCTATTATTTTTTTCTTTTATCTTTGTCACTTACGTGACTATTTTTTTCTTTCTTTTTTTTAGCTTTAATTTTCTTTTTCTTTTCTTTTAAGTGAGAAATAATAATAATACTAATAACAACATATTCATTCTTCACCAAATCAAATATACAACCCCATAAGAATGTAGAAGGAATCAAATTCTTGCTTTAATCCTAGTCGGGGTTTCATGATGTTCCTACGGCGTAACGCCATTATTGAACTTCTTAAAAAGACGAAGGAATCTGATGATGTCGTTCCAAAACATATCATGGAAAAGATAGCCTCATTTGACATGAATTAGAAATATATATTCTCATATAAAAGCACACACAAAACACAAAGAACACATTAATTTAAGCTTAATAGCATTTATCGCCCTTAAACCGATAAATAACTAGTTAAGTAATCGTATAAACTATCCGGGTCTTACAGTAACTTTAATAAGAGTTACTCCTGGAGTAACTTGATCGAGATGTAGAAAGAAAGTTTTTTTGTCTTATGAGTAAAAGAAGGAAAAATATTAAATAAGAGTAAATGCTTAAATAAGCGACATCGCTGTGTTTGAAAAGGTTTCTAAATCGCTTTCTTTCTGAATGATGTATCCTTAAAAAAATCATGATTCATGACCTTATTTATTTTATAATTAGGTACAACCTAACTTAGACAGATTATAGACCCTTAGGAGTGGTTCGGCTTATTCTGACCCCTCTAGGCAACTAGCATTTGAAGTGTAAATGTGTATCCAATCACTTTGACATGATTATAAAACGATTAATCATCCTCCTAAGAATTTTTTTTGTTAATTGACCAAGGTATGATGTAATGTACTGAGAATTTACGAACCAAGTATTTTGACTTGTACTTGCTGAATACGGTAAATGGTGATTTGGGTTTAAGAAACATAGCTTCAAGCTAAAACATGTGATTGCAAATACTTGAAGGTTGGATTGTGTCTGTATGTAAAGGCAAAGTTATGCAAGTTTTCCCCGAACTGCCAACTTTCAATTGCATTCCAAGGTTCCATTTGCTTCTTCATGTGCAACAAAACTTAACTCACCTATATATATGAAATGTGATATTTGGTAATGCTAAATTGACACACCAAATCCCTTATACGCGAACACAAATTTCATAGTTCTCTATCTCCTTTCGTGTGAATATTTGAAGCTTAAGACAATGGAAGAAACTCCTAAGCTCCTTCATGGAACAATTGAAATTACCATCTTTAATGCCTCACCTTACTCATCTTTTTTTCCCTTCAATGTGAGCTATGTGTATATACGTGTGTGTATGTTATGTTAAGCTATAGCATTAGTTATATACGGTGAAGATTCTTTAGTGTCTGCATAAACTCATAACCATGCATGAATTTCTCTTATTTTCAGTGCATATTCAAAAGTGGAAAGCCTGCTTATGTGACCATCAAGGTAGACAACAAGAAGGTTGCAAAAACGAGTCAAGAAAGTGATCGTGTATGGAACCAAACCTTTCAGATTCAATGTGCTCATCCACCTGAGTCAACTATCACCATTGCACTGAAAACATCATGTTCCACATTGGGCAAATTCCACATCCAGGCCCAACAGCTGTTGAAGGAAGGAAGTTTAATCAATGGGCTCTTCCCTCTCCTCATGGAAAATGGAGAACCAAACCCAAAACTCAAGTTGAAGTTTGTATTGTGGTTCAAGCCAGCAGAATTGGAACCAAGTTGGGCAAAAGTACTCAGCTATGGGGAGTTTCAAGGGCTGAGGGATGCTGCATTCCCACAAAGGTCCAATTGTCATGTCAAACTTTATCATGATGCTCACCATTCTCCAGCTTTCCAACCTCCCTCTGATCTATGTGGGACTCCACAAAAGCTTTGGGAGGATGTCTATAAAGCCATTGAAGGTGCAGAATTTATAGTTTACATTGCAGGCTGGTCCTTGAATCCCAAGATGGTTCTGGTAAATATAGTGCATTTCTAGAAAACCTTCTACAGTTGTTTTTGAAGTTATAATAAATTAATGGAGAGAAACTTTTGTGAGTAGCTTCTGAGTTTCAGAACTTGATGAAAAAGAAATCGATCCAAACATGCTAATAATGTCATGTCATACCTTCCAATTACATTGATATTCATTCTTCTACAAGTTATGCTCTTTGGCAGGTTAGAGATCCTCATACAGAGATTCCACATGCCAGAGGAGTAAAGCTGGGTGAGCTATTGAAGAAGAAGGCAGAGGAAGGTGTGGCTGTGAGAGTCATGCTTTGGGATGATGAAACATCTTTGCCTTTTATCAAGAACAAAGGTGTGATGAACACCCATGATGAGGATGCCTTTGCTTACTTCAACCACACAAAGGTAATATGCAGAAAATGTCCAAGATTGCACCACAAGTTCCCCACATTGTTTGCTCACCATCAGAAGATAATAACAGTGGACACCAAAGCACCCAAATCCATTGGTGACAGAGAACTCACAAGCTTTCTGGGTGGGTTAGATTTGTGTGATGGAAGATATGACACAGAGCAGCATTCACTGTTTCACACACTCATTAAGGAATCCCATTGCTATGACTTCTACCAAACAGACATTGGAGGAGCAAGCCTCAACAAAGGAGGGCCAAGAGTGCCTTGGCATGATGCTCATGCCAGTGTTACCGGTGAGGCGGCTTGGGATGTGTTAACCAATTTTGAGCAAAGATGGACAAAGCAGTGTGATCCTTCTCTTCTAGTCCCTGCTAGCACATTGGTAAATCTCATGCCTCAAACAAGCTCAAGCACTCCCAAAGAAAGGGATTGGAAAGTTCAAGTGTACAGGTCAATTGACCATGTATCTGTTGGCAAGTTGCTTGGGCAGTTAACTGTGGAGAGGAGCATCCATGAAGCTTATGTTGAGGCAATTAGGCATGCTGAGAGGTTTATATACATTGAGAACCAATATTTCATTGGGGGGTGCCATTTGTGGGAGAAAGATAGGGATTGTGGCTGCACAAATCTAATTCCCATTGAAATTGCACTGAAGGTGGTTAGCAAGATCAAAGCAAAGGAGAGGTTTGCAGTGTACATAGTCATGCCTATGTGGCCAGAAGGAGTGCCTGAAAGTGAACCTGTTCAAGATATACTTCATTGGACAAGAGAAACAATGACAATGATGTATAGGTTGATTGGAGAAGCAATACAAGGGAGTGGGGAACCAGGACACCCATCAGATTACTTGAATTTCTTCTGCCTTGCAAATAGGGAGCAGAAGGGGAAAGGGGAGTATCTTCCACCAGATTCTCCTCAACCTGGAACACAATACTGGAATGCTCAGAAAAATAGGAGATTCATGGTTTATGTTCACTCCAAGTTCATGATAGGTATTCTTGCATTATTAGTCCTTCATTATTTTCTTTTCCACTTGTCTGTCTTTTCTTGTTCTTCAGTTAGATTATACAAGAATTCTGGTAGCAGTGTGACAACTGACAAGTGTTAATAATTAACTTTAAAGACATGTACTTAATTTGGATAAACTTCCAAACAAGGACTCATGGAAAAATCAAAATCAAAATCATTTTGCAATCATGAGTCCTCCAAATAATAGCTTCTTAAAGTCATGTACTTGTTATAGTTTTTAACTATTTCAAATGTGCAGAAGTGCTTATTTGGAATGATTGTTGCCTAATAATATACTCCATTAACTCCTTTTATATATAGAAGGGTAAACATCAAAGTAACTGAGTATAATGTTTGGAAATCGTTCTACCTCAAGATAAATTCTGCAAAGTGCATATTTGGATACACGGTGAAAAATCACAGTGAGGCAAACTTACGATGGACAGAAGCAACTTCCCTTAGCTTTTGTGGACAGAACCAAATTCTAATGTGACTTTGGCTTCTCTGTTGTTTTCCATCATGTATCCAAACATGAACACAAGTAGCTTCTGGGTGCCATAACTACTCTTAGAAAAAATAAGCTAATCCAAAGATGCTAAAAGTGTACAATTGTTGAATTGTGGTATAAGTTTTTTTGCTGCTCACAATTGTTTTCTTGCATGTGCCACCAGTGGACGACCTATACATGCTAATAGGATCAGCTAATGTGAACCAAAGATCCATGGATGGGGAAAGGGACACTGAGATAGCCATAGGATGCTACCAGTCTCAAGATGGAGCTGCTAACCAAATGAACCTAGGTGATATTCATGCATTCAGAATGTCACTATGGTATGAGCACACCAATAGTGCTGAGGAATTGTTCTTGGAGCCAGAAACATTGGAATGTGTGCAGAGGATGAAATCAATAGGAGATCAAATGTGGGAAATCTACAGCAGTGAAGAGGTTGTGGACATGGAGGGTGTGCACCTTGTTACTTACCCTGTGAGGGTTACACAAGAAGGGCATGTGAAGGACCTTGCCGATGGAGTTCACTTTCCTGACACAAATTGTCTAGTGAAGGGGAAGAGATCCAAAATGTTGCCCCATAACTTTACCACTTAGACATGAAGTTGAGATATGAATACACAAACACATTAGGAATCTAACTTAATGTATATGGAAGCTCTTAAAACAAAAACCCTGTATTGAATGAGCATATTTTCATAGTACTGAAGTATGCCGTGTTTACCCTTAAATTTAAAAGTATAACTAGATATCCTAGACTTGTGACATTAAGCATATTCAGATGATTGGAAAGTTCTTGATATCCATTAAGTACTTCCATTTAGGTTGGGACTCATGACCAATGGGGTGTGAAGTGGAAATATTACTTCTTAGTGTTTGTAAGAAGACATCTCGATCTCTCAGTGTTTATATATTTTATATAACTAGTTAAAAAATATGTTTTCTCACTTATATATACATCTTTTATAAAAAAGTATTTTTACATTGTGAAAAAATTTAGGATAATAAAGAAACGGTATTTGGAGTTTGGACCTGGTCTCTAGTCCACAGCTACCGCAGTGGAAAAGCAATAAGGTAGCGTTTGGTGACGGAATGGAACAGGACAGAACATAACGGAACGGGACAGAACAGGATGGAACAAGACAATAATGTTTTATGTGTTGTGTTTGGTAACTCCAAGTCAATAGAACAGAACCATGATTTTAATTACATATATAACCCTACATGTTTAATATTTAATTGAGGAAAACAAATTGAACTCAATTGAACATTTTGCATAGAAACCGTTTGTTATTGCTTACTTCATGAAATAATCACTTATTTCTTTAAAATAATCACTTATATATTGTTTAAGTTGTTTCAGTATGCTATTGAAAAAAGCATAAACCTAATTATCTATTTAAGCTATTTTAAGTGCGTTTATTTAGATTAAAAACATTGATTTTTAATTATAATTTTTTTAAGAGATTTTGAGAAAAGCATAAGTTGATTCGTGTTCGACTACTCTAATTAAAATCACTTTTTTTTATCTCCCCTCGTCTATCATCATAGATTTTCATTATAAGGTAAAGTAACTGTTTCAAATAATTTGTTTTCAGCATCAGCTGAAACAAACACAAAAAGTGATTTTTCCAAAATAAGTTGAATTAAACGCATTCTAATTGGCTCGTTTATCATTGCATACAAAAACTGATTTTACTTTTGAAAAAATAATTGATTTTATCTTAATTAAGTTGATTCGTGTTTGATTACTCTAATTAAAATCACCTTTTTATCTCCTCTCATCTATCATCATAGGTTTTCATGATAAGCTAAAGTAACTGTTTCAAATAATCTGTTTTCAGCTTCAGCTGAAACAAACACAAAAAGTGATATTTGATTAAAAAAGTTATTTTTTTTATTTTAAAAGTGATTTTTTGATTAAAAAGGTGATTTTTTTTATTTTAAAAGTGATTTTTTGATTAAAAAGTGATTTTTCCAAAATAAGTTGAATCAAACGCACTCTAATTGACTCGTTTATCATTGCTTACAAAAAGTGATTTTACTTTTGAAAAAAATAATTGATTTTATTTTAAGTGATTTTTTGAAAAAGTTGATTTTTATTTAACTTTGTTCTACAAATATAATAAGTGCTTTCAGTTTTATAAGTGATTTTAAACTGTTTAGATACATAAAATTTCAAATATAAATTAGGGGTATTTTTGAACTTGCAAAAGTTTTAAGAGAGTGTTCCTTTCCGTTCCACCCTTTTCCAGGGAACCAAAGTGTCCCGTTCCTGGAGCCTTTTGTCCCGTTCCGTTCCATCTTAAAAACACGACAAACACAGAACGGAACTCATGTGTCCTGTTCTGTTCCCTTCCCACCTGTCTACCAAACGCTAAGTATTTGTTCACGCTTTAATTAGATTAACACCAAGATATGAAAGAAAGAAATGAGAGAGAAATTAGAGGTATGATAGTAGAGAAAGAAAAGAGAGTGGAAATAAAATAAAAGAGAAAAAAAAGAGGTGTGAATGAATCAAAACCCATGAAAAAAAAATTGTGAAAACTTTTCAAAATTGCGAAAATGCCAAAATAACCCCATAATACTTCTTCTCACAATCTCATCTGTTGAGTCCAATCTGAACCACCGAGGAGCTCAGGATGTTGCCAACGCAAGAGAAACACTATGAAGCTCAAGGACATCCACCTCCCGCACCGCACCCTCCCCTTCCTTTACCTCCCCCTCCCCTTCGCACAAATCTCAAAGAAGCCCTTCAAAATACGGGAAAATTGCGAAAGAGGGTACCATTAACAGAACATTAACATATTCAGTTGCTTCTAACAATTTGTGAATTCAAAGCTTCAATATGTTCCCCAGTCCCTTTTGCATGTTCATTCCTTCCATCTTTGGAGAAACTTCTAGAGGGGATTGCAAATATAGGTGCCCACTAGGGTGGACAAGTTTCAAACTGGTCCACCGGTGGACCAAGGGTTATATTGGTAATTTATAATTGATAAAAATATATTAAAAAAATCTCAATCATCCAAATTCATAGCTTCATTGGTTACTGGTTCAGGACCTGGACTCAGATTCAAATCTAATTTCATATCATCGGAATTTCCTCTCCCATCACAACTTGAATGTCCAAGCTAGAAAGAGTCTTGCTTTATTACAAGTTTCCAAGAACAAATTACACAGAAGAAAAAAACAATAAAAGAGAGGGGCAAATGAAAAAGGAGGATAATCTTCAATTCGGGAACCACCTCAGTAAAGTTGAGAAGATGGGAACACCTTTGAGCTGGTTAAGGTTTTTTTTTTGGTATTCCATTTTGGTAAAGCTGCTATTGCACAAAAGAAAACCTGAACAAACCAAATCCCCCACTAGTTTAGTAACAGCAGCCACGAGCCCTTGCAATTACAGAAGAGCAAGGCATCCAACCAAAGATCCACGCAAGTCCTCTGGGAGAATTTTAGCATGCACCTTCACTGCTCAAACAAACAGGGGATATATTGAAAGGTTGTTGTGTGGGTTCGGCCATTTTCGTCGTCGATCTGGTAAGGAAGAGAGAAGAGGGGTTTAGAGTTAGAAAACAAAACGCAGAATTGAATGATTGAGATCTGAATCAGACCTGCGCTCCCATCTCAGATCTCTTCGTCCTCCTCCATCGCCATATATAGCATCAAAGGAAGCAAAACACAACATGCCGACTTGCTTTGTGAGTGAAGCAAATCCCGATGATGTGTTTGTGAGTTATGGGTTTTTTCTGGGTATTTGCCATTGGGGATTCTTTAGTTTCTGGTTTTGGGATTTTTTGGTGGTGGTGGCGTGGGAGTGAGAAAGAGGTTCTAAGAGGTCAAGGGGTGACGACGGTGACACCGCCGGCCCTGTTTAGGTGGAGACGGTGGGTGGGTTGGGGAAGATGAAGAGGGGTTATAAATTTACATTTTTATCATTTTTACCATCATTTAATCCTCACCATCCAACAAAAGAATATTCTAAGATTCTCAGATCCTACAGCATATGATAGTGGTCCACCGGCGGACCAGTTTGAAACTTGCCCACCCTAGTGGGCACCGCAAATATATATCGAAGTTTTCTTCTAGCTCTTTGAAAGAATTAGAAAAAGAATCAGGGCATCTACAACAATATTGAAGTTGGTTTGGTTTTGGCCTATCAATTTTTAAGCAGGTTAAACCTATTACACAAAGCCTAACTTAGTCCAATCTATTTCTTGTCCAGTAGGAATCCTACACATATAGTTCGATGACTGAAAAAAAATAAAATAGAAAGAAATGGAAGACATAACCTAACTTAACGATAACAATATTAACAAACAACTTCATCAAAACAGAAGCATGCATGAGTTTATTTACATATATAATTTTGTCATGTTTAATGCTTGATTAAGATTTGAACGGGGCAATATGGTCTTTGACCCAAATGCTGAGGTTGAATTTATGTTCTCATGAGTCTAGTCTGCTTCCATACCATTAGACGAATATCTTACAGTTTTTTTCTTATGTATATTTTTCAATGATAATTATCATATGAGTTGAGAAAGAAGTGAATTAAGCACCACTTCATTTATTCAAGAGCAAATGATTGATCCAGAACACTTATCTCGTACGATAAGGCCATTAGTGCCTTCCTGGTCAGCTTCATTTAGCTGCATGATTACGAGTGGAATCTTAAAAAACATGATCACAGGTCACAATTTCAGTTTCTATGGAAGGAAAACTTACACGTGGACAAGAACTAGCCCTAATGATTTTTATATTAATTAAAATATTGATATTATATTATGAGTTTACCCTTTATGGTATACGGTGTATTAATCATGATATAATAAACTTATATAATACATTATGAGTTTTTATTTTCTGTAATATAGGATGAAATCTAAATTGTTCCTTCCAAAATGTTTTAATCGTTTTTTGTCACTAGATTTCTTTTATTTGAAATAAGTCCAATGATGTCTAAGTGTTGATATGACCTAATTCTTCTCAATCACCGGACCATATGGTAGGACTAGTTTCATTTGCTTTGGTCCCTTAAAAAAATACATTAGTTTCTTTTGTTGCTTCTCTTCTCTAAACCCTAATGCCACCTTGCCTAGCGGCGAGGTCGGCCATGCTCCACCAATTTACGACGCCTTCTCATCACTCCCCTTCCCCTGCCTCGCTCAAGCGTTGGAATTGCCATGAAAAATATACACACATATGATAAAATTTAAATTTTAATCAAACTAGTTTTTAGCCGTGTTTAATAATTATACACCGGTTGAGCATAAATAAGTGTGAACAGGAATAATGCATATTTATATATCATAAAATTAGAACTTTTGATCTAAAGTTTCAAACAACCGTTTTAAATCATTATGTGTGACACTCATTAGGTGATTAAAGATAAATTTTATTCTAACAAAAATGAAAATAACAAATATCTCCTATGATATATTCATAATAAAGAGAGCGATGATTTTTCAAGTACAAATAAAAATATTTAGAGCACCTCTATCAATGGAACTCTATAGAGTTTCTCATAATTCTAATTTAAATGTTAATCCAATAACTCTAAAAAATTTCTCTAATAAACCTCACACCTTTTGTATATATTTTATAATTTTATCTTCACTTCAATTCAACATTTTTTTTTGGAAAAACTAAATATATAATAAAAAGGGATAAAGCCCAAAGGGTGTTGTCTAAGGTGCAATAGTGTGTGGGTCTTGCACCCCATGCCATACATGTTAGAGTCAATGATATTGCACCAACTGTCAATGTGGAGAATTGGAAACCGGTGGTCCAGTTAATTGTTTTATTTTTTATTTTTCAATTTTATTTTGTATTTGACAACAAACCCCCTCTACTGTGTTACTCGAAAATTGTCTCCCTCATCACTCCCGGCGTCTCCACCACCCTCTTCTTCTCTTCCTTGCGCCAGCCACCGACCGGAAACCATTGATGGGTAAAATACTCAGATCTCCTTCCCCACTAAACAACCGTTGGATCTGGCTGAAGAGATAGAGTTTCACGCCACCTCCTTCAACACCCAAAACTGAGTTTGATTTGCTTGAAACTCTCTGAAAATCAGATACATGTTGGGCCAAAGAAATACCCAAACAAAGGAGATGGTTTAAACTCGGGGGAGGGGGATAAAACTCCACATTGGGGTTTGAGCAAACCATAAGTGAACCAGACACCACATCTTTCACCCAAAACCTTAAGACAATGGGTGTATGGGTCCTCACACTTATAAACCACTCAAACTTATCCTTAGCTTTCAATATGGGACTTACTCACACTTGAAAATTCCCAACAACAATACAGGACAGTAGGAAAGAAAAGGAGATGACTTTGCTCGATTCACATCCAAGTTCGAATTTTGTGCCTGAGGAATAACCAGATCTGTTGAAGAAAATCCAAATCTCGTGGTTTCACTTGCAGACGGTGATGGATTTGATGAAAGTCTCATGGGTGTAGATGGCTATGCGTGGAGAGAAGGTACTGGTGGTGAGGAGAGAAAGACCATGGAATCTTGTTTCCAACCACTTTGTTTTTGTTGTTTGCTTGCAATTTGTATCAATCTGTCGTGTAATCTCTTTGTGCAAAACGTGGTTTGTTGGAAATTTTAATGTGCAAACATGCAAATGATGCAATATTAAGGTTGGTTGGAGCAGTGGTATTTGGTATTTTAATCTGAATGTAGCCCAGAATCAAAATTCACATTCTAGCAATTGTTGATCCAGGATGGAGCTGTTTGCCGGTGATGGGAATTCCGGTGGAAGAGGGGAGGAAGGTTGGAGGATGTTGGCAATCCAAAGATAGGAGGGAGGGTAGAGCATATCAGGGTATTATTGTAACATAATTTTTTTGATTATTTTTTCAGCAGGTAATTATTACCTGTTATAACAGGTTAAATTGGCTCTTGCATGGTACAAGACTTAGAATGCATCTGCACCCTATAAGCCACCGGCCCAAAGTATAGATTACAAGACAACTAAAGAAAAATACTAAAGAGTCAAAGACAACAAAAAGAAAGAAAGAGCAGATAATAAAAAGAAAAAGAAAGAAAGTACAATACAGCAAGGGAGCAAACAGCCTAGCCGTGGCACAAGGCTGAAACAAAAACATAAAGAGCATCCAAAACAGCAGCAACACGTTCAAGGCAAAAGTAGTTATTGTTGGTGATTTTAGTATCATCAATGGATTTTAGTAGTAATGTGATTTATTGTAGGCCGATGCGATTATGCGTTAAGCTCGGAAACGAGTTAGGATAGTGCGGAGTGCACGCTTGTTGGGCCAACGCATAATTGACCGCGATTAGATTGCGAGGTTCCAAGGGGCGGAGCCCTTGGCTAGGGTCCCGCTGAGGAGTTATCTGACCTCAGTTTCAAAATACATTCTTTATAAGGAGTTATCTGCCCTAAGTCATTCTGTTTCATTAACCGTTTTCGGTTTCTGAAGCAAACTCCTTTATAAGGAGTTATCTGGCCTCAGTTTCAAAATACAGAAAACAAAAACCGATATTGCTCCTCTACATTCTTGATCTGTTTTCATTTGCCTGAAGCAGATTGTTCTTCAAGAATTATCCCAACAAGGATTTCGTGAACCCATGCAAGAATAGGGTCGAAATACTTTGTTCGGAAAGTGTTCGAAAACGATTCTTCGAAGTTATCCAGGATTATCATACCCAAATTTCTAACAGTTATTTTTTGTTTGGAAAGATATTATAAAATACTAATAATATTATTGAAATAATAAGTTATAAAATTAATGGGATATAGGAAAGAAAAAATGGATTTTTTTCACCGTTGTTAATCAATAAATGAACTATTTTGTCGTTGTTAATAATTAATAGTTAATGAAATAAGAGCAAATAAAAAATTAAGAAGTTGTCACAATTCTTACTATACTTAAAATTTAAAATTAAGAGCTTGTCATTGATATTGACAACTCCTTAATTTTGTAATAAAAGAAATAGTACCACTCTAATAAACATGAGGATGTGGATGTTCTAAATTTCTAATCCTTTTAGCGGTCCAGCATAGGACGATGTCTTCGGTGGGACACTAGGTTTAGTGACACACCGTGCACCTGTGAAAAAAAATATGTGAAAGTCCAAACTACCCTGTAATAATATTGATTTTCCATATCTATCATTTTGATTCCCTAACCTCTTCTCCTATCTCCTGGACGTTCTTTGACCAGATCCGATGACACTTTGATTCTTGTTGACTCATGATGCTCGCCGGCAGACCTCACATTCACGGCGGAGCTAACCACCAAGCTCAGGTGATCCCGCTCAGCTCCCATAGCTTCCGCAGCCTCAACACACTGAGCAGCCACCAGCGTGGCCGCCGACGCCACCGCCATGTCCGTCTTGGCCATCTGCTCGTCTTTGCCGGAGCCTGAAGAAGCGGCGGTTGCGGCGGCAATGGCCGCAACTGCTGCGGAAACCCCGGCAACTGAAACAGCCGCGTGGAGCTAAGCATTCTGAGCCCTCATTTCTTCCTTCTTCTTCTCCTTCTTGTCCTTCAGCCACCTCCCAACGGTCTTTCCACCGCCACCGCCAGCTGCGGCCGCCCGGTACTGACTATTCAAGCTGGTGGTGATGTTGTTATGGTTGTGGTTGTGGTTGTTGGAGCGGTTATACTGCAGAGAAAAGTGGGCCATTCAGAAATTTCCTTCATATCAATTTCTTATCCTGCTAATTTTTGAAGCTGGGCTTTCTAGTGCTAGTGTCTCTTTCTGTAAATTTTATAGTTACTGACGATGAATGTCTTTCAACTTGTGAATTCAGAGTGTTTGGTCTTGTAGATTGAAGTTTCATTTTTTTTCATATATGTGATATGAACTATTTCTTTGATTGTTCAGAATTCAGAATTACTCACTAAAATAATGCAGCAAGGTGGAACTTTCAATGAATGTTGTAGTCACCTTCCCCAAATTCTGATAATTTGCTTTGTGTGATAGCTAATAAACATGGTGGTGCGGTGGATGTGGGTGGAGAGAAAAGGAAAAAGGGAAATAAATAGGAGAAAGAAAAGGGTGTTTATGTAAATGTTCATTTAAAATTAATTATATCTGTGCCGTTTATTATTTTAATATTATATCGAACGGTTGAAAATAAACTGCACCACGGTGAGACAGTTTTCAACTATCCCACTGAAGCCAAAACCCCAGCATAGTCAGGTCAAGTGATAATCACATACTCATGGTCACGGCGGCCTTCTGTTTTCGTTTTGTTTCATTTTTTTCTCTAATCAATTTTGATTTTTTTTAAATTCAAATATATTTATACGAAGATAAGAGACTAAGTCTAGAGAAAGAAAATAAAGACGTAACAAAAAAAATAGAATAACAAAGAAGATAGCAAAAATAAAAATCTCCAACTACACAATCCCATAAAAGAAACAACAAAATTAAAATCTGCCTTCAACAAAGGACAAAAGGCTGAAATGAAGCAAAAGATAGAAAGGCTAAGACTTATTACACCTAAAAATTAAGAGGAATATGAAACTATTTATCACTCCATCAATTCATTTTTCGAGCCGCAGATAGTCTTTTCGTCCCATTGTCAAACGTCAAGCCCACAAACTTTATACAACAAGCTAGCTACGTCTTCTTGACTCGATTCAGTAACCAACATCCGGAGCACTCTCAGGAACCAACGGAGCAGCAGGAACCAAGAGCGCGCAATTGCACTAGAGACAAAGCCTTTACCATCATCCTCAATCAAATCCACACACATAGCAAGAGGCACATGGCGTAGCTTGTGACCTTATCAGGACGCCCTCTCCTACGAGAAAGAGAAGCAAAAGGGGTCTCAAACAAAGAATATTTTTTCTTCATTCTTATTTCACTAACTTTTCTTTTATTATCATGTCACCTATCATACCTCTTATTTCTTTCTCGTTTGTTCTTTAATATGTTAATAGAGGTGTGATTATTTATAGGGGTTCTCTCCCAACATGTTTCTTTCACGTCAAATCACCTTGTGGCCTTTCAGCTCAAAACTTATCATTATCCTTTCTAATAATAAAACAAAAAATATTCCTAAATGGGTCATTACTCATTAGATTAGAGGTGATGTCTTTTCCTCTTAACCAAAAAAAGATTAGTTGTCATGTTAAAATAAACCTCAGAAAGTTTAGGTTTGCATGTCTGTCCTATAATGATAATGATATGGACTTGCCTGATGACTCGTTGTCTCTGGTAATTCAATTCTTGTCTTTTTTTCTCGATCTCCATTTTTGTTTCTCTAACAATGACTTTGAATCTGGTTTGACTCAGACATCGAGCTTAACTATCGGCGAGGCGCTCTGCGCGGTCTGCATACCGTTAATCGGAATCGTCGAAGCTTTGTTTTTCGGGTTAGCTGGTTGCTTCGATTTCCATCGTGGAACCAACAAGGTCAACAACAACAACAACAACAAAATCTCTTGTTCCTTCCACGATTTTCTTACCCTCGCCAAAAACTCTCCATGTTCGTCTCTCAATTTCTTCTTCCTTTTTCAATTTTCGCATCTTTCGTTTCGGAATTGAGTGAATTCATGGCATTGTGGTTTGGTTTGGTTTTGTTTTGTTGCAGTTACGGTTAATGAAATTGAGGCGTTGTATGAGTTGTTCAAGAAATTGAGTAGTTCAGTCATTGATGATGGTCTCATTCATAAGGTAATTTCACTGCTCCAATTTCTGATTCTTTGACTTTTCAATTCAATGAAGTCATTTGGGAATAATTGCTTAGATTACGATCTTGAAATGTTTTTTTGCATTTTGAGTTTGTGCATTTTTTAGGAAACAAAATTTTGTGTTGGTTGGTTGTTGTTGACTCTATTAGTTTAATCATTTCTTGCATCTTGAGTTTGTGCATTTTTAACTCTACTTTGTTTATGTTATGAAGGAAGAGCTCACACTGGCATTGTTGAAGACCTCAACTGGCAAGAATCTTTTCCTTGATAGGGTATATAAGCATTTTTCAGTTTTTATTTTTTCTTGGTTTAGTTTTAGAAACTTTGTTACATTATGGAAAAATATTTGATTTGTAAGGAAAATTTTTAAGGGACTAAATTGGTCACGCCAGTGGCACCTCTCATACTTCCTCTTTAAACTAAAACTCCGAAGCTTATTCGTTCTGCCCCCTCAAGATCTTTGATCGAGTTCCACCACTGCTGCCTGCTATTTGATATCTCCTGTTTAATTGAATTCTATTATTGAACTTAAAATATGGTTTCTGTGTTATGTAAGGTTTAAAACTCTAAAGCTGTATTTGTTTTAGCTTTTAAGTTACACATGATGCTTGTAAGTTTTGTTTCTATGTTCGGAAATATGAGGCTGGTCCCAGAAGGCAAATTTCTGCTCATAACTTAAAAGTGAATATTCAAGGCTCCAATTATGCATCTTTCCGCTCTGCCTTTTCCTTCTAAATTCCCGGTGGAACATTACCGGCTGTCCTACAACCATGAATGCTTTTACTAGTTACTAGTCCAATGTTATGTGAACAACGATTGTTGTCACACAAAACTCTGGTCTTGAATTGTTATGATGGATTGAATATTTTCCATAGCTTTGTTTGCCATCTGAGTGAACTCTTTGAAAGATCAAATTTGTATATTATCTTTTTTTTGTACAGATATTGAAAGGTGTATCTTACTAATTGACAAATGCATTTCTGATACTTCAATAAATAGCTGTGCATTGTTAATCCTATATGGCATAAGCAATGGTGTCAGGAGATGGTGTTATGTGCATATCCTCCACATTTCCCTTCCCTTTCGAGAATATAGTGTTGTGTTTCTGCAGATATATACTTGACTTGAAGAAAGATCTGTTATTTACTGCTATTCTTCCTCTCTGACCTGTATAATTGATTCCCTTTTATTGCTCTCAAACTTTTATAGGTGTTTGATCTATTTGATGAGAAAAGAAATGGCGTTATAGAATTTGAGGAGTTTGTGCATGCTCTCAGTGTCTTTCATCCTCATACGCCTTTGGAGAAGAAAATTGATTGTAAGACTTCAGTTAGCATTTTGCAGTTGGATTTTTATATTATCCATTTTAATGCTAGAAGTATTAAATTTTGAATAAAATCTTTTTTTTTCTTGGTTTGTTCACAGTTGCTTTCAGATTGTATGACTTGAGACAAACCGGATACATTGAACGAGAAGAAGTGAGTACCTTGGCATATCCAGTTTATGAAGATGCCATTGAATTAAACATATTTTTGCTATCCTGTTCCTAGTATAATATTGCACTAGAATTCTCTTAGTGCAATATCAACTTGATTTGACAAGTCCCCGAGGGTTAGCTCAAGTGGTAAGAGCTAGGGGACATAAGGGTGGGGAGGGGAAGGTCCAGGGTTCGAACCCTGGAAGGGAACTTTGAAGGGATTTTCTAACTTACTAACAACTAACCACTAACATTTGCTTATAAAAAAAAAAACTTGATTTGACAAGTTTCATGAAGAAAAGTGGTAACTTGCCCCCCCCCCCTCCCATGGTTTTCTGTTTACCATATCTGGATTGTTTTGCTAACCTGCAACGCATTCCAGGTTAGACAAATGGTGGTTGCCATTTTGTCAGAATGTGGCATGGATCTAGAAGATGAAGTCCTTGAAAGCATTATTGATAAGGTAATTGTTTGCAGGAACATTTCTTGTCCCTCTATGTTGATTTAAGTTTGGATCATTTTAAGTAACCTTTTATTTTTTTAAAAAAAATTCAGACATTTCAAGATGCTGACACCGATGGGGATGATAAGATATGTAAAGAAGAATGGAAGGAATTTGTCCTGCGGCATCCAACACTCTTGAAGCACCTGACTCTTCCTGATCTGAAGTAATTTACTCTCGTGCCTTATCTTTTTCCATCATAGTTGAATTTCTGTCATGTCATTATTATCTATGAATCAGCAAACAGTATATTGAGAAGTAGACAAAGCAAGAAAGGGATGTGGTTTTTCTTATTGCTAATGTAAAATTTCTTCATACTATCCCATTTAAACATTAGTCAAATTTTAACTCATTTTAATAACCATCACAGCAAACTTATGTTTAAATTTGATGATTTGCATTGCATTATTTGGAACTGAGTTCAAGCTTTCCATTTCTTTGTTCACTGGTCAGGGACATCACCACAGTATTTACCAGTTTCATTTTCAACACTGAAGTTGATGATTCCCACTGGCAACTCAACAACAATCATAAACACTAAGGAGGAGGAGGAGGAGCTTCTTCTGTTGCATTAGTGGTTGCTATTCTGAGAGTTATATTCTGGCGGTACCACTCCATCAATGTTCATTCCGAGCAGAGATAATTCATGGAAGTGGACAAACCCACCAACCCTTAAGCAAAGGGGTGTTCTTGAATCTGATCCAAACCGAGCAGTCCAGTTAAATTAGATCAAATATTGCACTAACAGTGTAAAAGTTTTGCATAGTCATTCAATTAGATACCATTAATTTGCCGTGTCACTATTAAATTTGAATTAAAAATATTTAAAGTGGAATATGAAGAGATGTGATTGGAAGCATGTGTAGAACTTTTCCACTGAGGGTCAATGCATATGTTTATTAATTATTGTACACCTTAAGTGTAAAAATTTTCTTGTAAATATCAGAAAATCATTTGAAAAACTGAAAATAAATATGATGTGTTTATGGAAATATTATTAGCCATCGTTATACTGTATTTAAATACCTTAATGTGGACCACTTTTAAAGTTGTCTAATTTTAGACCACTTTTTTTAACCTGCTATAACAGGACAACACATCTTTTTTTAAAGAAATTTAATATATGATAAATTTTTAATGATATTTTTTCTTAAAAAAAATAATGTGTTGACCTGCTATACCCGGCCAAAGTAGGTGGTGTAAAATTACACCACCTAAAAATGGTGCATATTAGGTTCTCCTTTAAATTATATAGTCTTCAAATTATCTTTCTTGAAAAAGAGACTAATAGCATGTTAGGATTTATTTATCTTTCTTCAGAATCAATTCTGAAAGTCAGAAGTTTCTCTCCATAATTAATTCTAACTTCAAAATTAATTGTAAAATGATTTCTAAACATGCACTAAAGAGTAAAGAGTCATCCTACATGGACCCAACACATATTATTAATGAAAAAATTATATTATTAATTATATTAACTAGAGTCATAAAATGTCTCAATTTCCCATATATAAAACTAAAATATTAAATATGTAAAATTTTCTTGACTTTTACGTTAATGATACGTGAATCTTAAATTATTTTAATCTTAACCGTTCATGATTAGATGTAATGGTTATGACTTATTTCTATGATTATCCCTTACATATATATTCAAGGGTTAAATGTGTTCTCTGTCCCTAAACTTTGAGCGAGTTTTGATTTCCGTCCCTCGTCAAAAAATCTTCCTAGCGCCATTCTCAAACTCAATTGTTTGTACGGTAAGGTAACCGTCCTTGCCGCCGATCTAGCTCCGGCAGCCGTGCACGTGGCCATGCCACGTCATTTAATGAAATGACATGGCATTTAAATAAAAAATAATAATTTTTTTTAAATTGTAATTAAGCCCTCTGATTTAACCCTAACTAAACTAAATAATCCTAAAACTTATTAACCCTAAAACCTAATCTAACCTTTACTCCTTAAAAATCTCCAAATCCAAATTAGGGTTCACCATCTTCTTTCCCTTCTTCCCTTCTCCATCGAATCTTCTTCTCCATCGATTCACCAACTCTTCCACCAACTCTTCTTTGTCGATTTCTTCCTCTCTTTCCATCGATTTCATACTCTGAGTGGCCTCCTTCGATTACACTTTTCCTTCACGCGATTTCCTGTCTTCTCCATTGAATCTTCTTCTCCTGGGTTTTCTGGTTCGTGTTCTTCACAGTTCAACCATGAGAAGACCGTGTTCATCTGGCTCTTGTGCATCCTCGGACACTTACTCCATGCCTCCAGGTGGAATCTGTGCTTGTGGGGAACTAATTGTGTACCTGACATCTCACACTTCTGAAAACCCAGGAAGGCATTGCTGGAGATGCAGGAATTTCAAGGTAAATTCTCTCCTATCTTTTACCTATAATCTGTCAATTTGAACTGCTATGTTAATCTGTCCCATTTTCATTGTAATTAAAGACCCCCAGGGACTGTGGTTTCTACTTGAGGGATGAAGATGTTGGAGTCCAAAGTTCAGGAACACAACGTGTTGTTGATATGTTGAGGACAGAGTTAGAAGATTCGAAGAACAAACTGGATGAATTAAAGAAGAAATTGGAGGATACAAAGATGAAATTTGAGGACACAAAGATGAAATTGTAGGAAAGCAAGAACAAAATTAGCAAGCTTCAAAGGAAGCTTGACTGTGAGTTGCTGAATAAGAAAATGGCATTTGCAGCCATACTGATTGTTGTGTTAGCTTGGGTTGTTAGCTTTTGCTTCCTTTATGGAAGAAAAATGTAATCTAAGAAGGGAATGGAAGTTATGTTGTACTGTTTCATGTTGTGTAAGGTTTCATGTTGATGTTTTGGATGTTATTTGGGTAGGTTGGTTGAGTTTATGTAGAATCATGTAATGGAGTTTTAATTGTAACAAGTTCCTGAATTCTGAAGAAATGGCAATGGAATTGTTTCTTTTTTCAGCATTGTTTTGATCTATATAATGAAGCATTTGTAATTGAAATGTAAAAAGAACTACAAGACACATAAAGTAAAGTGAAAGAGAGAATCTTTGACTAATGTAATGCCAACAACATCAAGCTTGATAATTCAATGTCAAGTGGTCCACACATCCACACATTCAGAATACAAAATGGTCCTAAACAAAGCTTAAGTGGTCCAAATTACATAAAAAAAAAGCATCAAACACTGCAACCCATGTGCTGCCTAAACTATATCAAAATGTGCACCCATGTGGTGTCAAAAGTAATGCCAACGAACCACAAAATATTCCCACTTGGTCTGTTCACATTAAATATCTTTCAGCCTCCATTATTGCTCCACAACCGAGCCCTTACTAACCACAACAACTTTCAACCCTTTCATTTAGCAACTTGAGATTGGAGTGCTTGAACAACTTGTGATGGCTCCTCTTGAACAGCAGCAGCACCAGCAGATCTACTTCCACCACCAACATTAGATGACCCTGCTCCATGAACAATGTGCAATCTTGTCATGTCTTGATCCCATTGTTCCCTTAGCATGGCAGGTATTTCATCAAACTGGATATGATGTTGAAAAATATGAATATTAATAATTATTTTTTATGAGAAAGTTACATAAATTTGTAGATCTGTTTAAATTAAGTTAGCATGTTATAAGTTTACTTACATTTGCATCTTGTGTTGCATTGATGACCTGAGACGCATCCTCTTGTGTTTGAACTACCTCAGTTTCTGCTGCAGCTGGAACTTGTCCTGGTTCAGACCCTTGTCCTGCTTCTGGTTCTTGACTCTCCACTGGATTTGGGCATCTCCTTGAATTATGGTCATGCTGACCACACCTGCTGCATTTGTGTTTAGCAACAGCCCTGCTGAGTCTTGTGCTACCTAAATTTTCAAAGGTGTCCCTTCTTCTCAGCTTCTTAGGCCTTCCAGGCCCTCTCTTCTTTATGGGAGGAAGTATCTCAGGGTCATTTGTAGGTTGCCATAACTTTTGGCCATTGATAGGAGTGATCCCATGCCCATATGTGGCTTCATATGCAGCTCTCTTATAGTATGGATGCACAATGTCCTCTGGTTTCATCCTTTTACATGTTATGGAAGCCACTGCATGCCTGCATGGTATGCCAACCAAATCAAACAGATTGCATGTGCATGAACTTTTGCTCAAGTCCACCACAAATCCCTCACATGTTTGAAACCATACAATTAACATATTGCAGGATTAGTACAACAATTATCCATGAAAGTAAACAATGTGCATAAATTATTGTTGGAAACCATACCTGTTACAATGTGCTTCACTTCAAACCTCCATTCTGAGGACATGGTTGGAAACCAGTGAGAAGCCTTATCATTCTCCCATGCAAACCTCCTCAAAGGCTTAGGGATTATCTCCCCTCTAAACTTGTGAAACTTCTCCCTCAAGGTTGCAAACCTTCCCATCAAGTATGTTCTGATCCAGTCCATCATGGTCAGAATTGACTTGTCCCTTGCCAATATAATTGTGGAGTTGAATGACTCTGACAAGTTGTTCATGAGCACATCACACTTGGGGTAGAAGGTGAAGTCATGCTTGCACCAAAACTGGTAGGTATTCCCATCATCCACTCCCATGCTGCATTATTTTGTTCCCTCAGCTCCAACATTTTTTCTTCCCACTGCTGGCGATAAGTAGCCTTTGCAGCTGCCATCATAAGGTTTCTAATTACGACCCCACCTCCAAACCTATTCTTGAAGTTTTCATAAAGATGCCTCAAACAGAACCTGTGTTCAAATCCCTCCAAACAGCTCAGTAGCCCCTATTAGCATGTAGACAAGCAGAAATTCATAATCATGTAGTATAATGAAATAAGACTGAACATGATAACAAAGAAAAATAAATTACTTTACCTTTTGTTGGTCAGATATGAAGATCCACCTTCTATCTGGACCAATATCAAGCAGTAACAGATCAAGGAACCACTACCAGCTTTCCTTGCACTCTGACTCCACTACAGCAAAAGCCAAGGGAAAGTTTTGGTCATTAGGATCCCTTGCTACAGCACATAAGAGAATACCTCCATACATTGTCTTTAGATGACAGCTATCTAATCCAATAAAGGATCTACAACCCTGAAGAAATCCCCTCTTACAACCTTCTAGACACATATAGAATCTGCCAAACCTAGGTTGTATGCTTCCAGCAGGATTCTCCAACTGCATTTTGCATGTATTTCCTGCACAAACCCTCCTCAGCTCAGCACTGAATTTATAGAGCAATGTGTATTGTTTGCTTGCATCTCCCTCAACTACCTGCAAAGAAAGTTGTCTTCTCTTCCAAGCTCTATACATTGTGATGCCAGTGGAAAAACCCAACCTCATCTCATCAACAACATCATTGAGCCTCATTGTCCTTGAACCCCTCATTTTCTCCACCAATTTCTTAGCAACAAACTTGGAAGTAGCATTCTTATTGTTGAATACTCTGACACAAGTATAAGGGCCACTCAATGTCTAAATTGCAAAAGTTTGTTTCCCACCCACTTTGCTGCACAACATAACCCATTTACAATCCTTCTTGCAAGCAACCTTAACCCTAGTTGTGTCATTTTTTGGGAAATAAATCTCCCTTCCAGTCAGAACAGAATGGTCCTTAGCAGCAACCTTAAACTCTTCCAATGAAATAAATTTCATACCTACTCTAAAGTTAAATTCTGCCATCATATCCTCAGCATGAAACCTCATACTCATGTTCCTCACAAACATCATCATCATCACCTTCAGACATACTATGTAACTCTTCATCTTCCCAAGTAGCATCCATTTCATGGTCACCATCAAAAGCATCATCATATTGAGGAAGCACAGTTTCTGCACCACCACCATCTACTTCATAGGTATCTTCTTCCATTTGCCTTATCTGCTCATTTAACAAAGCTTCAGCAACACCAACTGGTATGCCTTCAAATCCATCATCATTAACATTTGCAGCTTTTTCCTCTTCACTATCATTGAAATGTACAGAAGCTGTGGAATCCTCAGTGTCACTTGATGGAATGAAAGAATCATCATCTTCATATACATCATCAAATCTAGGTTGTTTGCTATTCTTCTTTCCAGTAACAACCACATGCACATTGCCAGTATCTTCATTAACAATTGGATCATTGGCAACAACTCCATCAACAATGGGATCATTGGCAGCAATGGCATCATTGTCACCACTTGCATCTCCATTTGCAGTAGCATCTACATTTGCATTATCAACAACAGCCTCTCTTTCATCATCACTATCTAGAAGCAACAATACATGTTTTCTACTGTTGGACTTTGACTAGACAACATTGCTTCTCAACCTATCAGACTTCCTCACTGGCAGTTTGAAGTTTGCAGGCCTCTTTGTTGGAGAAAAATTTTCAACAGAAAAATTATCAAGACCAGGTAACTTCACTAGTGCATCCACTTGCTTCTTGGAAGGAGGTTTAAATGGCTGGTTTTTCTTCTTTGCAGCCTCCACAGCCACTTGCTTCCCCTTATTCTTTGGTTCATTTGTTTCCCCTTTCTTCTTTGTAGCATCTACATCCAATTGCTTCTTTTTCTTCTTTGTAGCATCCACAACCAATTGCTTTCCCTTGTTCTTTGGAGCCTCCACAGCCACTTGCTTCCCCTTGTTCTTTGGTTCTTTTGCTTATCCTTTCTTCTTTGTAGCCTCCACAGCCCCTTGCTTTCCTCTCTTCTTTGAACCATCCAACTGCTTGTCCTTGTTCTTTGGTTCATTTGATTGAACTTTCATGGCTTTCTTCTTTGAACCATCAAGTACCATGAGGAGATCAATTGGAGTAGCTGGCAGTTCTTCAGGATCATGCTTAACAAACAGGTGTACTTCCCCCCTCTTTTCAGCATATTTACCCAACTCCATTGCCTCTTTATCAGTGGACAAAGGCCTGAAATTGTGAATTGCAAAATCGTCGTCTTTCATCCAAAACACCTTGAACTTACCTTTTGTATACCCCAGCTCAGCAACTACATCAAGAGACTCAAAAAAACTCCACCTATCAGTTTCAGCATCCACAGTGTTAGATTTGACATCTACGTAGTGCAACCTTGGCTCCTCAACAAATTGTCCAGAGTGATGAATAATGGCCTTGAAAGACATCCTGATAGAAATGCAAATTAATTACATGCAACATCATGATAGAAATAGAAAGGACAAAGGATTAAGCAACATAATGCTAAAATTGGAGTCTACAAATTGATGAACAACAACCCAATGCAAGAATGCATGACCCGACACAACCAAAGCCCTACACCCTACCAAAATCGTAAGAACAAGGGTGACACTAAGAAATAGAAACCAAGGCAGAAATAGAAACCATGTTCAGCTACAAAAGAGATAGGCAGAGCAGAGATACACACTAACCTCGCCTTCGTCGCCGTCGATTTCAGTCGCCTTCCTCGCCGTCGTCGCCGCCGCCTTCAGTTCGTCGCCTGGGTTAGAAAGCTAGGTTTCGAGTGGGAGAGATTGAAGGGTGGGTTGAGAGAGGGATGAATAATTAGGGGTGAATTTCAATTACTGTATTAGGTTTTAAGGTTAATTAGTTTTATGATTATTTAGTTTAGTTAGGGTTAAATCAGAGGGCTTAATTACAATTTAAAAAAAATTAATTTTTATTTATTTAAACGTCATGTCATTTCATTAAATGACGTGACATGACCACATGCACGGCTGTCAGAGCTAGATCGGCGGCAAGGACGATTACCGTACAAACAATTGAGTTTGAGGATGGCGCTAGGAAGATTTTCCGGCGAGGGACGAAAACTAGATCTCACTCAAAGTTCAGGGACGGAGAACATATTTAACCCTATATTCAATTTAGAGGGAGTGGGGTGGGGGTGGGGGGACAGAACATGATTATTCTGCCAAACAAAGTCCTTTAGTGAAAGTTAGGATTAAGTTATAAAAAGTAGGATAAGACCATAGTTAATCGAGTTCCATCCTCAAAGGTAAGATTAATTTGAGCATTTATAACGAAATTTATATTACTTATCATCAACTAATTAGGTCAACTAATAAATTTATAATCTGTAAGTAGGTGCAATTTTCTAGAAGAAGAGGAGATAGGTTTAAAGTACAATTTGTACAAGAACTAATTGGATTTCGTGGACGATCAAGAATCTTAGACCAAAATGATCACAGTGCCTTTTTTGGTGTAGCTGCTGAAAAGCAGAGGAATTCACTTTACTTTCTTTCTCTCTTCAATCATCCCTGTCTAAAGTATAAATAATATGCAATTTTGAGATGGGCTTTCAGCAACTTGTTATATGAATATCATTAATTTAAGGGACCCTTAAACTCAAACCATTATTGTCCATGCCCAATTATTCATCTTTAACAACACTTCCCTACCTCCTCTCCCAAAAAAGGAGAAAGAGGAAAAACAAGAAAAAAGTGGAGAACAGAAAAGAAAAAAGAAGGAGAAACTCTGATTCAAAACAGGATGAAAGTGCTATGCATTACAATCATCTTTTGTTCCTTGCATACTAGGTAAATGAGAAAGAAGAATTGGTGAAAAGTAAATGCATAATTCATGGGTCCCTCAAAAGAAGAATCTTTCTATTATCTTTATGTGCAAAGACTAATATGCAAGGGAACAGAAAAGCTCATGATTTATGAAGCTCCTCCACACGTGTGTCCACCACATTAGCCAATCTTTCTGGCCCCCCCCCCATTTTTCCTCTTGTTTTGCATTTGTGATTTAATATATACTGGTTGGTTGTAATGTATCAGTATGTAGAACTGGCATCATACTTTCTGGCCAAGGCAACTCAAGTTTCCACTCTCCTTACCATGATAGGCATCCTCCTTTTCATTCTTACTGTGGGAAAGTTCACTATTGTATCTTTTTCAGCACACCATCTGCATGTGAAACACAAAATTTTAAGATGCCTTAGTGTCATTGCATAGCATTAACAATGTTTTTTTCCAAGTTTGAAACAAGCTAAGCAGAGTATAGCATGTTTGAATCACTTGCTGTTTTCTTATAATCAATTCTGACATTTAAAAGCTACTCACAAAAACTTCTCCCTAGAATTGATTTTGAATAGTTCAAAGGTGTTGGAAAAGAAAAGCATAAAAGTGCACTATTGAATTGCATATTATGCAGACCTAGCAGAACCTCAATTCTTATGGTGCTTGACTTACTGATATAATCTAAGGCTTTGTCCACCGAACTTGATTTGACCAACATCACTCCTTATTCTTGGATCTTCTATTTTTAAGACTATATCATCATAGAGGCATGTGCACTAGGAATTCAAAATCAATAATCCTAATGAATAATATAATGATAGTGCATTGAAATTTTTCTCTTCAAACATGGAAATAAGTAAACAATGCCAAGAAACTTTAGTCAAATGTACTTTTCTAATGAATTAACATTCTTTGTGTCTATGTTGGTCCAGTCTTGTATCTCTCCCTTTCCTCCCCTTTTACTAGTGGCTTCTTGGAGATTGAGCCACCTTCATCACTAACTAGAAGACAAACACTTAGATTTGGGGAACTTCACTAATCATCACTCAACTCTCTCTTTTTTAATATTCCACTAAAGCAAGTTTGAAATTGCAGGATGATATTGATTAAAGTCATCTAGCTTGACATGTCATGACTCATGTCATGTGTATTAACACTTAAAAGACATTCAAGAAACATCATAGCTTTCCTCAGTTAGACTGGTTATAAATTTTCATGTCTGCTGCTATGATTTTGCCTTTGCTCCTATGTCTTAAGGTAAGGGCATATTAAATTAATAACAAAGGGGATGCCCTAAATTTGGACACAATAAAATTTAGAAGTCATGTTTGGATACACGGTGGAAAACCACGGTGAACCAAAATCACGTCAACAGAAGCAACTTCCCTTAGCTTTTGTGGCTATCCACCGTGATTTTTACTTCACCATGGTTTCCACTGTGTATCCAAACAGGCACTCACTGTTTTCAGTAATTAGAACCAAGGATAGAATGATTACCTGAATTGAGTTACAAAGTGGTGTAGGAAGATGGAAGATTCAAGCCTGGCCAAGTCAAGGCCAGGACACAGCCTTTGTCCCCCTCCAAAAGGAGTGAAATAGCAACTGCTAATGTCTTTATTCTGAAAATTTCCCCAATGCATCTGTTAGAATATAATATAAAACCTTAAGATATTAAATCACAACTGAGAGTACAGAATTTCTCTTACTTGCCACCTCCATGGATTGAATTGATATGGAAGCTCATAGTTTTTCTCATCTAGATGAACCGATCTCAAATTTGCAAAGACACACCATCCTTGTGGTATAAAATACCCTTTTATTTCAACATCTTTTATGGCCTTTCTCATAACACCAATTATTATATTTCCCATTCTCAAAGTTTCTGTGATAACCTGTATGAGTTGAAAATAAAATAAGTTACTTAAAAATTATGCACTACTTCTATTTGTCTTTGATGAGGAGCCATGTTTGTCTTACTGTTTGAGTAAATGGCAATGATATGTAATCACTCCAACATAAGGGCTCCCCAAGCTGATCTTTAAGTTTCTTAAGCTTCATATTTTCCTCCTGATAATCATTAAAAAAAGTCATTTGCCTAAAGCTAATCAGGAAATTAGTTCCAAGACTTTCTCAATCCCACTTGTTGCAATCTCATATGTTACACCCCACAACCACTGAGATTATTCAAAAGCTTTGGTAAATGGAAGGACTAGCATACTTTTCTACCACTAAAGCATTCAATTATTTACCTTTCCTTGAGTATAATCTTCCCTTTTTGAGGGTTCCTAGTCATAAAGCTAGCATAGAAAGGACATAACCTGCTTAGCCAATTTTGTCTCAGGAAAAATACCAAACTTGGTAAAATAGAGGAAAAGAAGTATAGTGGTAAGTTACAAAATATGATTTTATACAATAAAATAAAAAAATGTAATTCTAGCTACTAGGCCATTAGGACCTGTGTATAACCACTAGTTAACCAATACAATATGAGACAGCTTTAAGGCTACTGATTTGTGGTGAAGTGAATTTAATTTTATTTGCTTGAGAAGATACATATAATCATTGATTCTGAAGTTCTTGGGAGAAGCTTCTGTGAATAGCTTCTAAGTTTTAGAATGTATTTTGATGAAATATAAGCTGATCCAAACATGCTAATACTAACATACCGTCAATCTTTGCAAAGCAGCAGGACATTCAGATAAGTACTTTATAGCTAGAGTTATGAGAACAGGCACTGAGTCCTCCCCTGGAATCATCATATCAATAATATTATCTGCTATTAAATCATCTGTCAATTTCTCATTTGCATCATTAAGAAGCACATCCACTACATCTTTTGGAGCTTTGGAGATGCCACTCTTTCTTCTAGCTTGGATAGTTCTCTGCACTAATTTCACCATTTTCTTTTTTGCCTGCTACCAAAAATAAAATCATTACTGTCAGGACAAGCATAAATGCATAATATGTAAGTTAAAAGAAAGCAACCTCTATTAAATAAACTTGCCTGTAAAGATTGATATAATTTAGTTCCTGGTAGGTTTATGGGTAAAGACATGAAACCAGAGATAAATTCCTGAAAATGTTTCCTTAGAAGCTCCATTTCTTCACCTGGTTCCAAACTAATCAATGCCTTCAGCAGTACATCAAAGGCAATCTGGGGACAAAAAAAAGTAATTGTTGGTATTGGTATCTTGGAAAAGAGTAAATTATACAATTGGCAATCTCTTTTTCAAGGCAACATGATCCTTGTAAAATGAATATAAACCCCACAAAGATAACTAGGACTTTTACTTTATAGTTTATATCATCTCAAAACATAAGTAGGAAAATATGAAGCAGACTAAGAACTCATTTGGATACAGACTTATTGAAGCTAATATACTAGAAAAAGCACGAGGTGCCCGTTTGGATGTAAACCAAAGAGTATTTGTTGGAGCTTGTTTAGTGTATTTTCTAGTAGATAATCTCCAATAAGCCCGTACTCCAAACTGAGTTCAAAGATAGGCATAAACTCACACATAAACACACTCACACACCCATGAAGAAACAGAAAGAAGATAAGTAAACAGAGGTAACCTTTTTTGCTTCATCTTGTACGTAAACAGGATTGTCCTCTCTCCAATTCGCCATTGATTCTTGGAGATATTTCTCCATATCTCTGGTAATCTGAGCCTTAAGCTGCTGAGACTTGAAGAAAGCTCCTATGAGTCCATGTATTCTCCTATGCAGGCTACCATTGATGACCAAAATAGAGGACTCCCCCATCAGCTTCATGAGAGACCTGGGATATGCAGGGACAAAAGCCTTTGAATCACTCTGCAGTATGAACTTATTCACATCTGCATCAGTGGAAACAATTGTACGGCTCCCAAATATGTGTGACTTGAACACCTTGCCATACCTGCAAAGTTGCAAAGCACACAAATCCATGTCAAAAGCCATTTCAATTTATAAATTCATCAACTCTATCCACAAAACATAGAGAAAAGTCCTAGCTAGTATGAACTTAGAGCCCATTCGGATTATTGAATCTTATCTACCGGAAAATGCACTAAATAAGTTTCAATAAGTGTTCTTTGGTTTACATCCAAACGGGTACTTACATGTTGCGTCTCTTGTCCATGAAGCTCTCAGGGCGATCAGTATAAGCACAAGAAACAAACTCGATGGTTTCGCCGATGAAAGGCCATCCAAGAGTGCCTAAGGGAAGCTGATTTCTGTGTTTTGTTCTGAGCTTAAGTCTAAGCCTGTTCCTGTAGAGGATCAAAGTGCACACACAAATTGCTGTAACAAGCACAATCCAAATATTGTCCATTCTTAATTCTTTTCCCTCACATGCAGATACTCTATAATACTACTGCCCAGCTTTGGCTTAAATAGGCGTCATCATAACAACATTTTTCTTTATAAAAGATTTCAATGTGCATGTGTGTGTACGCGTGCAAGAGGGAGAAAGGAAAGAGGTTTTGTGAAGACTATGATAAGCTACAACTTTTTGCAATAATTCTAGTTTTTAAGCACCTTGATAACTTCATCTTTCATGCACCCTTTTATTTTTTATATTTTTATGCGCTACTGTTACATCATATCATATATCATATTTCTTGTTTCTCTTTTCTCTTTTTAGGTGTTTACATCTCATGGCTTCTCTCTCATTATTACTAATTATTGAGCCATTTTAACCAATCACTTTTTCATTTAGGAATCTTAGCCATTGGAAACAAACATGACGCCTATATCTTGCATGAGAGAGGTGGCACACAACTTGACTGAACAAGATACATCTTAGTCCAACAACCATTTTCCAATTTTTGCATTAGGAAGAATTATATTCAATTATTTTATCATGAAGCCATAGAGAATTTTAGTGCTATATTGCTATCGTGTGTGAATGTCGGTAGTATATTCCAAATTCCAAGAAAATCTACACTAATAAAAAATCGTTCTACAATTGATTATAAAGACAAAATCTATTTTAGGAACAAGTTTATTTCAAGTTTTTTCCAAGAAAAGATAAGTTGATGCAAAGATGCTCCGATAATATATGATTCGTAATCTTAAAAAAAGTTGTCAGTGAAGTAAATTGTGAGAATAAGATCTTGAGATCGTGAAGTGTTAATGGATGCCTGTGATCTGGTTTTGCTTAGTTTATGATTTTGTTAATTTCATGGTATGTAATGAAAGAATAAATAGAGAAGTCCCCACAGAAGAGCATGATTAATGTGGTTGTGAGGGAATGATTGTTGCAGTTAGCAAATTGGATTTTGGCGTGTCCCCTCCTTCCTTTTTCCTTTTCCTTTGGCAGTAGCAGTTGGGTGCCATCGTGCCTTCATGTGAAACTCAATAACTCTAACCACATTGACCCATCATCATCATCCCCCCGCCACAAAAACTCCCCTCTCTCTTCAATACAATCTGCTCCAATGTCTCACGTTATCATCATTTCCATCATTTCTCATATTATATCCTTATCATAGAGGCCACATCTACCTTTCTTTCTATTTAAATTATAATTATAAAGTTAATGATCAAAACCAATAAAACATGACCAAAACTTCAAGACTCGTACGTGAGCATCATCTCTTATATTGTCTTCATCTCACGAAATCTTAAACAATGTGAAATTTCAGATTCACACTTAAATTCACAACACCTCTTCTTTTAAGTATAAGAATTCATGTGCTTACCAGCTTTAATTAAGCTTGTATAAAACTCTCTTTGACTGCAGTCAACAATTCTGTTTTTATTTTTTATTACTTAGTTTAATATCAATATCACAGTGACAGATTTCAAGATTATATGCTGTAGACTCAATTCACCAGCTCAGTTTTTGTGAATAGTTGAAGCATCTCGCATAGATTTAGGAATCCAATATAACATAACATCCATACTTAAATATCATTATAGCAACAAAGACTACTTGGCACTGTTCATCTCTTTCTTTCTCTATGTTCTGAAGTTTTCTATCTAATTACTAAACAATATCGGCAAGAACACGTCTTTAATTGTATATTCTCTTGAAGTTTGAGGAACTTGGAAAAATAGTGACATGTAGTTGAGATAATAACCTATAATATATCTTAGCGGTTGGCTTGGTGATGGAGGCTTTGCATGCATGTTGTGGGAACCCTGACACTCTGCACAGTGCCATGTCCACATCCTTTTGGGGAATTGTGCATAATCTCTCCCAAGCATCAACATGGTCAATAAGCTATTAATCCCCCAAGAAAAAAACAACATGGAGAACATGCTTGGCTTGGAAGTTGGAAATAATAAATGAGATTATAGAGAGACAAGTGACTGATGAAAAAGCTCCAATGTGTATCCATGAAATTATGTAGACTGGCTCAACCATAAGAATACTATTCAGAAAATTGACCCTCCAAGTAAAAGCTGCTGTAATGCAAGACAAAAACTTCATACCTGTCTGTTTGTGAAGTGTAGATCAGAGGAGATTCTAAAACAATGTTGTCTTTCAACCTGGTTAATAACTGTCTCATATGCGAAGATTCTTGCAGGACATTTGTTACCAAAGGAACTTCTAGTAAATACTCAGATGCAAACAAAGTTCAGAGGTATGAGAATTTGATTCCAACCCCAATCTTGAGGCTTGAAATTACCAAATCTACTCACCAACCTCTGCACTTGCCATGTGCTGATGGCTCTAACTCAACTATGGCTTTATTCCCAAAACAAATAAATCTATTGAAAATGGAAAAAAACTAGACATAAACATTGGTATAAGCATCAAGTGTAATCAACCATAGCCCAAATTTTGCAAAGGATAAACTAGGACATTAGGGGACTCAACTCCCAAATTTCAACAAATGTACAATCTAAAATCCATCAACTAATATAGTAAACGGAAAAAAGAGAAGCATTGAAGGAATCAATAAAAGTGCATTTGAATTTAAAAACTTTTTTTTTGTTTTTCTCTCTTTGAACAAAGATAAGAGCAACATAATCATCAGATACTTGGGATAGATTTGGACCGAATTAAATTTTTAAGCAGAGCTTTCTCTTCATCAATTTTCCGTTTCTCCTCTGCATCTTTTGGTTTGACCTTCCTCTTCTCTTCCAATATCCACTTGAAGAGTTCACGTTGTTGGTCCACTGGAATTGGTTCTCTTTCGATCACAGGACTTGCAATAGGTGCTGGAGACACACGTGTCTCGGCAACATGAGCCACAGTCTCTTTAACTGGAACTGGACTAGCATCTTGTTCCTCCTCCCCTATATCTTTCTTCTTAGTCCTCACAAACAAATAAGCTACAGAGTTCAGACAATCATCAGTCCAATATCTAGCAACAATTTCAAGATAGGCTTTAACAACAGAAATTCACTAAATTGTACATGCGCTGGGATCAGAAAAATGATGAGTAAGATCCAATAGTTAAAAACCTGACATGCTAGCAGAGCAGAGTAGTTCATTCAAAATATATTTATTACTTACAAGTATTGAATATGCTTGACAATAATTTTTCAATATATTACATTTATGTGAATGCTTAATTGAAAGGCCAACTTTAGCTAAATTGTATTTAGAGAATAAACTGGTTGCAGGATCCATCAACATACTTTGCCTACTCAATTTAACAATAATGCAAGGAATGATCTAAAATTGGTGACTCATATTTATTGCTTACATTGCATTGCAACTTTACAAGGAAGCAATCAAGAATTCAGAATATAAAGTGTAGAAGAATACGCCAAACGTGATTACTAAGAAAAGAATGCTGCTAAACATGATAGCTAAATATATAAAACTAACTGCAAATTCCATATGATCACAACAGAAGTTCAGCTGCACATAATTATGAAGCAAATACTAGGACATGGCTAGCTTGTATGTATTAAAATAATACCACCAATGTGTTTTTTTATGCTTTTGATCTTCAGGCCTTTTCTCCTCTATCTTATTTATTCAATATAAGAGAAATTATTTGCACATGATTTCTCTCTGAGCTAAGATTAGAAACAGATAAACTAACACAAGCGAATCTGTGGCAATTACTGTAAGGTTACTTAAATACATCCATTTGATGAAAAGTATGCAACTTAGTTTTTCATATTAATAACTTTCGGCGAAATTTAAAAGGTTTAACTATTGATCTTTTGCAAATCTGTCTGTAGGATCATGATGTCCAGATAAATTATGAAATTATAATGATTATAGCAAGGTGCAGTCCAATATACAGTCCCAACTCCTAAATATGATTAAGGTATGAACTTTGATTATTTGTCAAACCTTGATTCAATGAAATGATATATTACATAAGTATTCAGTAATTGTCAATACCATAAAACCTTCAGTTCCAAACGCAACCTAAAAGTTACATGGTAACATTGATAGGAAACTAGAAATCTGATCTTAGAAATGGTGCTACTAACAACCTCAACTATGTAAATTAAGAAAATAACAATCAAATATGCATTTTTGGCTTTGCAACACAGGCGTAAGATAGCCTCTATCTTGGCAGCTCGTGTTTCAAGTTTAGCATTTCATAAAAAAAACATCCTTAGATATAAGTTCAAACTTTCTAACCATGTGAATTTTTTTTCAGTTGTCCTTCATAGTAAGGTCTAGCGTTGTCAAATGGCAACCATGGCAGTTATAGCTCATACTATACCATACAAGTCTCATGACACGGCGAGTTTTGGATTATAGCCATTGCGGTCTAGGTCTCCAAGGCAGAAATAGCGGAAATAAACAAATATGGGTCATGGCTAACCTGGCCCATTTTGATGGGTAAAACCTATTTGAAAGATTGAAAACCTAAAATCCCATCTCGTTCTTATTCGACTTTGCCATTGGTCTTGCTCACTCTCGGCGGTGCGACATCCAGCTCCAGCATCAGGTTTCGGCGACCCAACCCTGGTTGCCTAGTGGACTATTATTTTCCCTTCTCACTCTCAGCCACTTGTTCTCTATTTCCCCCCTCTCATTGACTCATTCTGCATTCGCGTTTTTTCTTATCATTTCCCACCCCCCCCCCCCACACAAAAAAAAATATCCTTTTATGTTACTTAACAGACACTGCCCCTTTTTTTTAAACATTCCACTTCCCTCTGAGTTCGCTAAGTTTGGTTCACATTGACCACTGTTATTCCACGATTCCTGCCACTTACTCATATTATTTCCCTCTGCTATGGAAATACTAGACCACATTAACGACCTCCTCAAATGCATCCTACACAGCAACCACCTCCAAGATCTAATGTCTCTCATCAATCTCCACAGCAGTCAGCTCAAGTTTATCATCTTTTACTACTCCTGATATGAATACAATGCAGGCTTGGTTCCCTGATTCAGGAGCAACATATCATGTCACTAATGATGTTAATAATCGCACAGATGCAATGCAAGCTCCTACTTCTGATCAATCTCAAATTTTCATGGGAAATGGACAAGGTCTGTCTATCCACTCTGGTAGGCCCTAAAGAATTTACTGTTAGTATCTTTTATTGCTAAAAAATTAGTGTCAGTCAATTTGCATAAGATAATAATGTTTCCTTTGAAATTCATCGTATTTCTTGTCTTGTTAAATGTCGGTAAACTTCTAAAGTTCTTCTTCGAGGCACTCTTGGCTTGGATGGTCTCTACAAGTTGGCAATTTACTGCATCCTGATGTTTCTTATCGTGCCAGAAATACTATAATTCCATCTGGAAATTCAATTTCTAGTTGCACAAATTTACTGCTACTAGTACTTCTTTGCTTTCTCTTCAGGTGTAAAAAAGCTATTGGTTGCAAAATGGGTGTTCAGAATAAAGGAGAATTTAGATGGGACAATTAACAAGATTAAAGCCAGATTAGAGGCTAAGGGGTTTTATCAACAGAAAGGATTTAATTTTTCTGAAACTTGTTCACCTGTTATCAAGCCTACAGCTGTCATGTCAGAACAGTGTTAACTATTGTTGTTTCTAAACAGTGGCCTTTACTTCAAATTGATGTAAATCATGCCTTCTTGAATGGAATTCTTGAGGAGGAAGTATATATGCAGTAGCTACATGGTTTTGAAGTATATATTCTTGAGGAAGAAGTATATATGCAGCAGCTCCAATTTTCTTACACTAATCATCAAGTGTATTGTGATAATCTTAACACCGTTCCCATTACTCATAATTCAGTTTTGCATGCTCCCACAAAACATATGGAGCTATATATTTTCTTTGTTCGAGAGAAGATCCTAGAAAAGAAGCTCCATGTAATTCATATTCCTTCGGCTGAACAGATTACCGACATTCTCACAACGCCACTATCTCCATTTTCAGACTCTAAGGGCCAAACTCAGTATTGTTGACAAGTTTCTAATCCAGCCTCCCTAAGTTTGAGGGGGAGTATTGGGATATACATGTTATAATATAAACCTGTCATGTACAGCATTAAAACCTATAGCAGGCTGTAACTTATTCTGTTATAGTTAGTTATAACACAAGTGACAGAGCTTGAGTATATAACAAGCTATGTATGTGAACAAAAAGTGAATCAGTGAATCATATTCAGTTTTCTTAGATTTATAAAGGTTATTCTCTCTCTCTCTCTCTGCCCCCCCCCCCCCTTCTCTAACAAACCGCCATCGGCCTTTGACAATGCTTTTGATTTTGAAATTATGATCTCTCTCACTCAGTCACTTCCTAGTCCCTACTTCATCCTCATAAGTGGATGTTGTGCAGCAGAAACTGAAGATCATTAAACCCATCCTCCCCAATAAACAATACTGCAAAACTTACAATCTCACTCACACACCTCCCTCATGAAACAATATGCAAATGCAGCATCATGTCATCCTGCCCACCTCAACTGATATCAGCCCATCAATTTTCAGGGAGCATTTTATGTACAAACTACAAGAGAATCACAATAAAACACTGGAAGGCCAAACCAAACACCACCAAACTTCTAATGCTAGTGTCAATTCAGCCTCCCCCATTTATCAACAAATGAATCAAACATTCCAAGAAAGCCATCCCACTAACTTTCAAATCCAAAAAAAAAAAAAAACATTTTCCTCTTATCCTATGACCAATAACAAGTAAACAACTAAAATAGTAAAAAGGAAACTTTGATTCCTACCCAACATCAACAATCTAGTATGGCAACAAATAGTAATGCAAACAAAAAGTATCAACACAGTGCTTCCCTCCCTCATCAAGGGATTATCACCAATCCAAACCCATTTCACAAATACCCACATCATCAACCCGAAACAAAACACCAAAAAGAATAAATCTTTACTGCTAGGGTGAAGAGAGATCATCACCTCCGACACCAAGATTCACCGCCAAGAGCATAGGCCAAAGATACTTATAGCGCCGAGCAAACGATTCCTTGGGCGGCGGAGGAGGCGGCGGAGCAGTCGTCTGAGTCCCCATCCCCGGCGGCGAAGAGAATTTATGTTGCCCTTTAGATTGCTTCAGTTGGGCTGTCAACAAAGATGCAAACTTTGAAGTGATTTTCCAACAAAAATTGTTAAGAAAGGAACAAGAAGATGCAGAGAGAGATGGTGAAACCTTTTCTGGGCTTGTGATTGTACAGTTTTGGAGCACCTTGATCACCACCTTCACTCATTCTTGGCTTTACCTTGTCCCAACCTTCACAGAAATCACAGTTTTTTGTACTCTTTCTCAGCTTCCATGCAATACAAGTAACTTGTTTCTTTCTTCTTTTTTAATTAAAGTATCTAATCTAACAACCTAAAATGGTTGATAGAATATTTTTTTAGATTAATTTTTTAAATTCTAATTTTAATAGTAATAAACAATCATTTTTTTAGTACATAGGAAAATTAAAAAACAAGCAAAAACTACACCCCAGAGCATCCTGAAAGATTAACCAGATAACCTAATTAGGAGGATCCTCAAGGACGGTAAACGCGCACTGAGCGGAAGCACACATTTCAGTAAGGCAATCTGCAGACCATTAGCTTCCCGAAAAATATATCTAAGTTGAATCTCTCAATATTGGTCCAACAAGTGTCGAACATCTGCAAAATCACTAGTTTGCATATAGAGCAAAAAGAGTGGTATCTATCTATTCCAGTAGGCAGTTTTCTGTTTTTAAGTTGTTTGTTTTCAATTCTTATCTATAAAAATACATTTATTATGCTATATGGCATTGTTATGTGTTTTTTACTTCAGTCACATCATTCATAAATTTGAATTCTCTAAAGTGAGAGTCGAGTAAAATAAGTCATCACAATCATCAACGATGATTACCTATTTTGAAAAGTCAATTCACTTATTAAGACAATCAGTAAAATTTATAATTATTTCTATGTGTGGGGAACTTAATTTTACATAATCTCTTAGGAATGTTATAAGGTAATTTATGTTCTCGTGCAACACGTGCGTCATATTCTAGTTGAAATTTAACTCTACATATATTATTATTTGGATAATTGTTGAGGCGCAAGTTGTCTGAATTTCAACTTATATGAAATCTCATCTCCTCTCCTTTGAATTGCTCATATGACTATTAGAATCATGAGTATTAACATGTAGGTTCGAGATTCAAGTACTAGTGTTACCCCTTAGTTATTGTTCTTGATAAATTGTCGTATTTGCCCATTTCTTAAAATAAGTTTTTATGAGAATTCAAAAGACTTTGCAAAGGAATTTGACATCTTCCTTACTTCATCATGTCCATAAATATTCTAATCTTTGCGTTGATCATTTAGCCAAGTCTATCGCTCAACAAGCAACTAAGATTGTGGATAAATATATGGTTTTGGAGAATATAAAAGGGAGAATTTATGACTGAGATTGTTGAATTAATCTATTTCAACTTCTCGGGGGCTGGTCAAGTAGTTTTTTCCATTTATAATAGTTAAAATTTGAACCATCAATCACTTACTTAAGAGATAAAGTACCAAATCACTGCAACAATCTACTTAATTTTAAACAATTCCAACTAATATAGGAATATGGGTTTTTGAATAAATGGGCCTGAAAATTATACAAAACTAGGCAGTTTGCAAAACGGTTAAGAGTAGAGGAAACGATTTTTTTTTTTTTGAAGCTGAGGAAACGAATTTCATTAGAACAGAAAATGAGGTTTATCAAATATGGAAATGGACCTGTAAAAAATTTGCAACTTTAAAGTTTAAACCACCAAATATTACGTGCTATAGTAGGTTACTATTTTTTTCTTGAATAGATAATTGGGCTTTTCTTTGCTGTCCCAATTCACTTTTTTGTTGGGTCATTTGAGCTGATACCAACCTTGCCATATACAGTGGATTGAGCTAAACTTACTTCGGCCTGTTGATTTATGAATCCATTTAGAAAAAAACAAAAGAAAGTATTCTCTATTCACGTTTGGACCCAAAAAATGACACATTATCATATAATATTATAATTATTTTAAAAATGTAAAAAATAGGGAATTAGCAACAAATCTTATTCTAAGAGGGACACTATCAAAAGAAGATAATGCAACGATACTTTGGCTCTTTGTAATGTTTTGTAAACATTTATATGTAAAGGTTCCTCTTCTTCGGCCCAGGTACATGGATTCCCTCCACCCAAAATAAAAAATCCTAAGATATTTATAATATTCATTTGGAATAAAGAAAATCAGTCATGTAAGGGGACATTGGGACGAAGGTGAGCAATGTAGTCCATTAATGTGAATATTAAGCATTTTTTGAAAAACAAAAAGAAGTAATAAGCATTTTTTTCTTCACCAAAGTATTACGAGATTAAGCTCTCGTCTCATAGTCAGATGCTAAGTGGTAGTGAGTTGATTAATGAGTTTTTTTTCCTTTCACAAGTGTTGGGATTAGAACTCTCTACCACTTACTTAAGTGACGACGTGTTAAACCACTACGTCAACTCACTTTGCTATAATGTATCTAACAATTAAGAAGAGTTGACTAAATGACACATGAGGGTTACTGAACCTCACTTCAATAGACCAATATAATTATTTATGAATAAATTAATAAATAAAATATGAACGATTGCTTACAAAAAAAAAAACTTATCTTGTGATTAATTCATCTAAGACCATTAGTTATTTAACTCAAACATTCACATAAATCATTCACAGAACCCCAATTAATTAACATATCACTCGCCCTCCCTACCAAAGTACTGTAAAGTAAGATGTACTTAGTCACTTGGCCGGGACACAACACAGCTAGTAAGTAATAAATTGTCTCATTCGACGTGACATGCGTAACGGATTGGATTTGTTAAATTTTATCCACAAAGTTGTTTAAGGAGGATGTGTGATTATGGAGATAGCAACCTCATGGATAAGGCAAAGCCAATTGGACAATGACTCAAAAAAAGGCCTTGAATGCTATCTATCTCCTCAAAGATGGCTGGCTACTGCTCATAATTTGGATCAGGTATGGGAGGAGGAAACCCAACTTGCCAAAACTTTCTGGATATGTTACAACACAGAGCATTCTTGCTGAATATATATGTGAGAAGTCCCTTTAGACAAAATAATAATAAAAAGAAAGAAAAAAAAGTTCCATTCCAATTGTATAGTAGGTAGTTAATCTGTCTTTTTCCTGTTATTGATAGAATTTTTGGATAACACTCTGCCACAGCTTTGAGTGTGTATCACGCATTTAGGCACCTAAGAATCTATTCCTGATTAATGATATGCCTAAACAACAAACCCATTAATCCACTTCCTATCTCAAATTGATAGCATGTTTTTCTTCTGACAAAATCAATTCTGAGTTCTGACCCTCTTAAGTTGATTACAATTTTGAATTTTCTTTTGGAAATTTGATTTTGATTTTAGAATATATATGTTGTTCCAAAATTAGAGCTAAATAATATTTTCCATCTTTTGTGGTGGTGAGGGGTCTTGGAAGGATATTTGATGGTAAAGTGCATGTTTGATCATCAGTTTGAACTCCGTTGGCACACGTTATGAAAGAAAATGAATGTGGTTTTCACGCCTTCCAATAACAAACGTCAAAAGAGGTTATGGATTCCGTTGAAATGAAAGTAATTTTACTTTCATACTAACTTAAAAATATATTTCAACGTTGAAGCCAGAATGAGAGCACTAGAAAGAAGCTCTCAAGGTCATAACAATGAGGAATAATACTTTTGTGAATGAACGATCAAGTCCATATTCATATATAGACATGGGCACATGACAAAAGTCATACTTGAGGCGTTGAGCTTTAGTGAAGTCTTTATGTAATATGACTTTTGAGATAATAGTTGTATGTAGGCAACCTCACAGTTGTATTATAATTTGCCGGTTTAAGTTTGCTCGACTGTCTATTGGACAAGACGAGACTTGCCCTTGGTCGTCTTGGCTGGCCACATGGTGTTCACTTATGGAACCTTCGGGCTGCTTCAGACGATATTGAGCCTAGTAGCCTTTTGGGCTTACCTGCAAATTAAACATAGTCAATTGTAGTAAGATTTCTAAAACCTACACGAAGTAGCAACACTCTACTGCTCAAATCAAATATTTACATTAATTTAGAATCAGGTCTGCTAATTTACCTCAATTTCAACAAATTAGCAGCAGTTTACTGCTCAAATATTTTGTCTACCTGCATATTTTTGTCCTGCATCACCAAGTAGAATAAGCAGCCATTCTGGAACATATTGATTAACTATAGCTGCTAGTGTTATGGATAAATGCTGAAGTGTTGCCTTGTGTAGAAGTAGTGATAAGAGTAAGCACTTCTCCAAATACAGATAAGATTGAGCGTGTTTGATCTCATCTACTAGACTACTACCCCAATCTAATAGATCATTTGGTGGGGACATTTCTTTAAAATCTGTAATCAGCTTAATAAAAGCACCTATCCATTTTGTGCAAAGAAATTGAAAGAAGCCAAAACTATACATAGTACCTCCTACAAAATGCACACTCTCCTTCCCTTTTCATAAAAAATGGTAAGTGCTTGCAGCAACTTGGAATTGGAAGGTGGACCAAGAACCTAAAAAGTAACATGGTGAGGCCCTCTTTAATTTCTTCCCACCATAAGAAGCATAAAATCTGTTGTGGTAGACAGAGAAGCTCATTACTCAAACTCAGTTTAACGCAATGTTGTCCAAATTTTTGGGTTAATTAAATGGACACATGGTCCTTGGTGGCAATGTCTTGTGATGAGTTGAATGTGAAATGACATTTAACAACAAAAGTATGCACAACGCGCGTTTAGACTTTAGAACATGGGATTGGTCCCATCATAATTTGCTAACACAAGAATAAACAAGCCACCTAGAAACAGAGTCATCTATAAGCAAATAATAATTTGGGTTAGCAGGTTCAAAGCTTAGAGAAAAAACTTATTTCAGGGGCAATGGTGGTTGAACCAAAAGTGTGTGGATCTAACCACTCATAGATATTTTGGGTCTCAAACAAACATAACCAAAAGGGGACATGTGGACTCTAGTCTTCCAGATCTTTTGGTAATTAGCTAAGAAATGATGCCAAGTCATTCATTTTTTATCAACATATATATATTTAGCGCCAGGTTTTAACCTCTGCCAATATTTACCGCCGTGATAAATACCATTAAAGTGTATGTCCAAAGTATCTCAATTAACAGGGATTGCAGACATACCATTGCTCATGTTCACTAACTATATATGAAGAAAGAGGTATAGGTATTATGGAGAATTAACTTCCAATTATGTAAGTTAGGAAAAGAACATTGTTAATTACTGCATGTCTTTTCTTTCACAAGTTAATGATAAATGAGTTAGGTACAGTTTAATGACCTCAGAACTCATATTAGCACCATGATTAAAAAAATGCTAAAGGACATAAAAGTATAAGTATAGGGTAATGACTAATGACAAGTGCATTTTAATGACATAAATCATCGATAAATATATGATTACAAGAATATGGATGCAATTGTGTATTTGCTTGAAAAAAGGGGGGGAATCAAATCGGTGACTGGTGAGACATCACATTATGTGATATGGACCCTTCCCTTGATGCTCATAACCAAAAGTCTACGACGGTGTGCTACACCAAGAGTAAAAGTGTAAAACTCTATGTTCTGTTTGGAACGAAGTTCAATCTAAATTTCAACTCTTTACAACCATTATAAACAACTTTACCAGTTTAATCTACTACATTTCCAAAACCTAAATAGTTTTGGCATTAAGTCATTAACTAAACTTAATTATCACAACCGCTCCCAATTTTTTAAAGAAAACCAAAGAAAGAAAAGAAGGGGTGTTCTGTTTGTTTTTTTTGGAAGTGAATCAAATGATTGATGACAATTTCAAAGCTCTATCCTATTTCAAAATATATGGAAAGTTCTTTTATATATATACACACTCAAATGAATATTATAATATTTTAAGGATATAAACCACAGATCCAGAAATTCTAACGTGAGAGAGGATAATTTATTTTTCAGAAATTTAGGTGAGATTATGATACCTCACTCAAAAGTAGAGGAAGCTTCGGGGCTCATAACTCATTTACACTAAACTTATATTTACTTCACCACAATGAGACCGGTGAGAGTTCAAACCTAAAAATTCATGTCTCTATCATGCTTCACTCAACCAACCTTTTAAGGTTGTGGGGGCAACATATATACATAAATATAGTCTCTCCGTTCCAGAAAGTTTGTAGTTTTAGGTATGATTTCAATATCCCAAATAGTTTGTTGTTTAAGTATGTCAATGCATTTTTCCTCATTTTCCACTTATACCATTATTTAATATATCTTCTCTCACTTATCACATTTGATATTAACCAGCCACAACTCTTCTCTATTAATTACATTCTTCTCTATCTAAGTATAATTTAATAGTTACACATCATACTAGTAAAATTAAATAAGGACAATCTAGTCAAATTATACTATCAATAATTGATTTATTACTCTTTGTGCCACAACCTTAAAGTACTATAAACTTTCTGAAACGAGTATAATTTTGAATCATATACTATATTTTTAGAGGGGAAATAAGAGCAATTAATACACATGATATACTATATAATAATATAGTAAGAAGAGTTGTTCTCATGTAACTCTTTTTCTATTAATAAAGTCTTTTTGTTGTCAAAAGAAAAATATATAGGAAGGGCAACTCCCGCACATCTTCTTAAGTAGATTTGTCTCGGGATATAAGAAATATATTGTAACTTTTATATAGGTTGATAAAATTATTTTACAGATTTAGATAATAATATGATAAATTTCTCAAACATGCATGGTTGACTGACAATGTAAAAATCATTAACACTACCTTATGTATACATTACGGTCATACAACATAAACCTGAATGACTCAAAATTCAAAGAATACCAACTTTAGTGGTGGCTAACGCCAGTGTTGGATTTTTTTAAATAACATATTTATGGATGTTTAAAACCATCACAAATTTCATATATATACTCTCGTAAAAAAAATTGCTGCTGATTCAAACCATCACAATCACATTTTACCCCACCCCCACAAAAAAAATTGGGTGTTGCGGCTAGTATATATGAAGGTAATGTATGGGAGTTCATGATAAATTATCTTTTTCCTATACATTATTGCCATATATGAAAGAAACAAAAGTGTATGCATGCACATATATATTTTAATTAAAGAAACGAGAGTGGAAGAAAAAGACATTAACAAAGAGGAGAGCCCTGTTGACCCTCTCCTTAAACAATTGTCATCTATTCATCTAATATGAATTGGCATCAATTTAGTATTAGGATGTACGACACCATGAGTCTTCCATGGTTCTATATAATAAGGTCATCAATTACAATTCGTTCACTAGCTATATTTGATTGCCGTGTAGAACTCAATCTCCTATATACTCCCTCCGTTCCTAAATATAAGACCTATTTCAAAAAATTGCGTTTATTAAGAAAGCACTTAAGGTGACTAATTAGAGTATTGGTTTTCTAAAAATGCATACATTCTTCCCTATTTACCTTTTGTCATTTTCTCTCACCAATAATCATTGCATTTATACCAAAAGTCATAGTTAGTTAGATTAGTAGTAATAAATGGTAGGTGATAACTTTGGAATTGAAAACATATAATTAATGTGAAGGGTAAATATGGAAGAGTACAAAACCTTTTGCTAGATTATTGTAAGAGGTCTTATATTTAAGAACATGAAAATTTTGAAACTAGGTCTTATAATTAGGAACGGAGAGAGTATATATTTGGGCAATAAATCTCTATGATTAATACTTATCTTTCTGATGTTCCAAAAAATACTTAGCTCATTTGAGATTTTTAAAACCCTCTAATTAACATAATTTAATTTAGTTCATGCCTTAATTTAATAGTCTCTATCAAACCCTACTATTATTGCAAAACAAGACGTAACGCCCGATGGATTTTTCATTTTTCTTTCGCAACAGTACTGTCCTATGAAAAAGTATAGCAGAAAATAATAAACGTTTTAAAATGGAGGAATGATTGATGCAATTAACTGTTCCCTTAATTGGTAAAACAACCCAATTAAACCCATGAGTTTAGGCATTGTGTTAATTAGATCCAGCGGGGGTTAAATATAGTCCAATTCAATCTAAACTCAATTAATTTGAACATGGATAGGAGAGTTGCTATTGGTTCTTCTTTATCATTTGTCCCACGCATGCTCTTTTATGCCCAGACATTAAAGGGAACACTACAGACCATGCATGTTGTGTTGGATAAAATCGTTAAATATAATATTTATAAATGCCCTACCAAATCCGATGACCGGTGATGGTGACTGAAGGAGAGCCGGGGAGCTGAGGATAAGGTACAGGGCCACAATTACTCAATTAGTATATGTATGTGTGGCAAACTCATCCTTTTAAGCTAGTTTCAGTTTCTAAATTTTCAGCTATAAGCCATCCATTTTCACCTTTCATCTCAAAAGTTTGGTTTGGTCTCTCATAAGCTTCATTCCGTTCTGTACGCTCCTTAGATCATAAAAGTTACAACCACGGCGATCGGTGATCCGTAGATATATCTATCGACTATCGGAATTCAACAACTTAATTTTCAACATTTTCATTTTTGTGGTGATTTATAAGGGCATTTGCATCGGTCTTTAAGATTGAGTTGTTTAGTGACATTTTCTCTTTTCTCAAATTTCTCTCACCATTGTATAAATGAGTTGCTCAGCTCCTCACTTTGACAAACAATTAAATTTGTCGCCAATTCTCATAAAATGGTTTCTTTTGGAAAATAATATTATTTCAATGCATGATAAGGGTGTGGGGTTGATTGTTGAGTCCATTCAAGAAACTTTTTAGAGTTGTTGGGTTGAAGTAAAAAGTTAGTATAGTTGATTAAAGTGGTGCAGATGACATGATATTATAGATAATAGTAAAGAAGAATATAAAATTAGAAGTAGCAACTCTACTAAATTGTTTGATTGATGATGCTCTACAACTTGCAAACGTTTAAAAAAAAAACCCACCACAAACTTGTGTGCATCAACTTGCCATGACGACACATCAATGATGGCACACCAATGACGGCGCAACAATAGTGAAGCAGAGCAATGACGATGCAACAACGATGGAGGAGAGTAGGGCTAAGAGCAAAAAAAGTGATACGCGGAGAACAAAGCGTGAAGAAATAAACGAATTAGGGTAATTCACGCACTTATTTAAAGTGTCATTGGGCAGCTACCCTATTCCTTTTGGTGTAGTATTAAGAGATTAATTTTTCAAAGTTAATTAATGAATGACTCATTTTTTTATATGATTCATCATTTTTTTTTGAATGGATGATTCATCATATTAATATAAGATAAATAATGGACTATATGCAGCCTCTATTAAATGAATTACTTGTTCTAATAGCATATCATATTATATAAGAGAAAGATTCGGAAAACAAATGAAAGGTAGAGGGGTGATATCATAGTCCAATCCTACATAATTTTTTATTTTGGTACTTTATTTCCCCCATTCGATCATCTTTCAAACTTTCTCTTATATTTGTACAAGAATTTACAAATTTTGAGACAGGACAAATATTCTTAGTTTTTTTTTTTGGAAAAGTAAGTATTTTAATTTAAAGACCGTAGAAGTCTTTTCCTTTTAGCATTGTTTACCAAAAAAGACCGTAGAAGTTAGTTAGCACTTAGCAGATAGCTACTCGACAGATGAGTGTGGTAGATAAGGGCACGGCCGTAAGTACATACAATCAGGATAAAAGATAATGGGCCCAATGGGAGGCCATAAGCTGCATCTTTGATAATTATATTCAATTTTAATTTTAATAGAAATAACAAATAAAATATTTTTTAATTTGGTGGAAATTAATTAGATGTTTGTGTAAACAAATTTTATAATACAACTATATGACCCTTTAATCCTTAAAATTTTGCTACAAGAGGCTAGTGATAATTTGGCAGGAGATATATAATTTCTTAGAAAATTACCTAGATGAGAAAGACCCCATGTATCAAATTCCTGTTTTTATAGATAAGTACTGTTGCTAACAAAATTGGATTGTCATCAATTTAAAGTATAACGTGCGTATCATATGCCCATTACTGTCTTACCGCCGGCAATGGACATGGTACCAGATTTGTTAATTTAATCAATTAAACTTTCAAATGGAGTTTCTGTGTATCTGTGATATATTTGAGATGCATGAGAGCTCAGTTAGCTGGCTCTGGTCATGATAAAATATGATGTGGGAGCTAGGCTAATTAAGTAAGGGTCCACATTTGTTTAGAAGTGAACTGATGAATTAATCACATCTAATCTGATTGACTTGATTACCTCTACACTTGAGTGTTATTATTGCTTTGGCAGTAATTAATTAAGGTTGGGGAACTTAATTAAGTTAGTATATCTGAAACTTGAATATAAAAACTTAAGAATAACACTGTTACAACGAAAGGGATGGACAAACAAAAGAATAAATTAAGATTTTAGTGGAAGACAGAGCATCTAATTAATCAAAAAACCTTTATTTTATTTCCAAGTTGCTTTGACTTTTGATCCATATATATGCGTACGGTCCCAGATCGAGATCCTCGGTAATTTGGGAGAGTGCTTATATACGTAAATTGATTTTCTTTTAATTGACAAGAAAAACTAGTTATTTATTTATCAATGCTTCTCTGTCGTAATTTGAAATTAGCTAGTGACTAGTGAGCAAAACATGAGGAACATGCAAAAGTTGACGTTGATCAATTAAATTTCGTGTAAATTGACTAAATTGATGCAGACTGACAGACTAGTCGAGTTGCATGCTTGCGTATAAGAGGTGGACTCAAGATCTGTACGGGGAAAAAAAATTTATTTAAATTTTGATACATGTAATTAAAATGGTTTAGGTTTTAAATTTTGATAAAAAAATTAACAACTTCACTTTATGTATTGAGAATCTTACATTTACTAGAGATATGATTAAACTAACTCTTGCTAATATATGAGAATTCGATCCTCAATATATGATAAGTTAGAGTTAGAGTGTTAGACAACTCCAATGTTTTTAACAAATTTGTGTTCAATTAATGACCAAAGGATGAGACGCCATGGCAGCTGTGAAGTGAGAAAAGCTACTTTTAACTTTAAAGACACACGTGAAAGAGATAAATGCCGTTTATTATTAGACTTTTACTACGTGAGAAGTTGCCTTCACTAGGTTGCAAGAAAGCGACCTTATTCACGAGCACTTATATGGGACAACTCCTTTATTGAATCTCTGAGATTTCATCATTTTCAATTAATTAAGGACATGACAATGATTACTGCTCTTTAGTTTGCTTTATCAATGTCGAAAATTCATCTCTTGCCCATTAGGCAGTATAAAATATTAATTAAATGCATAGAGCTTCCTTAAAGAATAAGTTTACTAACCATTCGCGAGTTTAGAGAAAGAATTTAGAACGATGTTCTCCATATAATGATGCTGATCTGGGTGCTTTTCTTACTATTAAAGGTCTTCTTTTTATGTAGTTTGTATAGGTTTTTTAAGCAGTATATTTTAAGCTTGTTAACATATCAGCTTATGCTTTTTTCCTCTTGTAACAAAAAAAATATCAGCTTAGGCTGAGTTTTAAATTAAAAGCACCTCCAATTAAAGGGCAAAGCTATCAAATTAGTTAGGTACATATAAAAGCCATCATGAGTAATTGGGCACAACAAGTTCCTTGTAAGATATGTGTCCTTAGATCTCATCACTTTAATGAGTTGTTTATACGCGCCTTTTGTAGCTAGGTATTCTTTAATAATACAATTCCATCTTTAATCCTATATATAATAATGTTCGACAATCTCATTATTGATTTCCTTCTATGCTCTGTATTGATCAAATACTCCCACATCATCCGGATGTTTCATGTTGATCTGCTAGGGAAGTTTCCCACACATTTAAAATATTTCAATCATTGCAAAGAATCAAGTTTTTTGGAGTTAATCTGGCTAGCTAGCTAGCTTTGCATTCCTTCAAAAGCAAATTTTATCCGTATTCATTGGCAACAACTAACATCATAGATATTCTGAGCATTCTGGTCTCCCAATTTTTCTTATATATAAAATTGACATTCTGAATAAACTTTTTATGGTAATTAAGGTATAAAATCAATAGTATTTTTTTAAAAATTATGAGTATATATTGTTTAAGTAGTTTTATAATGGGCATTAGCATAGGCATTCCTTAACTTATAGTTACTTTTTTATTATAAGCAACTTATAGTTACTTATAGATCACTAAAGCCACACTTGAGTTTTCATCTTATACTATGTTTGGTTTTTGGTTGAGAAAACCAAAATATATTAATATTTGAGAGTTGTTTTATAAAATTAATTCCATACTCAATTAAATCTAGTAGAAGTTAGAGAAAGTAACTTCTGCGTTAAATATAATTAATTCTAATATTTTATAACTGATTTTCATAACATTACCAATAAAGCTCACTTTTTCACAAATGTATATATTTACGCTCGTAAAACTGTGGTAGGGACCAAGCTAGAAAGCCCTCTGTAATTACGGTTCTAAACCTAGCCGCCTCTTTTTGTATTCAAGTGAACATATCCTTATTACTTTATGTTATTTTTCCTATTATAGAGGTGTGCAACCCCCATTCTAAATATCCAAAGATTTGTGCTTAAATTAAAAACGGTTCATACATACATAAATCGCCAAAAAGTGCATGAGGTCACCAAGACCGTCAAACATACATAAACTGTAAAAGGCGCAAGCTCGCCAAGACCACTGGTCATGTCCTACGCGTGATTGCTATGAAGCCTTAATTGATCCCTCAAATTTTTCCGTGTGTATACTTTCATTTGCCATGGCTCAATTGAGATAACTAGAAACACGAGTTGCCTTAACTAATCAAGTATTCAAATATTAACCACTTGATTTTAAACTCACTTTTAATTAATGTTACCAAAATTTGTTGTGACAAACGCTAATTCAGGTATACACGGTGTAAAACAACTAATTGTTTTATATAAGTAAAGAGAAGCCACTCAAGCAAGGTGAGAGAAGTCAAACACACCCCATTGATATATAAATCTGAACATATGGATATATTTCATGTCTTATCAAACATTAAGATTTTAATTATTTGATACACTTTAATTTATAGTTGTTGATGATGAAGGTGAGGTTGCCACTTGCCAGGTTGGTGCTTGGCAATCATGCATGGAGTGAGTGGAAGAGGAGTGCATCATGCATGCATGGCCTTCTTTCTTTGCTTTGTGTGAGGACTTGGAAGTTGTAACGGAAATCCATAATGCATATAGCTAGTTTGTTCATAAAGTACCTAAGTTTGTTGTTTCTTCTCTCTTGGCCTTTCTCCTCCCGGCAAGTAAACCATCAAAATCAATCCCTTTTTTATTTCTCATAGTGAAAGGTTGCTTCTTGCTCTTTCTTACAAGATCGTTATTTAATTTTTATAGAATATTCTGAATGATAAATAAATAATTCAATTTTTTCGAGAAATTTTAAGCAAGAAGGATTAAGAAAATGAAGTCATACACTCAATATTTAGAAAAGAGAGTTAAGTGTATTATTTTCTGTTCATTCCATACCACTAATGGAAATTTATATAACTCAATGGACTATAACTAGAACTCAATGGAACTTTTTCAGCATTCAATTAATTAAGTACTAAAAACATTGAACAAGAGTACTAGTTATCAATAACTCTGCTACTAACTCCCAACCAAAAATACGTCGTGCAAATATGAAATCACATAAATAAATATTCAGTTTTATTGTGTCGTCATTAATGACTTGAACAAATTGCCGCAAGATGCGCAATGAATGAACAACCTCCACTACCCACTGGGGTTGATTTATTGTAGGTTGCTGTGCCAAATCTTGTACTAGTACACACCAAACAAATAAAAAATGGTTAGTGTTTCATGTTTGGTCGATTAATTTAACGAAATCTTGTTTTTAAAAATCCTTCACATGAAATAAGCTAATTTGAAGAAAAAGTTCAGTACATGTGCATATGATTTTGGGTAGTTTAACTTTCCTTAGGATTTCACATGTTTGAAAATTCTTCAGTTAAAATTGGTTAAACAATACTTTTATATATATATATATATATATATATATATATATATATATATATATATATTTTTCATCGCTAGCTACCACTAAGTGTGTAAAAAACAAAACAAAGTTGTTCTAGCTTAAGCATTGTTGAGTATGGCTCATAAAGAGTGTCATTGGGGCAATGGGCCGGGGTCTGCGTAGCATACCCATGTGGGGTATTATTGTAAACTTGATCGTTAGTATCCCTATATAAGCTTGTAACACTGTAATCCTAATTATTGTATTCAGAAGAGAATCAATAAACGAAACTATAACTGCTTTATAGTCACAGATGTAGGCAATTTAGCCGAACTGCGTGAACAAACCTTTCATGTGTTTCTCTCTACTCTTGATTTGTATTCGTATTGCTGTTCCAACAAGCATGCACATAGTAGTTTTGAATTTAACTCCTTATAAATGTAGTTACGTTAAATACTTTGTAGGAAGAACTTTATTATCCATAATAATATACTCAACTCAAAATTGCTCATAATAGTCATATTGGACTCAAAATAGCTCAGAATAGTGATATTGGACTCAAAATAGCCAGAACAATTTAAAAAAAAACATGGCCAAAGCGAGTAGCTAATTAATTAGCTTCGTACATAGTACAATTTTTGGTTTCAAATTAGCTTCATTATTCATACATGAATTGAATCTGTAGGTAAAATAAAAATGAATAAATTTTCATTTTCGTAGTGTTCAGTTCAGTTTCCACTAGGCGCGTGGAAATGAAATTGAAGTTATGGTACATGTCAATGTAAAAACTAAAAACCGACCGCGCGGAAATTTGTTCCATTCCATTTGTAAAATCCGGTGGGGAATCTTGTTGTCGTTACTCGTTCAGTTCAAAATATCACAAAAAATGTGTTTTAATTAATCAGCCAAACACACCTTAACTCGAGTATCCCGCTACTGTTTGAATTTTGTTTAATTGGTCGAAACTCGAAAAACACACCTTTGGACCCTTTTGCATGGTTATACAATAATACTCATACTACTACTAATATATACTTTGTCTATCTCTAATCTTTTGTTGTTTAGGGTTATGTATATTGTTTAATAGTAATTAGTAAAGAAAAACAATAATAGTTATTGGTAAAAACTTGTTACGATTTTGATTAGTGAAAATAAGAGGTGCTAGGTGAGAGATATATTATTAAATAAAGGTATACATGAAATAAATTGAAAAAAATGTATTAATTTTGTAAAACAACAAAAAAATTTAAAATTTAGGCCAAAAGTTAAAACAACAAAACATTAAAAACGGAGGAGAAAGTATATGGATGCCTGTTTCAAAAAAAAATATGGATGTCATAAATAATCATGAATATCTTTGGTGTCGTAGGTAGAAAATGTTAATCTTTTTCTTTAAAGAAAAAAGAGAGTTAGTAGTACTATTTTTTTCTTACTGAATCAATCACGTTAATCAATCAAGTAGTATATGTTTAATTTTCTTTAAACAAGATTTACTCACGAACTCCATTGTTGTGGAAGGAAAAAACTATACTACGAGAATCACTCATATTATGATGTGGATATTTTTAGCTCGATATTAACTTTTATGGAGATGCCGTTTTAAAAGAAATAATCATATTTATCTTGATTAATTAATTAATTACAGTGTGCAATAAAAGAAATAAATAAATAAAAAGCCCCTAAATAAAAGAACTTGATTGGATGGAATAAGGACAATGTGTAGGTCCCAAAGTTCTCTGAAAAGTAGGTCCCACACCCATCCTAGAAGACCATCCATTCCTCACTCTTGAATGTTTATAAAAGCAGCTGCAAAGCACTTCCATTTTGCAACAACATCACATAAAAAAGCTTAGTTTAATCCCAAAAAGAAGAACCCTGTTCCTCACTCTCTCATACTAGTTTCAACCTTTTTGTTCTTCCTTTCACACCATTTCTTTATCCTTCAATCAAGACAAGGTTGGAGACAACCATAGCCCTCTCTGCTTGCATTTCTCTCTCTATGAGCTGAAACATACAATAAAGTGTGTTTGGGCCACTTCTGCTTTACCAAGCTGAGGGAACAGAACAGAAGGTTTATTACCATCAATATCATTCATTGCTGTCATGGGCTTCAAGCTCAAAACATGGAATGTGCTAGTGTTGTTTGTGCTTGCATGTTCTCTGCTTGGTCATGCTGCAGCTTCTGTGTCCTATGACCATAAAGCAATCACCATCAATGGACAAAGAAGGATACTGCTTTCTGGGTCCATTCACTACCCCAGAAGTACACCTGAGGTATTTCCCTGAAATGTGTTTAAGGGTTGTTTCCATTTTGCCTTTTTGTCAAATGGGCACCTTAAAGTTTCTTCCTTTTTTTCTGAAAGAAATGTTTGGATGATTCTTAAAAGTTGGGGTTCATTTGTTGCTTTTTCAGATGTGGCCAGATCTTATCCAAAAGGCTAAGGAAGGAGGTTTGGATGTGATTCAGACTTATGTTTTCTGGAATGGTCATGAACCTTCACAGGGCAAGGTAATGAACAGTGCTTCTTGCTTGTTTTGCTTGTAGTGTTTGAACTTGAACTATGCATTTTTTGTCAGTTCACTAACCAGAAATAATCAATCAATGTTCTTCTGTTTCTTGATTACTGCAGTACTATTTTGAGGGTAACTATGATTTGGTCAAGTTCATAAAGCTGGTGCAGCAAGCTGGCCTCTATGTTCACCTGAGAATTGGTCCTTATGTCTGTGCTGAGTGGAATTTTGGGTAATTAAAGACTTGAATTTTCTATTATAAATGTGAGAAGGGAACTTTGGAATTTCTTAACAGCTTTGGCTGATACATTTTTCAGTGGTTTCCCTGTGTGGCTCAAGTATGTTCCAGGTATCAGCTTCAGAACAGACAATGGGCCATTTAAGGTTAGATAACACCCATTCTAATATCTTTATGAATCAGTGAAAAATCTCATCTACTTCACAATTTTATCACTTTACCTTCTGATAAGTAATAACTCAATTTTTTTAACTTTGTTAATGTTGCTGTAATGAAGTATCAAATGCAAAGGTTTACCAACAAGATTGTCAATATGATGAAGGCGGAAAGGTTATACGAGACTCAGGGTGGTCCAATTATTCTATCCCAGGTAGATGAAATTTGCAGCTACCCTTTTGCTTAACCCAAATTACTTGCTTAATACAGAGATATGTATTGAAGGTAAATTTTCTTTTGCTCAGATTGAAAATGAATATGGACCTATGGAGTACGAAATCGGCTCTCCTGGTAAAGCCTACTCTCAGTGGGCAGCAAGTATGGCTATAGGACTTGGTACTGGGGTTCCATGGGTTATGTGCAAGCAAGATGATGCTCCTGATCCTATTGTAAGTTCAGTTGATATTTACCTTTTCAATAGAAACATTTTTACCTTTTACAGGCATGTTCTCTAATCTGTCTAGCTTTTTGTCCTTGGTGAGGATACTAATTAGTACTAATCACTATGTTGTGTCCATATTGCTAATGGAAGAAAATCAGGAAATGAATAATTAATCCTAGTTGTGCATGGTTGCGATCTGTCTCTGTTCAGTCATTTTAATACTATTGATATTATAATGGCTTGCTATTGGGCATCATAACTTCGGTGAAATTGCCTTGACTGCATTTGTGAAAATTCAAAATCTGACATTTGTCAATCTTGTGCATGTTATATATACTAAAGAAATATTGCATTTGCATGTAAAACCAGTTCCTTTGCGTTGACTTTCAGTAATGGTGATAATGATATTTCATCTTCTAATTCCAACATTAAACTTTGCAGATTAACACTTGCAACGGCTTCTATTGTGATTATTTCTCTCCAAATAAGGCTTACAAACCAAAGATGTGGACAGAAGCTTGGACTGGCTGGTATAACAAATTTATAGCTTAGATTCAGTGCCTTGTTACATCTTAGGTTTCCTAAGCAAAGAAAAAGTACAATCTAAGAGGGGTCGCCTGAATGTTCATTGCCTACATTCCTTTTTTCAAACTTATAGGTATACTGAGTTTGGAGGTCCTGTTCCTCATAGACCAGCTGAGGACTTGGCATTTTCAGTTGCAAGATTCATACAGAAAGGAGGATCATTTGTCAATTATTACATGGTAACTTAAATATTGTTGATTTCAGTGAGGGATTTTGGCCTTTTTCATTCAACTAAGCCCTTATGTTTTGTTCATTTCAGTATCATGGGGGAACAAATTTTGGTAGAACTGCTGGTGGACCCTTTATTGCCACGAGCTATGATTATGATGCACCTCTTGATGAATACGGTATGCACAAAGGATTGTAATACATACTTATATGCCAGACCCCTGATTAAAAGGAAAGTTCTAATTGTATCCCATGTATGATCTTGAGTTATATTATTTCTTCCTCTGTGCAGGACTTCTCCAGCAACCTAAGTGGGGTCATTTGAAGGATTTACACAGAGCAATAAAGCTTTGCGAACCTGCTTTAGTTTCTGGAGATCCCACTGTAACTCGACTTGGAAACTATGGAGAGGTATAACTTATTCAGTTATCTGGGAATTTATAATTCTTTGTCTTTAGAATAAACTTTTAACTTTCATCACTAATGTACAGGCCCATGTTTTTAAATCAAAGTCTGGAGCTTGTGCTGCATTCCTTGCAAATTACAACCCAAAATCCTATGCAACAGTGGTGTTTGGGAATCAGCATTACAACTTACCTCCTTGGTCTATAAGCATTCTTCCTAACTGCAAGCACACTGTTTATAACACAGCAAGGGTGAGGAAAATACTGAACACATTTTTATTTCCGATGACTAGAGCTGGCTTTGTTATATCTTATGATGATGATTTTATTACTCTAAAAGCTTGACCAAGTATACACAATTGTGTTGATGCTTAATCTTATGCAGTTGTAATTTTTCAGTTTTATGAAAATATATACAAAAGGGAAAGAATGATTGTTTTTCGGTGTCATATTTAACTTTAACTTTACATGCTCTTGTTTGGCTAAAAGTTTCATTTACAATAAGAGAACAATATACTTTTCAATCATTGATGATTCCAAATTTTCATTACAGGTTGGTTCCCAAAGCACACAGATGAAGATGACCCGTGTTCCTATTCATGGAGGACTCTCTTGGAGATCATTTAATGAAGAGACAACCACTACTGATGATAGTTCCTTCACTGTGACTGGCCTGTTGGAGCAGATAAATGCAACCAGAGATTTATCTGACTACTTGTGGTACTCCACAGAGTGAGTGATATATAACTCTTTGGTTTGCTTACTCCTTTTATTTTATTAATTGGATTTTTTCCTTGTTGAATACTGTTAGGACCCCATTGCAAGGTATGGGACTTGAGTCCCACATTGGAAGTATGGGATTCTAATGTGGGGTTTATAAGGCCTTGGGCTCTCCAACTACAACAGCTAGCTTTTGTGGTGTGGTTCTCCCAAGGTTCTTATCAATGGTATCAGAGCCTTCCACCATGTCTCTGAGCTGCAAACGAGCGGCGCGGGTGGTGACGCCGGCATTGCAGTGTTCGCCCGGGACTAGTCGTGGGGCTAGTGCACAGCCAGCCCGCGTGGGCGCCGGGGCTGCGGAGCGTGGTGGGATGTTAGGACCCCATTGCAAGGTATGGGACTTGAGTCCCACATTGGAAGTATGGGATTCTAATGTGGGGTTTATAAGGCCTTGGGCTCTCCAACTACAACAGCTAGCTTTTGTGGTGTGGTTCTCCCAAGGTTCTTATCAAATACTTATCTTGTTCATCTTGTTGCAGTGTTGTGATCAATCCCAATGAAGGATTTTTTAGGAATGGAAAGAATCCTTTTCTCACAGTATTATCTGCTGGGCATGCTTTGCATGTTTTTGTCAATGGTCAGCTATCTGGTGAGTAACAACTACTTGCCTAAGGAATATTGCAACTATTCCGTTTCTCTAATTGTGTTTTCACAGTTAGATCCAAGAGTTAGTGTGGGGACCTTATAAGTAGTTGATGTAAAATTTCCATAATTCAGTGAATTAGATAATAGCATGTAATCAATATATCACAAGACATGATCTCGTACTCAATCCAATACGTGGTGTGAAACCCCATGGATCATTTTGTCATTCTTCCTTTACCCCTTTCTGTTTTCTAAACAGTCTGAAACACACTTTTACTTTGGAAGCCAATAATTGTCAAATAGCTTCAGCTTCATCTTTGATACATTGAGCTTATTATTTTTCTTCTTTACGTCAGGCACTGCATATGGAAGCTTAGAATTCCCCAAACTAACCTTTAGTGAGGGTGTGAAGCTTAGAGCTGGTGTTAACAAAATCTCCCTTCTAAGTGTTGCAGTTGGTCTTCCGGTTTGTTCTCTCTCTCTCTCTCTCTCTCTCTCTGAATGTTCATAAGTATGAAGTATGCCTGATGAACATGACTATATTACTCACTTGCTGCATGCCATTGACATACAGAATGTTGGTCCACATTTTGAAACATGGAATGCTGGTGTTCTTGGCCCAATTACATTAAATGGTCTCAATGAGGGGAGAAGGGACTTAACATGGCAGAAGTGGTCATACAAGGTTCTTTGAACATTCACCATGCTTTCTCTCTTTTTTATGCTTGCTTCAATTTGATTGAGATTTATTGAAGGTGAATGTTTGCTTCTTTTAGATTGGTCTTAAAGGTGAATCCTTGAGTCTTCATTCTCTCAGTGGGAGTTCCTCTGTTGAGTGGATTCAAGGGTATTTAGTTTCCCGAAGGCAGCCATTGACTTGGTACAAAGTGAGTATCATAGTGCCTCTAAAGCCCTATAAAAGTTACAAAGCATTTATGTTTTCAGTCTGCACTTGTTGAAAGTTTGGACTTAAAGTAACACCTTCACTATACATTATTGCAGACTACTTTTGATGCCCCGGCCGGAGTTGCACCGTTGGCTTTAGACATGGAAAGCATGGGCAAAGGTCAAGTGTGGATAAATGGACAGAGTCTCGGTCGCTACTGGCCAGCGTATAAAGCATCCGGTTCTTGTGATTACTGCAACTATGCAGGAACTTATCATGAGAAGAAATGTGGAAGTAACTGCGGCGAGGCTTCTCAGCGTTGGTAAGAAATAATCTATCTTGTTCTGTAGTTTTTGTCAATGCTGGTGATAGACACTCGACAAACTCAATTACCGCCTTGATCATTTCAGGTACCATGTTCCACATTCATGGCTGAAGCCAACTGGAAACTTATTGGTTGTGTTTGAGGAATTGGGTGGGGATCCCAATGGGATCTCTTTGGTTAGAAGGGATATAGATAGTGCCTGTGCTGATATTTATGAGTGGCAGCCTAATCTTGTAAGTTATCAGATGCAAGCTTCTGGAAAAGTCAGCGCACCTGTGAGACCAAAAGCACATTTGTCATGTGGTCCAGGACAAAAAATCTCATCAATCAAATTCGCTAGCTTCGGCACTCCGGTAGGGTCTTGCGGCAACTATCATGAAGGAAGCTGTCATGCTCACAAGTCATATGATGCCTTTGAAAGGGTATTACTTCTTGTTTAAAAGCTAGCCAAATACAATTTTGACATCATAGAAACATTGATCTTATTTTTTCAGTTTTACTTAGTAGATTATTAAGTAATCACTTTATTATTATTGCAGAGTTGTGTTGGACAAAACCAGTGTGCAGTGACAGTGGCCCCTGAAATTTTTGGAGGAGATCCATGTCCAAATGTCATGAAGAAACTCTCAGTGGAGGCCGTATGCACTTGATCATTTTCAACCTCAGAAAATAAATGGAATAAAGTTTCCAAGTTGTTTTTCTTTTCCTGCAATTCAACCCAAGGTTTTGGTGTCAACTAAGTTTCTACTTCTAGATCACCACAAGCATTGATTTGGCTTTTACCAAGGTGAAGTTGCAAATGAACACAACACACCTTCTGGTTGAAAAGCCTATAGGGATTGCTGGGATGATTGTGTTTTATGTGTACATATGTATTGGTGTTGAGCCTGTTATACAAAGGTGAGGTGAAGGAAGGTGAAAAGTTGCTTGTTCCACATTGAGACGACATAGATTGAGTCCATGTGCAAATTGGTTTTTTATTTGTGTGGAAGCCTCTTGCTTCTTGTAATATTATAATTTTCCCTTGGAGATGGGTGGAGAGAGCAATTCAGTTACTCTCCTTTTAAGAAACCTTACAATGTAATAAGATCAACTATCAAGCATGCTTAATTCAGTCATGTTTTTCTTTCAAGCTCTCATTCTTGTAGAATCATCTCATGCTTTAGTATCTACATGATCCTACTACTGTTTTGATTTCCTATATTATACCAGTGTTTGTGTAATGAGATATCATCCTTAGTTCCTTACTCAATATTTCGGATGGTAGAACAAGATAATTTGATTGATGATATTGTAACAATCAAGGAAGGTGAAATCCTATTAATTGAGAACAAGAAAAGATGATGTTCTCTGACATTTCTTTTGAAGAATTATTAGCACAAAAAAATGATTCATTTTTTGTTAGTTGCATTTTGTTTCTTTTGTTTGTTAACTCTGATTTCATAGGAGGCTCTCGTTTGTTTTCCCCCTTGAAGTGAGGGAGAGAATTGGCTCACTGGCTCATCAATAACAACACATAGGTAAAAAAAATGGAAAATCTCTTGTATGCTAAAGCTACTGATATTTGTTAGATTAACCAAATTTAACCAGAGTTAGCTTAGCTAGTGAATCCCAACACTACTTTTTTTGTGAAGGGGTAATTTGGTATAAATAAATAATAATAAAAAATACATATTATATAGAAATCCAATCACTTGGTTTCTCATTCAAATATACTAAATTATAATATTTTAGACACAAAGGTGAACAAGCACATCTAAGATCCACATGTAAACTGTCTTACTAAACAGTAAAATTTTCTTACACCAAAAAGAACATAAAAATTTTGATCATAGAAATAAATAAGCTTGTAAAATTCAAGGGTATATGTACTGAAAATTAAAATGGGAGGGCCATCCCCATCATTCTGATTAGCATTTAAGAAAAAAATTGGGTTGCTTGTTTTGTTGGGCCCAATAAAATATGCTGTTCGGTTGAGCATTGTATAGGAAAAAGCAAGCACAAAAATAACAAAAACGCCGTTGCCGGGGATCGAACCCGGGTCACCCGCGTGACAGGCGGGAATACTTACCACTATACTACAATGACCAATTGATGGTATGTCACCGTAAAAGCAGATTTTATACTTAATTTCTTGACCCCTTACCTGTGTTTAGAATTTAAATCTTATCGAATGATATTTAAGACTCCTCGATGTAATTTATTTCCCGTGTTTCAGTACCATTATCATATGTGTTATCTGCTGATTAAGCTTTTTTTATTGGGATGATAATGATAATTGGTTGATACCCTGCCCCTGCCCATGAGAAACTCTCATTCCAATCACTTGCTTTATCTTGTTTTTCTTTCTTAAAATGCATGCAAGAAATATGGGTTCCAATCTTCTTGTATACTCCGTCTGTTCCTATTTAACTGTCCAGGAAGAGAAGGTTCACACAAATTAAGGAAAACAATTAATTGTGTTGATTTTCATAAAAGTATTATTTGTTTTTCTATATCACCATTTAGAATGTATTTTATCTTTCTTCATTTATTGTTTTTATAATGACATTTCTTGGAAAAACATCAATTAATGTTGTCTTGAAACTCTAAGTGGACAGATATATAGGAACAAAAAAATTTATTTAAAGTGGACAGTTTATAAGGAACGGAGGGAATAGTTGTTTCCACAAATTGGGATAAATAATCAAATTAAGCGTGGAAGTTAGCAATGACACAATTTCTAATATTTGCTAAGTTACTAGGGGCAACACAACCATAAGAAAATGAGTTATAAGAGTTAAAACTTAAAACAAATTAAGCAAAATAAACATTGGTTGGTTAGAGGAGGCAATGTAAAACATCTTTGCGAGGAAAACATAACATTTATATAATATTGTATGAAGAAAAAAAATTCTCCTAGGGAGTGATTGTCCCATTATTAGCATAGATGGGCCCTTCCCTACCCATTACATGTACTCAAATGTGATAATTTGTATTTCTTTGTATATATAAGAAACTACTGAAGAAATTCTACCTATATGTAACTTCCCTATCCATTTGTTTTAAACTTACGTTGAATAACATTTTATTGAATATTTTAGAAAATTAGTTTTTGTAAGAATGAGTGTAGAAGTAAATTTAAAAGTCATTTTTGTTTAATGAAATAAAATAATTTTGAAAGTGTAAACAAAGCTATGTTTTAAAATTTCCATTTGAGTAAATCCTACTTGCAGGACAGCAAACTTAATTTTAAAATGTACTATGGGGCACCTCAAATCTGTAATCAGATTCAACAGTTCATAAAAATCCATTTTAAATCCGGTAAGTGATGAACTAGGTAAACTTGCATGGATACAATTGGACCCTAGTTATATTAGTTCGACAAGAATTTTGAGTCAGCAAAAACAGGTCCTAACGACAATCATTCTCACCATACATGGTGACATTTGGAAATATATGCAGATATCACATCATTACTTCAAAAGCTACGACAACGATAATTCGAAAATAGTGCAACAAATTATCAGTGCAAGTTCTACTCTAACAAACAAAAAGGGCTTTCAAGGGAGGGGCAGGACACTTTCTCAACAATATTTCCCTCCAGTCCTCTCATTCAGCCTCAGGTTCAGCGTCATGTAACATCCAGTATATGGCGCTTGTAATCAGTCAATCTTCACAGAAGAGTAGATCTTGCGGACAAACCAGAAGCAAGCATAGAAGCCAATAGTTCCAGTCAACACAAAGAAGGCATATGAACCAATTACCATATATCCAAAGTAAAGGATGCCCGAGACCAGCTTTGTAATCTCCAACTTAGTGAAGAAATAGAAAATTGAGTAAAGGAAGAGGTACAGAGCTGAGGATCCAGCAGTAAGGTAAGCTCTCCACCACCAGTTGTAGTCTTCACTGCACAATTGGAAGTAGCAAAGCACAACCGTAATCTCTGCACAGGTGATCAATAGGATAACAAACACTATGAAAAGGAAGCCAAAGATGTAGTAGAACTGGTTTAGCCATATTGATGTCAGGATAAAGAAGAGCTCGATGAACACTGCACCAAATGGAAGAATGCCACCAATAAGAATAGAGAAGACGGGTGTCATGTACCATGCCTGCTCAGGTACCTGCCTAGGAATTTTATTAGTCTTCACAGGGTCTTCAATTGCTGGTTTTTTAAAACCCAAGTAACTGCCCACAAAGACCAAGGGCACTGAAATACCAAACCATAGGCAGACTAGAGCGAACATTGTTCCAAAAGGGACTGCTCCAGAGGACTTTTCCCCCCAGATTAAAGCATTCAGCACAAAGAAGATAGCGAAAAGTATGCCTGGAAACATAAATGCAGTTTTTAAGGTATTCCTCTTCCACTCTGTGCCCTTGAACATCTTGTACAAACGTGCTGAGGAGTAGCCAGCAAATAAACCCATAAAAACCCACAATAGAACCATTGCAGTCATGAGACCACCCCGATTGGACGGAGATAGGAACCCTAGCAAAGCAAATATCATTGTCACAAGTGTCATTGCAAAGATCTGAACACCAGTACCAACATAAACACAAAGCAAATTTGAATTGACTGGTGCCCTGAAAACATCTCCATGAACAAGTTTCCACCCTGTTTCTTCTTGGGCCTCATCTTGGGTTTCTAGCTGGTTATAATTGGCAATGTCTCTGTAAAGAGTCCTCATCATGATCATTGCCACCATTCCAGAAAGGAAAAGCACAATCATCAGAGAGTTTATGATAGAAAACCAGTGGATCTGATCATCATTCATTAGAAGATATGTGTCCCATCGTGATGCCCATTTGATATCACTTTCCTGGAAAAGGGGCAGAAAACTTAGCTTATAGAGTCATATAATGGATGAGGTGAGAGTTGATGAATGTCAAGCTTTCAATCAGCAATACCTTAAAGGAAACATCATATGTGAATACGATGTCCTTGCCTGTATCAACTTCTTGTGGGACAGTACTACCTTGCATCAAATTCTTGGTATCTTTATTACATGTTGTTACTTGCGGATTTTTGTCATTCCACTCCTTGTATTCATGATTAATACTGTTTACATTTGTAGAACTCATAAGAGAGACAGAACATACCTTAAGCAGTCATTTGAAATGTAACAAGAAAGCAATCATATATATAGGTAGTTAGGTACTCTATTATAAAAAATATACTCAACACAGGTGAACAAGCAAAATTGTAAAAAGCAAAAAGTATGATACCTATCAGGAAAGAGGACAGGAGTATCTAAGAGACCATCCATAAGATGTCTATGACAAAATATTATTAGAACAAAAGCTATATCACCACATAGGTAAGATCTATTAGAAAATCATCCAACTAATCAGTTCCAGCTTGCTTTCTTCCAAACAACATCCAATTCCAGATATAAAAAATAAAATCCAACGGCCATGTTATGCCAACATAAGAATGAACTACCCCGTAAGCAGATACATAAACACACACACATATGTAGAGAGAGAGAGAGAGAGAGTTAGGAAGGTGAAGAAAAGAACAAGACCTGTTTGGTGTGACCTCAAATCCAACAATGCGAGCAGAACCAGTTTCAGGATCCTTGTGATACATGACTCTAAAACTCAAGTGGTTATTGATAAAATATTTCTCTTCCTTGCTCTGCAGGAAAATTGGAAAATTGTAAGAATCAGAAGACAAAAATGATAATTGAAATTCCACAATAGAAATTCAAGCTGAGTTATACCCCTTGATAGTTTCCCTTGAACCCAACACGAAAACCATGCTCATATGTTGTTGATTGACTTCCATCCCTCCTTTGTCTAAGAACAGCAACTGGAAGGTTATCCAAAATCCTGCATGTTCAATTCAAAGCTTTAAGGATCAAAGAAATACAAAGCCGAAAGAAACCTATAAAGTATAAACTGGCCTACAAATCTCAGAAGAGTAATTTGATAAATTCATAATACTACTATATAACTAGGTACCGGCCTCAGTATACTGAACACTTACATGTTCACTCGATATTCATCATCAATTTTTTCTTTAAAATTCTTCGCAGCTTCAGCATCCAAAATTTGATGACAAGAAACAGTACAAGACTGTTCTTTCCTCATGTGAAACTGAGGGGAAAAGAGAACAAAATTCCTTAGGTTGGCATAACAAAACAAACAATAGTCACTGAATTCCATGGCCATGTTATCCAATTGTTACAGGAAGAGGTGATAGATACCCACCGTATATATAGAATTTTCAATACGATCGCCTCGAAGAACCTCTCCCAAATTTTCTGCGCTGTTCAGAATCTTGGAGGGTTTGCAATACTTCAAGTAGTAGTAGTCATACGGAAGTTGAGTCTTGGTAGATGATAATTTGTTCACTTTGACATAAAGGGCATCACCCTGTTCCCACAGAAGAAACAAGAAATCAAAATCTTCAAGCACAAGCAATAAAACTAGAACCCAAAAAAATCAACAAATTGAGACAAAACGTTCTCAATCTCAACCACACTTTCCAAATCAAAACTAAAAAATTACGAATTCACAAATCACACGCGACCACATACCACACATCCCTATCTAACAAACAGTTTCACATGCACCTACCAATTATCAAAATCAAAATCAAGATTTATCACTCAACACCATAGTTATCGATAGTGCGCGGCAGGGGTCTGCGACGGGATTGGGGCCGCGAATACCATTCACGGCCAATAGCGGCCTTCCCTTGTATGGGATTTCATTTTTGGGGGTCATCCGCGATCCGCGATTGACTACTATGCTCAACACACATGATGAGGAGCCTTACAACAGAGAAGAATAACAATTAACACTAAAACGGTGATGAATGAGCTCGAAACTGAAAATGAATATCACCAGAGATTAATTGACAAAATGAGTATCCTTAAGCATAACTAAGGGTTCCATCAGACAATAAATTCTAACAACAAACCACCAGCGAAATCATGATAGTAGTAACCAGAACAAAAATTGAGTTCTAATAATGATAATCAACAATAATAATAGTAATAATTGCAAGCGAATGAAGAAGAGGGCAAAGGAATCAACACAGATCAGAGCTAAAACCCTAGATCCAGGCAATTTCACGAGGAATCAGCAGTGATCGAGAAAGCAAAGAAGCGCATCGCGTAGAAATTCGAAGGAGAGTAACGAGAGAGGGGGAATGGGAGACTTACGGTTTGGAAATCGCGAGGAGCAACGCCGGGGAGGTAGAAGGAGTGGGCGGAGGAGATGAGAAGGAGGATAGCGACGGAGATGGCGGCGGTTGAACGGGCGGAGACGGCGGTGCCACCCATCATGTTGTTCGTCGTTTGTGAGATTGGGAGTGAGTGAGCGGTGAATGAGGGAAAAGAGAGAGAGAGAGATAGGAAGATGATGTGAGTAGTATAAAGAAAGAAATGAGGTGTCAGAGGTGAGGTGAGGTGAGTGTGTTGATTGCTACTGCCTACTAGTTACTAACCTCGCGAACCCACATAGACTTTTTTTTGGATTCAAAAAACCAAGAGATTTCTACCAAAACAAGGGAGGCCCTCCTTTTGACCTGCTATGGAAGGTTTCCCGGTTTTTAAAAAAATAATAAAAATACATATTTATTAATCACAATAATTAATTTGTGATAATTTTAATTAAATTAATTAAAACCAAATTCCCTAGAATCTCTCCTCTCTCCTCTCTCCTCTTCATCTTCTACCTCCTAATTTCAGAAATCAAAACCTCTCATCCTCTCATCATCCACCCAACCACCGCTGCCCCCACCGCCACCACCCATTGGTTCGACCCTCACCCCCCAGATCTGAAACCCAGCTCACCAAACACTGAAATCTGTTTCCTCTTCCTCCTCCTCTTCTGTAGATCATGGTTCTCGTTCAAAGCTTCAAAGTTTCTGGGTTTTTGGTCGGGTTTCTGGGTTACAAGCTTCAAGCTCCCCCTCTCCAGACACCATATGATAGGTTGAAGTTGTATCTGTAACAATGGTTTGAGATCTGAAAAAAAAAAGTCTTGGATTTTCTTCTCTGGTTTTCCTTTCTCAGTTATAGTAGATCTATTGTGAGAGGGAAGAAGGGGTTTGTGGGCTCAGTTTCTGGGTGGGGTTGGGTTTTTTCCACCACCACTATCTCACTCATCTTCTCCAAGCTTCCACTCAACCACAAATCAAACCCAACTCGTTTCTTCGAGAATGCCCAGAAGAAAAAGCTTTGTTTTTTCGGCGCGGTGGGGGTTCTGGTCGCGGCGCGGTGGCTGAGGGTCTGGTGCGAAGAGGTGGTTCTGGGTTGTGGTTTGCTGGTGTGGGTTCGGTGGAGGGAGACGTGCAGAGTGAGAAAGATGAGATGAAGATATGGAGGGAGAGGTCTGCAACTTCTTCTTCTTCTATTAGGTCTGCAGCTCCTTCTTTTGGGTTGTGAAATGGATTTCTAATAGTTTTCGTTCCTATTTCTCTGATTCAGTTTTCTAATTTCATGAGGAGATGAGAAAATGGGATCTGCAAAGAGTGTTGAAGAAAAACCCAAGCTTCTAACCACTGGGTGTTGAAAATCAGATTCAGAAACACCTGTTTTTAAGCTCCGCTTGTGAATTGCTGGTGCTTGATGTATTTAAAGTTAGATTTATTTTTGAAATGTACTACCTAAAATTTGATGGAACAAAAATTTGAGTTATTGTTTAATGCCATTGGAGGTTGTTTTCTCCCAGTGTTTAATTATAAATTTGCTGCAGAAGTTGAGCAACCACTTGCAACTCCATGATGCCAATGGATTCCAGTGCAAATGATATAAGCAATTGTAATTGATAAGAAACGGCGGAGGAGGAGGAGAAAATGTCCAACATCTTGGATCTGGACTTAGATGAAGAAGAAATGGATTTGATTTAGAGAGATAACTAGATTATAATTAATAAATATCACAAATTGTTGTAATTAATTTTAGATAATTCAATTAACCTAATAATTAATTAAAGATTAAAAAAATATGTTTTTTAATTTTTTTTAAAAAACTTGCTATTGTGGGTCAAAAGGGAGTGGTGCAACTTTGCACCACACAAAAGTGGTCCATAATAAATTTTTCCCAAAACAAGACACCTAATTATTTGGGAAGAGCTTATTTGAGCTTATCTGATAGCATAAGCGCTTATGTCAGTGTTTGTGAGAGCTTATGAAAACAACTTATGATCTACCATAAGCTGTTTTGAGCTTATTTTCATAAGCTTTCAGAATAGCTTATGAAAAAAAGCTTATGCTTATATATAGCATATTTTCAATTTATTTCAATAAATTTTTAAAAATAGCTTATGAATAAGCACTTAATTAAATTGTATTCTCAAACGAGGCCTAATTAGTAATTACTAATTCATAATTAGAGTTCTTTTTTGTTTGTAATTGAAGTAAATCTTGTTTCCCGCACTTAAATGTTTTGTTTTTTAATATAGGCTTTATTTGTATTTTTTATATTTGAAAAATTTATATTATCAAAGTTTTATTAATTGAAAAAAATTATTGGTTAAAAAAAATAAAAGAATGATATTTTTGTCAAAATAATCTTTTCAATGTTCTGAAAATCAGATGGAGTTACTAAATTAGTCGTGCCACCTATTGAGTAACAAATCCTTCAAAGACCGCATTGTTTTAAAATCTAACTAGATTGGAGAATACTAGACCAAACATAACTCGAGCGATAACTTTATTTCGCATTAAACAAATCACCATGAGAGAAGTGAATAGCTTTGAAAACCCTACTTAAAGGCAGTGTTAAAATATTTCAAATCACATAAACTAAGATCATCGCATTTTTTGGTTGACACAACTTATTCCACTTATGCCAACGAATTTTCCTCCTATTAGCATCATTGTTCCACTAAAATTTACTAACTAATCCCTCGATTTGAACATAGAGGCCATTCTGCAAGGCCAAACACGACATATCTGAACCACGTTTTGATCAAAACCTCCCTTTCCTACCCTAGAAAGGGCTCTATCCTACCCTTTAAACTTCTTCCAAACTTTAATTATGTAGGTCTTATATTTGCCAACTATCTATATCTATATATATATGTAAAGCTCACTTGAGCTATAAGTATTAAATGCATTAAACAATAAAGTTAAACAAATTAAATTTCTATTCAACTTTCAATATAATGTAACTTTTAAAACATGTCAATCTTTTTGTTTTTTGACTTTACACATGCCAATATGATGTAACCTTTGAATTAAATTATGTAATAATTTTTTTATTAAATACATCTATCTATCTATCTATCTATCTATAAACTATATAAAGGGAGAGTTTTTGCAGTCAGGAGGGCAAATATGGAATTCAATAATTTATTGCATAGCACACAAAATGTAAATATGGTTATATCAGTAAATATGTATATTTTGTTCCTTCAGAATCAATCTCAGTCGTTGCTCATAGATGTGCTCTTTGGGCTTCCAATTGCATTGTCTTGGCTGCTTTCATTCCTGACGTATCCGTTGAGAACCTTTGTCTCTTCTGTTTTCCTTATTTAATTTCGTCGGTTTCTCTTTCAACCTCTTTTCTATTTATTCTCAGACTTTGTTTAGCATTCTGGATACGGCGCTCTACAGAACCAAGGGAGGAGAATGCCGCTGGCGGTAGGGTTTGGATTCGGAAGAAGAGGAGAGAAGAGCGTCAGAGTGAAGATTGAAAATGAGAAAATGAGTCACGGATTGCCGATGGAACATCTATTTCTTCTTCTACAATGTTCTACCGAGGTTAACAGTCTTCTACCTCATTTTCTCTGCTCTGTTTCTTTCTTTTTATTTTTACCTCCCTCTTTTTGTTTTCCCTAATTGAGATTGGGATTTTTAAGTTTTCTGTTTCCGTTTGATGTAAATCTTGGGTAATGTTGTTATAGGGCTTAGGATTAGGAAGGAGAGCAGAGAATGCAAGAGAGGCTGAAGTTCCAGCAATAGCAATAAGCCTTGCTTCAGCAGTAGCAGATGTACCACCTTGAATGCTCTCCGCTGCCATGTCTCAGGTTTTTCCTCTTTCGCTTTATCCTTTCAATGTTTTTAAATTAATTTTCTTCTTTGTTTTTTCAATTCACTGCCTCTGTTATATTTCGTTCATCCACTTCTTGATCCATAATCGGTGAGTGTATTATTGCTTCAAAGTTGCCCTCAAATCATATTTTTTTTCTCTATACTTTGAAAAATCAATTCATTAATTAACGAAGGTGTTTCTACCCTACCTTTACTTCCAGCATCTGCTTTATGGTTGTTGCCTCATAGAGTCTTTCAGGTTATTTTTCTGATTCAGCCCTTCAACTTTCTGATTCTACCTTACCGATGCACGAATAGCTCTAATAATCTTGCAATCATTTTTGTGGTTTACCACCATGTTTGTGGAGCTTATGGAGAAAGTGGTTCATCTAAAATTGTTTTATGATTATTTGTATTCGCAGCACACCTTTAAGCAATATGCTGATGGTAAAATGATCAAAATGAGCCACTTTCATCCATAATTTCAGGTGTCTGCCCACTAGCTGCTTTCGTTTTCCTTTTTACTGCCATCTTGATTGTCTGGCTGCATTCTGAACAAGCCATGGAAAAAACTGCATAGAATTAAGAACCCATGCATCCATTCTCTCCTAATACTCCCAACTGACATAGAATCTGTATGTTTTACTATATTAACTTTTGCGGACCAATTTTTTCAAACACAAGTCCACCTGTGAAAGGAAAAATAGGGGTAATAATTAGAATTTCAAACTATGCCCTTTGTATTTTGTTGTCTTTAGTTTATTTGAATCTTTGAATCTTTTATCTTGATGTTATTGCTCCAATCTGTTAACAGCACATACTACTGCACTAAAGACATGCCTCTTTCATAGATCTTTTTGTTCTTTTGGTGCATTGTGCAGCCTCTGTTGATAAATTAGGTCTTAAGACAGATCTTCATCATAAGTCTCCCATGAGAACAACTTAGAATTGTCAGGAATCATTTGTATCTTCATCATGAGTCTCCCTGAAAATTCGGTGCATATGCATGCTTTGTTAACTCTATGTCACTGACACTTTTGCACTTCTACTTTTGTTCTTTGATTTGTTTTTTTTTATCTCACTAATTTAGGTTTGTTTTTTCATAGAGACACTGTGTACCTAAGAAAATATGAAGCCATGAAGGAACTCAGAGAGTTGACAGCAGAGCATCCACGACCAATTTGAAGACAAGTTACAAGTAATGTTGATCTCATGTTAAACAACTCCAAATCCACCTTGACCAATTTTATTATCCAAACTGAAGTTGCTTTGCTTATATCATTGATGTTGTACTGTTTATGACTAGGAGCAGCCTCACTTGAGGAGCTTACGATGATAGATAATCTCATTTAGCTGAACTTCTTAATTAATTTCCTGTTGCAGAAAATATCAGAGCAAATCAACAGCTTTCTCCTTTCTATTTTTAATCTTTCCTCTGCATACACTCTTCAGATTTCACTGTCATATGATGGTTAAATTGGGTTTCAGGAGGCTGAATTGGATTGGACTAAGAAAAAAGACACTCTGAAACTACTAATAATGAACAAGCATGCTGCAAATGAAATTCATATAAGTCAGACTGGGTCAAGTTCTCAATTAATGTTTGGAAGTTAATAGTGTAACCTCTAAAATCTTTGAACTGAGCCTCATTTATATTGATTGAACTTCATGGTTGTTTCTCTTATTTGGAGTTTTTGGCTTGATGATTTGATTTGTGTCAATTTGGTTTTTTATATTCTGGGTGAGGTTGAATTAACTTCTCCCGGGTTGTATTTGACAATTATACTACTTGCAGGTGCATTTGTTGGATGTTCATTTGAAGGCAGTACTATCATGAAAACTGACTTAGGGAAGGATGAAAATTGTTCATTAAATGTGTGGTTACTCTTGATTTCAATCCTTCTCATTCTAGGGTATAATTTAATGGTGACTTGAAATATTTTTTTACAGGTCCTACCTGCACAACCTTCTAAAGCAATAGATTTCCACAATAATATTGATATTTGTTCTTCTGATTCAGAAGCTACAAGAATGGATTTGTGTGGCATGATCTCTACGAAGATGATAAATCTGTACCAGCCCATGAAATTAGAACGTCCTCAAAGGCTCTGAGCTCTTTGACAAATCCAGCCCATGTTATCATAATGTTAGTTATACAATATGAATGTTACACCAAAATTTAAATACTGGATAGTTATTAGGTATACTCATTAGTGTTCAGTTATACAATATGAATGTTATCATATTGAATTTGAGAAAATTTAATAATAGGAATTTAGTAGAGAGGAAAAATGTTATCTATATTCTCTTGCTTCTTTCATGTCTTTTCTTCTTCCTTCTAATAATTAACAAATTTCTGATAGAAACAAAATCTCACAACCGTCACAATTTAAGTGGCTACATGATTAATTTTTTTTTTTGGAAAGAAAAGAGTTTATTTATCATCCGTTCACAAGATAAAGAAAAAAGAACACCTCAAGAAGACAAAAAAAGTGTTGAACCATATTGAATAAATAGTAATACACGCAAGTTCTCAAATTTTATTTTATATAGACATTCCGATTTCCCTTCCATATATTTGAGGTGTAAATTAGTATTGCCTCATGATAATAATAAATGAATATAGTAAATTCCAAGTGAGCTTTCGCACTCCACAATGTTGTATCTATTAAAATATCTTATTTGAGCTTATCTGATAGCATAAGCTCTTACCCCAGTGTTTGGGAGAGCTTATGCAAACAGCTTATGACTTATGGCCTATCATAAGCTGTTTTGAGCTTATTTTCATAAGCTACTCAGAATAGCTTATGAAAAAGAACTTATGCTTATATATAGCTTATTTTCAATTTATTTCAATAAATATTTTAAAATAATTTATGAATAAGCACTTATGTCATAAGCGCTTATGACCATAAACGCTTAATTAAGCTGTTCTCCAGGATGCAGAATCTCTTTGGAAAGGATCCATCATATAGTAAATTTTATTATCGGATGTTTTCACATTAAATTTCATATAAAAAAAACTTTCCATAAACCTTTTCTCCCATAGCTATTTGCCTTTCATGTTTGAAATAAAAGAGAATTTGGAGTTATGAAATTCCATAAGACATTATCAATTAGTTTATAATTTGAGAATATAACAATAATATTTATTTATATATTTAATAATGAAGGTGGATTTTTTGACATTAAACTTTTTATGGATGTAAAAAATACTCACCAAAATAAAAAAGCAGTTATGATATTCTGTAGGATGTTATAAACTTTTGATGCAAAAAAAAGGACGTGTGCAAAGTATATGAAATTACAGATTTTGATAAATTACAAAGTATATGTACAACAATAACACGGATTGTGAGAAATTACAGGGCATAGAAAAGGTGAATATTATCTGAGGTTTTTGCTAAATTTCACAAAGGGGCCTTATTCATTTCCAAACATAAGAAAAGTATATGAAGTTACATGTGACATCTTCAAGGACGTGTGCTATGCGATGAGATTACTTGAAGTCAATAAAGAATACATTGATGAAGTAATAGAAGCTTTGCATTAGGGTATTATTGCAAACAATCTTAAAAGTCTTTATAAATTCATAAATTTTCTTTCAATAAACATAAATAAATAACACAGATTTGGAAAAAAATACATACAATAAACAAAAATGAATATTCTCCATGTATCGCACGGGTCACATAGTTTCTTATATCAAAAATACATTTTGTTTTTTTAATCCAAAAATTGTCTTTAAAAAAATAATATAAATATCACACAAACAACAAAAATGAATATCCCCGTGCATCGCACGGGTAAAAAATACTAGTTAAATATAAAGATTGAAAACTGAAAGAAATTAACTAGAGACTATTTTGCTACCTATATTAAATAATAAAATTATTTCTTTATTTCAGAAAAAAAATCATCAAGTATAAAAAAAAATACATTAAATCAAATGGCAGTACTATATATTAAATAGTAAAAATAGAAAATTCCTTAAATAATAAAAAACTCATGTTTGTGTTAATTGTATTAACTATTAATTATAAATTTTAGTTACTTATAAGAAAATATTTTATTCAATAGTAATTAAAAAATGTTAGAATATTAATTATCAATCATAAATTGAAGGGGAGAAAATTAATATAAAACTAAGTAATATTTTGATATACAAAAAATATTGAGAGTTAAAATTAATTATAATAAAATAATATTTATTAAAAATAATTAAGAAAAAGTAGTCTTTAAATAAAAAGTGGCACTCTATAGGTATTTACCATTAACTATAATGTGTGTGTATTCGTTGAAAAAAGTTCTTCAAATATAATTTTTGATCTATTATATATTAGTAAAAATGATTGAGAAAGAATAAAAAAGTAAAATAACTATAACCAAAGTTCAATAAATTTAAATTTAATAAATAATTATTTACACTAAAAAATCATTTCTTATTATAATTTTTAAAGTTAAAATTACTTCATTGTGGATATAAAGTGTAAGAAAATATGTCACTATAACTTATTTATGATATTAAAAACTTATTACTTGAATATATTTCAAATTCACATAATGAATTTCTATATTTTTAAATGAATAAAATATTAAGACTACTTCAGGGCTAATTATTTAATATCAATTACTAGAGAGAAATGCATGCGTGTTTAATAACAAAGTTATTTCTCTTGAACATATATAAGACTATTGCTTGGTTTGTGTGTTTTGGTGGATTAAGGGAAAGTAGAATGATTGTCCATATGATTTGGAACAGTTTGCTAGAGGCTTTGAGCGTAATGAATGGCCACGAAAACAAAAGATGCCACGTACAATGTATTGGGAGTCACCGCCAGCCACTGTTTTGAAGTGTAATGTGGATGGGGCGTCGAAAGGGAACCCAGTGGTGAGTAGTATTGCCAGGGTTTTGAGGGATCAAGAAGGGGAGGTTTCAGGTTACTTTGCAAAAGGAACTGAATAGTTGTGGGCTTTTGACGAAGGTTCAAGTAGTGTTACATGCTTTGTTATTTTTCTAGCAATTTAAATTTTCAAATGTGGTGGTTGAGAGTGATTCCTCTTTAGTGGTTGGGTGAATGTCTAGAGGAGATAAGAGGTCATGAAAATTGGAACATGTATTTAATCATATAGATCATCAGATGTCTATAATTCAGTGTGTTGGTGTGGTGCATATATGTATTGCGTGAGGGAAACACTGTGACAAACTTTTTGGCAAATCAAGGGTGTGGTAGGGAACAACAGATATGAGTATGTTGTGACCCAATGCAATTATCTAAATGAGAAGGTTGTTCCCATTTTTATTGTGTTTCAATAAAGTTTTCTTTTTTTAAAAAAATCAATTATTAAATTTGAGTGATATTAATTATTTAAATCTAGAGAACTCTAATTCTATTCAATGAAATGTCTCACCTCAATTATTATTTAATTTATTATATTTTATAATTAAAAATATTTTAATATTTATATATTTATTAAAACTATAATAATCATATATAATTTTTTAAAAATTATAAATAAACCCGTGCAACGCACGGGTATAATTTCTAGTAATTTGTATTGCTCGTGATAATTGACATTGCTCTTTGTCGCATTCTCATTTAATGATGATGGAAGATTAAATCAAATGAAATATACCTAATTTATGAGTTAAGTAACAAATGCTCATTGCGTTGCATTTTAAATGTGCCACCAAATCTTCCAGGACCCTGTAGTCTGTCCCTGTTAGGCTCAACTGGCTTGTGCTTGTAGAGTTCAATTCATTAGTCCAACATGGATAGCAAGAACAGAATGCAATTCTTATAGCATTACAATGGTGTGGTTGCTACTTATTAAATTGCTTAACAGTATTTATTTGTGCCTAAATTGTCACATATAGTTTACACAATGCATAAACAATTCATATAGATTTTATTCTAGTGATAGTTTTCAATTATTCCATAAACAACCCATGCGTTTATATTTTTTTTACTTAATGGAGGAGAGAAAAAAGTTTTTTTTTAATCAAAAGCAAATAAGAAATGACAAAACAACCGTTACTTAATTTTAATCAGTAAGCAACTTCACATATGTGTGATCCAATGGAGAGAAAAAAATTAACAATTTTGCTTAGTGTTCAAAACTATTTAAAAAAAAAAAATTAGTGTAAGAATCTGTGCTTCAGATAACATGTTTTAATTTTGCACGTGGGATTGTTGTTTGCTGGTGGGTGGAATCCATAATTTTTGCATTGGAGGACGTACCATTCATAAGAAGATACCAAAAGTGGGTTGTTTCTTTGGCAGGTTCAGAGAGATATAATAGCAAGCCAAATGAATCTTTTGAAGGGAATAGAGTTGTAGGATCAAGGTTGTTGCTCCCTATGTGTTATGCAAGTGGAAACAACAGATCAGCTTATGTTGCATTGCTACAGAATTGACAGTTATGGGAAGGGCGTAATCTCGCTTGGCCCGGATCGGAGACAATCAACATGGATACCCCTTCTTATAGAACTTCTGAAATTCAATGTGGATGGGGCTTCGAAAGGCAATCCGGAGCCAAGCGTGATAGGTTGCGTCTTACGGAACCATGAAAGAGGGGCTTCGAAAGGCAATCCGGGATTAAGCGAGATAGGTTGCGACTTACAAAACCATGAAAGAGAGGTTTTGGGTTATTTCTCCATGTCTGCGGGCCAAATTTGGGTATGTGAAGCATGTTGGAAATATTAGGAAGGAAAGATTGCGCCGTGGACAAACCACTGCCTTGAAAGCAAAAATTCTGGCAGACCTTCGGTGCAATCTATTGTCGGGTTTGCTCCACAAGGTTAACACAGCTGCATGCAAGGACAACAAGGTAATGTGCACTCAAAACCTAAACAATGTGGAGTCTCTACAACAATGCTCATAATACACAAAAGAAGGGGAAAGCACATTTTGTATTTTCTATGTCTATCAATACTATTCTCTCTTGTGCTCATCCTTTTTCTTCTTATAAGATTGTGAAACCTCTTTTACTTCACTTCTCCAAGCCCATCAAAGATAGTATTTAAAAGATATTAAGAGGATGATTGAAACTTAAAGCACAAAATGAAACTGATGCTTTCCAACATATCATTCAATTAAGAGGAATAAAACTACTACTCCCTCCGTTTCATAATAACTGTCCACTCAGAGAGAAAAAGTTTGTTTCACAATAACTGTCCATTTAGAATTTCAATTGAGCATTAATTGATGTTTTTACATATAATGTTACAATGAAAAGAATAAATGAGGAGAGATAAAAGTACACTGTAAAGGGTAAAATAAAGAAACAAATGATATGTTTTAACAAAATTAATTGCATTTCTTAATATGTGTGCATCTTCTTTACGTGGACACTTATATTGAAACAGAGATAGTATTCAAATACCACAAGACATTAAACGATTGTATTCGTGTGAGTATGTAATTGAAGGTAAAATATTAAACCCCAATTAACCTATTTGAAGTGGTAGAAAAATGGAAGACAAGAATAAATGCTCTTCTATTTTGCCAGCAATTCCAATTTAAGAATCTGGTTATTGAGAGTGACTCTGCCCTTATAGTTGGATGGGTGAACAAGAAACAAAACCGTCCATCGAAACTTTCAAGTGAGCTCAACATGATCGATTTCTTGAAAGAGGGTTATAACTGCCTAGGAGGGGGTTATAACCAGGGGCGTATCCAGGATTTTCTTGTTGGGGAGGTGAAATATAAGACTAAAAAAATCTCCATTGAAAGTTATATAAACTTTAAATAGTAAAAAAATATTTAAATACAACTCTTCGTTCTTTCATAATACTAAATTTATTTATTATGGTATCCCGATATAAACAACTAATAAATTTATGAGAATATCATTTTCAATTTTGTTGCGAAGCTGAGTCCTAACAACTTTGATTACAGAAAAAGATCGCTCTGTAGATGTTGTTGAAAAATGGAGTGTCAAAACAAGACCTATCAATCTATTAACAAGTTGAAACATTGTTGTTTTTCCTGTTTCAACTAACTTCTGGTAAAACTCGGATAAACTAGAAATTTTTCCTAAATTAGGATCTTGAGAAACATGTGAATGATAATGTCTCAATTGGAACTTCAAATTCCTTCTTTCAGGCTTGGAAAAATACCTATAGTCGGTGGCCATTTCAAAAATCTTGGGGGGAGCGATGGCCCCTGCCTGCCTCTCCCTAGATACGCCCTTGGTTATAACTTATAACTGCCTAGGAGTAAAACATATCTTGAGGGAATCTATATCTAACATTATTGAAGAAGTTGAAGTTGCTAAGAAATTTGGAGAGTTTGTTGAAGCTGTGAAGGAAGTCTAGGGAGTAGCATCTATGAAATGGTGTGTTTTTGTCTGTGGTGCCTGTAAATCTGTTATTCTGTGATGCCGAAGCTGTGTAGTCCTTTTAAGGATTTGTTTCACTTACATTTAGTTCATTCAGGTAGCAAGGCCTAACGTGCTTGTAGGTGGGGGATCATTGGGGTGCAATCTATGATGAAGAAAATGGATTCCCCATTATTGTCAACTGCTGCCAAAAAATTCCCACTTGTTCCATCTTTTCGGACTACAAAAGGTGGTGGGCAGTGTTGGTTAATCCCTTACTGGTTGTTTGAAAGGCTTTTTTGTTGGTTAATCCTTTACTGGTTGATGATTGAAAGGCTTTTTTGATTGATGGGTTTTATTGGTTATTCCCAATTGAGGGGTTTTATTATTTATTTGGTGGGAGCTTTGGTTAAGTCAGTGTTGTGCTGGTGCTGCTGTTGTAGTACACTGATTCAGGTGTATGTGGGCTTTAATGCTTTTACTCTAAACTTGAACATGGTATCATGTTGGTTGGTTGTATTTTGTTGTTAGGAAAAGAGGTATGGCCTGATAAGGCATAAAAAAAAGTGATGAATTGAAATCCATTCCATTATTTACTATCAATTTTAAACCCCTCAATTTGAATTGAATTTAAATATCACCACAAAATTGGCTTCAGATCCCGGGTCCAATTGGACCAATATGTAGCAACAAGGAAACAAATCAAACATGATCCAGAGAGAGATGTCACCAAGCAGATTGGTGATATGAGGAGAACAAAGCAGAAAAAACAAGAATTAAAAAAGGAAAAGTTCTTCCACTCTTTCCATTATGAAGGAATGTTTTGGAAGGATAAATAGTTGCAATGCTATTCGTGCCTATGCTTATGATCCCGTAACTCTCCCGTTTGTCACTTTGTGGAGGAGCGTGTCCAATTTCCGATGCTGCATCTTATAACATGTACTCCCAGATATGGCCTCCATATCACAGCCATATAATACTCCTTTTGCTTCTACTTATATTCCGTTCTCCAATACATATTAGAACTTGATCAATTCATATTGATTTGCAAACTAGTGAATGTGGGTTAAGGCCATGCATATGGTCTATGATTGCTTATTGACACTGCTAGGTACTTCCTCCAGTTCTTAATACAAGAACTAAACGTCGTGATATAATTTGGTATTTTTTATAAGAAGAAATTTGAAGTTTGTGATGCATTAATCATTAATTATTTTTAAGCCTATGAAATACTTTGTTTGCTCAAGTACACTGACATAGGTAACTAAATTTACTGTGTTTTTGTAGCCATAATGTCAACTAACACACAGAGACTGTGTTCAACTAGCACATTGTTTGCTCACTTTCTTTGGTAGAAGTGAGTTTGTGAAGAGAGAGATAGGTTGGAGAGAGTTAGAGAAGAGAGAAATCTCATTTTATGTTTGGTTTGATTTCCTGTAGGAGAGAGAGTATACATGTGGGTCCAATGTGCTTTTAAACCTCTTCTCAAATCGCGAAGAAAGAGGTTAAGGTTGTGCTCTTTTTCTGTTTTCACAATTCTATCCATGAAATGGGCCATAATGATAGAAAAAGCAAAGCCACCAATCTTGCTTTGATGGGGCAAAAGTGTATTTAAATAAAAAAATGATTTTTCTTTTTGTATTATTTATTATCCACCTCATTATTTCTCATCTCTCTCTTCTTTATCTCTATCATACCAAACAACCACTTAAATTCATTCTATTTCTCACATATCTCTCCCTACTCAACTTCTCTCTTCTCTACTCTCTCTTCTCTATCTCTCTCTTCACAACCAAACAAAGTGTAAGATATAAAAAAGTGAAAGCAGACATTTGTTTCACTAATGCCTTGTTTGGTGGGAGAGAGATGGAGAAGAGATTGAGGGAAGAGAGAGAGATAGGAGAGAGATTGCGTTTCTCTCTTTGTTTGGTTGTGTAATAATGGAGGTGATAGAGAGTTTGAGGGTGGCTTTTTTCAACTTTTTGATCTCTTCGCGTTTTGCGAAGAGAATCAGGCTAGGTTGCTTTTTTATTTTATTTTTTCATTTTTGTAGTAGTTAGTGGCGGTCTAAACCGCCACTAATCTGCATTCTGACTTTTAAAAAAAAAATATTTTTTAATTAAAATTTAACTTTTTTCTCTCTCTTCCACCTCATTATTTCTTATCTCACTCTCCTTTATATCAACCATACCAAACAACGTATCAATATACTCTTTTTATCACATATTTCTCTCTACTCAACTCCTCTCTTCTTTACTCTATTTTCACTATCTCTCTCTATCCTACCAAACAAAGTGTAAAGGTGTCCATTTATTGATGCTGAGTGTAAATTTTATTGTTTTAAACACATTAAATAAAATTTATTTCTGATAGATGAGCTAAATAGGATAATGCATATTAGAACTCGACCAATTCATATTGATTTACAAACTAGTAAATGTGGGTTTAGGCATGTTTGTTGTATTGACAAACGCTTAGATACTCTCGATCCCTAATATAAGAACCAAAGTCGTGGTATAGCTTGAGCTTGACCGTTTTTATAAGATTCAACTTGAAATTTGTGTTGCATTAATTATTTTTTGACATGAATATCATTATTTAATTGAACTTTTTTTTTTTCTATTTTCACTCTCACAAACATTAATAATGCATAGAAATTAAGAAAGTGACATGTGTGTAATTTTAGAAAGTGGATAAAATTTGAGAATAACTTTCATCCAATTAACTAAATTAATTAGATTTATTAAAGGACGTGAAATTGTTATTTAATTCTTATATTGACGATTGAAGAGAGTTCCTTATTATCCGTGTTGAATGTGAAAAATGGTGAATGAAGTGGGATATAATGTTGTGAAATGAGTCATGTCCCTCATGTTTCAGATTGTAAGATAATGGTGCATCATAATGTGAACTAATCAAGTTTATCTAATGTTGTCTTAACTAGTACTCTTTTACATTTTCTTAGTACACCGATTCATTCAAACTCATTTAAAAAAGGTTAAATACGTTTTTTTTTTCTCTTTTCTATATATCAGGAAGGAACACACCGAAAAATCTGATAATTAAGGAACTACTAGAGAATCCCTCAGCAAGAGGAGCTCTAGCTCAGACTCAAGATGACCAACAACCCGCACACCAGAAGAAAACAAAGGGTTACCATCGGGATGAATCCAAGACACATTAATCTTCCAGCTCCCAACCATGAGCTCTCAGATCTCCCTAAGGATACTAGCTTGCGAATGATACCTGATTTGATCCAGATTTGAGTCCATTAGGATGGAGACAAGTTATGCACAATCCACTTCGCAAGAAACCTTCCTGTGGCCACGACCACAATTGTAACCCCCCAATTTCTCAACTGAGGAGTCACATTAGTAACCTAACAAAGTCTAAGGACTATTATGCAATCCCTAAAATCCAAGGGTATTTTTTTTGAAAATGAAAAGACTAAATACCATAGGGTTGGAAGCGTTACATAACTTTATTTAAATAACCTGTTTCCCGACATAATAGTATACATAACATAGAGTAGTTCACGACACCATAAACGGGGTTCCAAAATAAGTACGCTCACTTAGACAAGTGGCGAAAATAAGGTTTAAACAACAGAGTTTTCAGATGGAGGAAGAAACTCAGACATAGTCCCCCAAAAAGGAAGATGCAACTGTTTTATCCACCTTTACTCGACCGCCCACAGTCACGGTCTCCAACTCGAACAGCTAAGCTTCAGTGGAAGGCTCTCCTTCGCCTAATAGCGTTAAGCGCCCAAACAACAAGTAGCAAATAGAAAGGGTTAACTCTATGCAATTACCACATAATAAAGAGAAAAACATGCTATTCAAATATAATTGCATAACATAGCACATACGCTAGCAACCTGATTCAAGATAGATGACGACATATATTCAACAATATAGATTTAAATCAACTATCAACAACCTCAACAATATTTCTACTCAGATATCAGCAACTTAACAACATGTAACATTTATTCAGACATCAACTTAACAACATATAACAACTCAGATATCCACAACCTCCACAGTATAGAATCAAATCATATGACAATAATCTCAACAATATGACATCAAATCAAATAACAGCAACCTCAATCTATAACATCTAATCAGATGTCAACAACCTTGACAATATAACGTCAAATCAGATATCAATAATCCTCAACAATATAACAACAATTCAGATATCAATAATCCTAAAAAATATAACAACAAATCAGATATCAATAATCCTCAACAATATAACATCAAATCAGATATCAATAAGCCTCAACAATATAACAACAAATCAGATATCAATAATCCTAAAAAATATAACAACAAACCAGATATCAATAATCCTCAACAATATAACATCAAATCAGATATCAATAATCCTCAACAATATCAATCAAACAATAACGTCTCGCAAGACGGGACAGTCCTGTGAAAATATCCACTCCACTGTCACTTAACGCCACAATGGACGGGATAGTCATGTGAAAATATCCACTCCACTACCACTTGATAACGTCTCGCAAGACGGGACGATCACGTGGGACAATCACCACCACACCGCCACTTAACGCCACAATGGACGGGATAGTCATGTGAAAATATTCACTCCACTACCACTTGATAACGTCTCGCAAGACGGGACAGTCCTGTGAAAATATCCACTCCACTGTCACTAAGTAACGCCTCGAAGGACGGGATAGTCATGTGAAAATATCCACTCCATAACGCCTCGAAAGACGGGACAGTCATGTGAAAATATCTACTCCACTGCCACTTCAAGCAAACCAAAACATCTCATCCAACTCAGTAGTCACTCAAACAACAATCTCAAATTCAATAATCAAATCAGGATAACCACATGTTATTCATATTATCAACCAACATAAATTAATTCAATTACATACCAACTTAGTTCAATGACAGAAACCAGTAAACGGCCGAAGCCTCTCAGAAAACGGAGACACACGTCTCAATAAGTTTACTCGGCCGAAGCCTTCAGAAAACATTTGGCACAAGCCTCAGAAACAGTCAACATAAGCAAGCATACAACATTGCAAGCATAATAATCATAATCCAATGTCAATCAATATAAACATCTTCATCTCAAACGCATGCAGTGCGATAAAAGCAGGCAGGACTCAAAGACGCGCTAAAACTGAGTTACCCTTACCTTCGTGAGTAGAAGTTGTGCATGGAAATGGCGAACCTAGAACAAGGAAACACAATCATCAACACAAGCCTCACTAGGAGCAACACGATCTAATAATACTAATCGAAATCGTAAAGAACGCTTTAAAACTTCGGAGTTCCTATATAAGCACGAATTGACAACAGAACTTCGTTTACTAAAACGCGCATAACTTGAGCTACAGAACTCGGAATGACACGAAACCGGAGCCAAAATTTCGACAATTGAAAGAGCTACGCAATGGCTCAGGTCATAGAGACCCACAAATTATTTTTGGACACGGTACCCTAGCAAATAGGTTTCGGCCACTCTCAAAAATAGGGTTTCCGAACTTTTTCTTCGATCTAAATCAATTCCTAGGTATTCTTAGGCGATATCTAGGCCAGAGAAACTCTCAGAAAAATTATCGGGTCGAAAACTGTCGCAGGGGTATTTTGGTCAATATTTTTAGCTCGGAAACTCAAAATCAGAATTTCGAAAAACAAATTAGATGGGGTCGACACCAACGACGATTATGACGACTAATCCTACTAACGCTAAGCTCAGTCGAGAGTTTTTTATTCAAAAAGCGGAACCTTTGTCAGAAATGGGTATTTTGAGCAGAATTGAAGTTCGGCGGCGATTCGACAAGATTCGGCGAAATGTAATCCGCTAAACATGCGTAGTGTAAGGCCCAAGTTTTTAAACTTATGCCAACTAAATAGAATCCTATTCACGATTAGGGTTGATGTATCGTGAAGGGAAACCTGAACTAGAGTTTACCAAATGAAATAAATATATGAAGGAGAAAGTTCAGGAAAAAGTCTGAGGATCGTACCGAAGTCGATAAAAGTTATAGCACGATCGTTATACGCTGAAACTTAGGTCAGAAACCCTAGTATATAGCTAGTTTTCACTTTTAGGCACGATGGAAGTTAATTCCAAAAATCTTCAGAGAAAAGTTAGAACTTCTCTTTTTCCTTATATCACAATCGTTTCAAGGCGAAACTCTAGGATCTACGAACGTCCGATTCCAATCATCGGAAGTTTGCCGAAACCGAATCCCTGGTATTTCAAAACCCTAGAATCACCCGACTATGGGGACTTTTTCTATTCAGAGCTTCAAATGAAGATTCTACACGCTTACACCCATTTCTCTTGATGATTTCAATCTTTCTTCAGAAGGAAGTTTTCTATTCCGACATCCGATGCAAAAAGCAACTTATCGGGTAAAATAGTTTTATTACGATTATGCATTAGTCGCCAAAAATACAAGGAGACCTCTTTATAGTTTTGGAATTCTTTTGCCAAAACATATCTATTAATTCATGGAGAGTGAAGCCGAAAAAATCAGATTCGCGAAACTTTCATTTTACCGCGTTTTGCCAACCTCTATATATAGCCAAGAAAGGAAGAAAAATCACAAAAAACTACCCATTTTCCCCACCCAAACCCGCGGCCAAGAGAAGAAGAAGGAGGAAGAGTTTTTCTTCATTACTTGCTTGATCGTCGATTAATCAGTTGCTACTTCAAGGTTTCGAGGTATAGTCGCTAATCCTTACCTCTGATCGCTTTTTCCATAGCTTTTCTGTAGACTTTTCTGAGCTGATAGTTTTGAGGTTTTTGCAAAACTATCCTGAATATTTCATTTTTGATTCTAAACATCTTCCCTATGTGCCCAAGATCACTTCTGCCGGATTAGATTTTCCGTTATGTCGCTGGATTTCCGCCGGAATCAATTTTAGCCTTAAATACCCATTTTTGGAGTTTTTGGAGTAAAGCTTCAACCTTTAGGCTGAAAACTATCGCCTTAGCTTAGTGCTAGTAGGATTAGTTGTCATAAACGTCGTTGGTGACGTCCCTGTCAAATTTGGTTTTTGGGATTTCAGTTTTGAAAATTCTAAGTTAAAAATCATGACCAAAATACCCCTGCGACAGTTTTTGATCCGATAATTTTTCCGAGTTCAGAATACCCTTAGTTACGGCTAATGATAGCATAGGAACCAAGTTTGATCGAAGAAAAATCGAGTCCCCTAATTACCTAAAGTGGCCGAGCCTATAGGGGAAGGAGGAGGAAAATTTCCTTTTCCGAAAACTTGTCCTTTCGCGCTAGATTATCGTACCTCGGAGTATGTACTACTTCGTGTAACCTTAGTAAGTATCGATAGTTTAGTTTTCGATAGATTCTGATAGTATTTCTGTGATTTTGCTTTAAAGGAGCTTTTGAGGAATTTCCTGAGGAGCAACACTTTGCTTGTGAGGAAGAGTTCGAAGATCACTCTGGAGAACCTACAGGTGAGGGCTTCTCACTGAATCTCTAGTTAATGCTCAGGGTCGATGCTTTCGACATTGTTTACTGTTTATGCACTTGTTTGTGTTTGATTGGAAAAATGTTTTCTGAGGCTTCGGTTGACAATGTAGATGGTTCATCTACTGACTGTTTTTGAGATTGACTTACATGCTATGTGCTATGTGGGTAATCTAGGATGTGTGGTGCATGCCTTATATGCTAAGTGCTATGTGGTTATTGCTTAATATGTTGATATATGACATGTTGATTGACTGTGATGATGTAATTATGCTTTTGCAACGAAATCTGAGTTTCTGAAAAGTGAGAATAACGGGCAGGTCATGCCGATTTTGTTTTGAGAGTTTTGAGAAAGTTTGATAGGACGAATGAGATTCGGACCTTGTTATGGTGTTTCATGGATCGAGACATTCTCTGGTATCATTTGGGGATTAGGTGATCCCGAGAACTTATAAGATTTTGCGATAAGACTAAAAGGATATTATTTTGAAAAGAAAACTCATAAGACATTAAACAACCTCTAAATCTTCAATTAATGATAATAAACTCGAAAGGAAGCTTAGGATGCAAATCTTAGTTTTGGAAAACGAGAAGTGTCGTCGGATCCAAGTGTTGAGAAAGTTGAGAAGTGTTGAGTATGTTGATGCTCTTGTGCTGTTGGAGCAGCTGTGTTGTTGGGCTTGTTGAGTATGTTGATACTTTTGTGTTGTTGGAGCAGCTATGTGTTGTTGGGCTATCCTGGGGATAAGTCCGGGAAACCGTTAGTTTCCGAGAGTGTGATACTCTGTGCTCGTTGAGCAGTTGTGACCATCGGATTGAGATGAGTTGGATGATTTGGAGATCATCGTGGGTTATGTGTTGTTGTGAAGAAGTGTCTTTTGTCGCAGAATCGACTTTACCTTAGGGTAAGCTTTTAGAGACTTTAATTTACCTAGAACACGTGGCGACGTGTCGAGTGAGATTCGGAGACGTTGTTTGACTAATCATCCTGCATTCATGCAACATTAATGAGGTATTAACACAGGACGTACTCTGGACCTCGTCGGTTTCCAAAATGGTCATAAGACCCGGAATGCCGTGTAAGAGCGTTTGTAGACGTCTCTTGTAGCAGACCGAAATGGCAGACCTACGGGTTACGGCTGATCTGACTACCGCTGTTGTTGGAGTAAGAGGCACGCGGGCCGAAATGGTCCCACCGTGGCTGGTGCTAGGGCTGATCCGTTGATGTCCATCCGTTCCGGATTGCATACTGGTTGACTGGGTTAACCTGCATATCATTTCATGCAACATGCATACCGACTTAGTTGCTGAGTGTGATTGTTATTTGATAATCTTACTTGGAACATGTTAAGTGTTATTATTGTCGTTATGTTTTTGTGGAATATGCAACCCTAGGATGTTATCTCTAGTTATAAGCCTAAGAGGCTATCTATTATCTGTACCTATTGGGTTTATTATCTACATAGTTCTTTAGAGTTGACCCTCGCGTCTTCTGTGTGTGTTTTGGCGGACAACGCCTTTTGTCAGATGTCCATTGCGGATTGGTTCACAATGGTCCACCCTTCGGGGGGGATCAGATATGAGATGATCGACCAGGATGACCCCGGTTCGTGGGTGGTAGACCCCGCTAGCCACCGCGCGACTTATTCCGGGAGGATCATGGAGGATCGGGTTGATAGGGGAGGACTCTTGGTAGAAGGAGTATTGAGGAGGTGCTTTGTCAGCTTCAACTTGCCACCGGGCGTTCACTGTGGACCAGGACTTGGAGGACCACCACCACCATCGTTGTCTTCAGACGAGGAGGATCCCTCAGAGGAGGAGCCAATGGGAGTGCCTTCGGCAGAGTCTAGTGCACCCAGCGTTGCGGTCATTGATGATCAGGGTTCGGGCTCTAAGCCCGTGAGTCCAGCACCGGAGCGCACTGCGGTTGCGAGGGGAGGACGGATAGGGTTGGTAGACTTAGTTGTTCTGGATTCTGATTCAGACGACGATCATGCTAGCACATAGTTTTGAGTGTTGGTATGAGCTCCTCGAGTTAGGATTAGTGTAGGAGTAGAGTTTTAGCTCTGACAGTATTGCTTCATTTGCTTCTTTAGGGGACAGGGTAGTTCCGCCTATAGCTTTTTGTGTGGTTTCCTTACGGGAATCACAGAGAGTTGGTTGGACTTAGGAGGTCTTGTTTCAGGCCGATGGACCAGCTCATTCTCAGTTTTGAGGGATGGTGTTGCGGACACTTCACCCTTTTCATTTGGTTTGTACATATTGCCTACGGGCGTTACACTTTCTTACCCGTCACTGGAGGTTCACTCGTGACGAGGTTGCTACTTACGGCGGGGGCTGTTCTATATATTGTATATTAGTTTTATTGCTTTTCGCATTTGGGTTTTATTTAATTCAGTCTTGTCTTAGTTATTATCGAAAAAAAATATTCACGTTTTCCGCATTAAGTTTATTTTTGTTACTAAAGTGACGCCACCGAAATCGGGGTGTTACACGTAGGGGCACGTAGTGAATAAGTTTAGACACTAAAATCAAGTTATTTGGATAGTTTTACAAAAATCTCAAAACTTTGAGCACAGAAAGACATAGAGAAAAGCGACAGAATTTACGATCAGAGGTAAGGAAAAGCATCAGTACCTCGAGGTCTACGCGTAGCAACGAACAGAGCGACGATCGGGCAAGAATTGGCAAAAATCACTTCTCCTCCTCTTCCTCTCCAAAGCCACAGCCGTGTGTGTGTGTTGTGATTTTTTTTTTTTTTTTTTTTTTTTCATTTTTCAAGCTATATATAGAAAATGGAAAACGCGGGAAAATGAATATTTCGCGATTCTGATTTTTCCTGCACATTCCTCCGTGAATTCCAAGATAGGTTATGGCGACAGAATTCCAGAACTCAAAACAGGTTTCTTGGAATTAAATCAAACGATCCAAAGTCGGTGTAAATCGATTTTACCCGAAAAACTACTTTTTGCAGTTGATGTCGGATGAGAAAACTTCCTTCTAAAGAAAGGTTGGAAACATCGAAAGAAATGAGTGTACGCGTGTGGAATCTTCATTTGAAGCTCCGAATAGAAAAAGTCTTCATCGTCCGTTGATTTTAGGTTTCTTGAACTATCAATGATTTAGTTTCGGCAAACATCCGAGAATTAGAATCGGACGTTCGTACATTCCAGGGTTTCGTATCGAAACGCTTATCATGAAAGGATTAAGAGAAGTTCTTATATTCCTCTTGAAGATTTTCGGAATTTATTCCTACAGTGTTCCAAGGGTGAAATTAATCTTTTCCTAAGGTTTTTGTCCTAGGGGTAAACGAATAATACTTGCGTCATAATTTCCGTCGATTCGAATCTTGTCCTTAACCTTCTCGTGAAATATCTTCTCCATACATTTATTCCATTTAATAAACGTTTATCCAGTTTCCTTACTTCACGTTACATCGAAATTATTCGTGAATAAGAAATTTTACTAATTTATTCTAAGCTAAAAACTTGGGTCTTACACCCATCCAACACGAGCCCATCTCGCAATGCCATTGTCTCGACCTTGAAAGCATCCCCTTGTTTCCAAGGACGTGAACTTAGCCAGCCATTGTCTAGTGTTGTCGTAGTAGGCCTCCCCCTCCCATGCAGTTCCCCTCTATTCGGAAGCTTCCATTCATGTGGAGTTTCACTATCTAGGGTTGGAGGCCTCCAAACATTATTCAATAGACCTGACCCATGAAGAATCCGATCAAGTTGGAGAAATTTCACAAATTCATCATGGTTATGACTTAACTTTTGCAAAGATACTGAATTTAAGTTGTATATGAAAATAAATTATATTTTTTTGTCTTTGACAATTTTTTTTCGATTTAAAATGATTTTTAGGATGTTATATAACATATTTGAAATATTTTTTCTCCAATTACCGGTCTACAAGACAATCTTAGTGAAAAATAAGGGTCCACATATAACTTCCACATCCGTTTTAGCCTTTCAAAATTCTAATTATTTAATTAATAAAAAATGCTTTTTCTTTTTCTAATTCCACAATGGCCATCATTTTCATGGTGATGATGATGAAGGTATACATTCTTTTATTTTATTGGAGCGAATGTTAGTAGATGGATCTATGCGAATGTATATTGTGTTGCTTGTATCTTCCATTTTTTCTTTTCTTCTACTTGTATGGGGTTGAAGTACCCTTGTGCTTCATTTTAATATATATATATATATATATATGTCATTGCCTATAAAAAAAAAAAACTTAAAGGATAAGGTGGTCACTTCACTTGTTCTAACAACTGTCTGGGAAACGGCAAATGATAATGAATGATCATTAACGACCAACAACTTCCACTAGTGATGCTGTTAGTAGTTGTTAGATAGAGGACCAATATTGGAGGCCAAATTCCATTACAGTGCTCTCTTTTTTTTTAATGAAAAAAAATATTTTTTAGTTAAAAAAGCATTTTACTTAGCTAACATAATTATAATCTTTTCATATAATTTTACAAATTATTTCTAAATAATCATTATAAATATAGAAGAGTAATATTAGCAATACACTATTTTAAACACATTTTTATAATCTTTTATTTTTTTTCGTTCTCACATTTACAACGACGGTTAAAAATCGTCACTAAACACATATTATTACAAATACCGGCACACATCCAAATTAATTTCTATGCTTTTAATACAAATTTTACATGAAATGATGAAAATATATAAAATTGAATATTAGAACGGTTAATTAAATATTAATATATACAAACACGTCAAATATAGCCTCACCATGTGTTTTGAAATGTACTGTAAATAAGTGAATAAGTGATTATGGGATCGCACCAGAAAAAGAGTATGGAACCAAAAGCAGCAGCTAGTGCTAACAAACAACAAAAGTCACATTTTGAAACGAAGCTGCATGCGCTCAAAAGTTGCTTCTCTTCTGTCATTTGCCGAAAGGCAGAATCACACAGTCATGGGCGGTGATTAGGGGGACCCATTCATTTCTTTAATTTGGAGGTTTTTTATTACATTACAGGAGGTTTTGGAGGTTTTTATTTAAACTACTGTAATAATTTTCAACTTTATGATAATTTTTATCTTCTTCACACACGTCTTTGACATGCTTCTAATTTCCCGTAGAAAAAATGCTTCTAATTTCATTTTCAGTAGCAACATGGGTTGACACAACTGACTTTAGGTTCCGAGTTTAACCCTCACCTTCCAAAGGTCAAGGGTTCGAATCCCCTTGGGGTCAGTAAAATCGCAGTTGGTGGGTCACCCTCCTCGGGGAGATCCCCCAACACTCCTTATAGGAGAGGGCATCTGCTAGCTTCCTCAGCATGCCACTGACGCCCTGCCCGGTAGTCCGGAGGTGCTTTCTCTCCATTCTACCATTATTGTAAAAAAAAGTAATAATTTTCTTGAATTTTTTGTCTATAGATGATTATGTTTTAGACTAAATTCTAAATAAGACGGTTTAACTAAGTGAGTTGACGTAATATTTCAACACTTTATCTGTTAGTGGATGAGCGTTCGATTTTCAACTTTGATAAATGAATACTTAATTAATCCCTACCGATTAATGCGTAAATCCTTAGATGACTACATGCTGTGGACTGTGGTGGTTAATAGGGATACTTGTGCTAAGGATTTTTTTTTATTATGTGTTAAATTTTAAACAACAAATAAAATTGAAAATTATTGAATTTAATTATTTTTTTTAGAAAGCTAAAAAACCAATAATATGTCAACCCATAAAAAAGTACAATTTTTATTTTCATATAGTCAAAGTTTGAAAGTTTCCAAGAAGAGATATTAGTACCACACTCCACACCCATATTTTTTTTAATAGAATTTAATAAATATAAGTTTTATATATAAGTCTAACTATATCCAATCAAAGTTTATCATTATGCTTAATCATAATTAAATTATATTAAAACTTAAAATAAAGAAGTTCAATTATATATTTATATAAAACTATTTATACATATAAGTAAGATGATGACATAAATTTAAATTTCGAAAAATTATTTGTTGAGAGGATTATAAACAGAAATATGAACAAAAAGGACGGTGGATTGTGCCAACAGGAAAACATACCGATTGGCCAAGATGCTATTTCCAATTTTCCATTTCCCACAAAAATATTTACAAGGGAATTCATTTACTCTTTGCTTCAATTTTCATTCACTCCCATTTATTTTGAATATTTCAAATAGAAATGTTTTTATTTTAATTAAAAACCAACATCATTACACAACAACAATAATACATTTTCTTATTTGAATATCAGAAAAAAAGCCATTTTCATCTTTCGATAAAACTATTAATTTATAATACCTAAAAATCATTTCCAAATTTTCAATTTGCACACCCACACAAGAAAGAAAAAAGAAAAAGAAAAAGAGGAAAACGAGTATATGTGTGACGTTATTATGCTATGCTAATGGCAATGGCCTTGTGACTCTGAGATCGCCCCTTCGTTTTCTCTTCTCTCATTCGATCTTCCTTGCCGCATTTCTCAACACCGTCGCCAATTCCACGATAATGGGTACGAATTTTCAATCGCAATCCCCTTTCCCTTTTCATCGATCTGCATTTTCCATCATTTTCTGATCAAAATTGTGTTCTTCAGTTATTGCTTTCTATAGTTTCAACTCTCATCGAAGTTTCAATCTTTTATAGAAGATGAATATTGGGTGTTAACCGAAACTTGCAGTTACACTTCCATGCGTTTTGCTTTTTGGCTTCATTTTTCTAACTCTCGTTTTTTCTTTTCTTTTATTGTTGTTAATTATGATATCATAATTAATTTTATACAGTTTTGAGTGATTATCTGTTTGGGATTTATTGCAATTGGTGATTTGATTAAGTGTGACAATTTGATTGATCCATAATTTGTGTTTTGTATGGCTAAATTGTTGGATCCTTTACAAGGTTTAGACTAAAATGCTTTTTGATTAAGGGAGGAAAATGAGTGAAGAAGAGAATGGCAATTATGTATTAATCTAATTATTCTGTTGTATGCTTCTCAGCTGGAAGTATTGGGCTTGAACTGATGTGTGGAACCAGAAAACATGTATAAATTTTTTTTTTTTTCAAACCTGAGAATTTAGTTTTTCCGATTTTTCCCGAGTTCTCGTGTTTTTCATATGGATCTAATTAGTGGTTTACTTGAAATTTTTGCTGAGTATTTTGAATCTTTTCGCCTTCAACTAACAATGTGAGTGTTTGCTTATGCAGCGAATAGTGAGACTTCTTGTTCAACTCAGCTTATTGATGGAGATGGTACATTCAATGCTTCTGGAATTGAAACCTTTATGAAGGAGGTGAAATTGGGTGAATGTGGGCTTTCGTATGCTGTAGTTTCTATAATGGGTCCGCAAAGTAGTGGTATGCTTTCTTGCTTTATTCATAATCGTATTGTTTCTTCTTATCTTCATAAACTAATTGGATTTAATGATTGTTTTTTCCGGTCTTTGCTATAGAGGATTTTGATGTAATTAAGATAACTTGCTTGATACTATATACTGAGATGATTGTTATTTCAAATTCATGAAAAGGTTAAATCGAATTTGTACTTTATGAAGTAACGAGCAATAACGTCTAGTTGAATTGGACATAGATTTATGAATTCATTATCTATTTAAAACGGTGATTTCTGGTGGTTTAGTCTCTTTATCCGTTTTCTCAAATCTTCTAAGAACTTCATCCTTTTTTCCCTATTTCTTCTTCCATTTAAATTCAACTCATTTTATATTTGTTTCAATCTATCAGGATAGTGAGATGTGAGCTATTCCCAATAAATGGATCTTTGAATTATCTAATTTGTTGTTTTCTTTTCTCTGGGCAGGCAAGAGCACACTATTAAATCATTTGTTTGGAACCAACTTCAGAGAGATGGATGCTTTTAAAGGAAGGTATGTTCTTACAAGTCTGACATGTCATATAAACCTTACTCAATTAAAAAGGCCCTGATGTGATGTGCTTATTTTCAGGTCTCAAACAACCAAAGGAATATGGATGGCTAGATGTACTGGCATCGAGCCTTGTACAATTGTGATGGATTTGGAGGGTACAGATGGAAGAGAACGTGGAGAGGTGTTAATTTTTCCTCACATGTTATACCTTGGATATTATGGTCTTGTTTGATCTATTAGCTGACCTCACCTAGTGGGAAAAGGTTTTGGTTGTTATTGTTAATTGTTATACCTTTACTTTGATAATAACAGTGATGTTGATTCAGAGTATATTTCCAATATCCAAATAACATTGCATTTACAATTTATAGTTGGAAATGGATATATGCCAATGTGTCTCTAGTCCCTATGAAACATAAAATATTTATTTCAAGATTTAACTGTACCATCTATTTGTTTTTCCTCTTTTTACTTGCAAAGTAATGCCCTTTTTTTCCCTCTCTCTCTCTCTTCAATGGAAAACGTGAAGTGCAAGGTTCAGTTATCTCCCTGCCCCTGTACTTCATATGCTTACAAGAAAAAAGAGTTTCATAATCATTATAATCCTGTGTTTGCTTTATGATGGGTTAGGAATAGTTAATATTTAATAATTAGGACTTAAGATTCTTTAAACCAGAAATCTCTGTCATTGGCAAAAATCTGAACAAAGGATGAGAAGTGGATAGTTTTGTGGTTGTTTCCGTGTATACTGAAACTGTCTATCTCTCAGGATGATACTGCATTTGAAAAGCAGAGTGCTCTGTTTGCTCTTGCTGTCTCAGATATAGTGCTAATAAACATGTGAGTTTTTCCTTCTTTTCAATGAGACATCTTTAATACAAGCTAGTTTCAGAAAATTTGATGTCTGTTTAGCTGCTTGTACTTCTTGTTTGATGTTTTCCAGTTGATTTTCTTTCTTTATGCATCTAATTTTTTTCTGTATGAAATGCTTGTAAAGGTGGTGCCATGACATTGGCCGTGAGCAAGCTGCAAATAAGCCGCTTTTGAAAACTGTCTTTCAGGTATCTTTTGTCAGCCTTTTGACTACGAGCAGTTTTCTTGAATCTCAGAGTTGTCATATATCTAGTTGCATGCTTTCAGGTCATGATGAGATTGTTTAGTCCGCGCAAAACAACATTGTTGTTTGTCATACGTGATAAAACAAGGGTGAGTAAGCAAATAGCTTTTTCTTGTTTTTATTTATTTTTTATTTTTCAGTCATTATTTTTAAATTCTGTACTTTTTTTTATTGGTTGTTGATGTGGTTATACTTTTCCCTTTATAGACACCACTCGAAAATTTAGAACCTGTTTTGCGAGAAGATATTCAAAAGGTAATGCAGTATTTTCATCTTCATTTGATGTTTTTTGAGTTGTGAAGTAATTTTTGCCAACCTCTCTTACTTTACTTATTTTTCCTGCAGATCTGGGACTCTGTTCCTAAACCACACGCCCACAAGGAAACCCCTCTAAGTGAATTTTTCAATGTAATTTTTTCCTTCTTTGACATTGCTTATCTTATTGATGTTCTTCGTCGTGCATTGCAGCACTTTATTGGTAATTTATATTAATTGTTTGCACTTGGCAATTACTGCTCAGGTTGAAGTTGTTGCACTTTCTAGTTTTGAAGAGAAGGAAGAACAATTTAAGGAGCAGGTATGATTAGTGCACCAGTTTCGTTCTGGTTTACTTGTTGAAAATGAGCATTATCAGGATTTGTGGTTGTATACATTTCAATATCTGCACCTGTAACTGTTGGTTGTAACTTGTAACTCAATCTTTGTATATAAATTATTGTATTTATTTGGCTTTCATATTAAGAATAGATATTTTTGGTTTATTGAATATCTCTTATTCTCTAATATGAATATTGTTTCTGTTCTGATTTATTTTACATGTAGGTTGCTAGCTTGAGGCAACGTTTCTATCATTCTATCGCTCCTGGTGGGCTTGCAGGGGACCGTCGTGGAGTAGTTCCTGCCTCTGGCTTTTCTTTTAGTGCTCAGGAAATATGGAAAGTCATTAAGGAGAACAAAGATCTCGACCTTCCTGCACATAAGGTAATATACGGGCTAGAGTCATGCTTTTTTGTTCACATGTATATTGATTTCATTAACCATTGAGGGTACGACTCCCTTGTAGGTTATGGTTGCTACTGTACGATGTGAAGAAATTGCAAATGAGAAATATGTTTCTTTTTCTGAAAATGAGGTATTAAATTATATTTTCTTCTCTTTTTCATACATTTTTTGACACTCTAAACTACTAATTCTGTGGAAATTGCTTTCAATCATCACTTAGGAATGGTGTCAATTGGAAGAGGCTGTGCAATCTGGCCCACTTCCTGGATTTGGGAAAAAGATCAGTTCACTCCTTGATGCTTATTTGTCAGAGTAAGTAGAGTTTAATTTGTGTGACGTCTATAAATGTTAATGGCCCAATTTGTTAGTTTCATGTATGGCATTACATAGTAATACCATCTAATGATTTTAGGTTTCTCTTCCAATCCTTACACATACACAAAAATGGTGTCAAGGGTCTTTACCTCATCTACTCCTATATAATATATTTGTGTATATCTGTTTTATACTTTTGAATATTTTATCTCTAAAATATTTTCTCTTAATTTATTTTTAAAATTTTAAAAGACCGTCAATGGATGAGATGCTTATCAGTTATTTTGTATGTCAAAGACCAATTTTATTGCTGTGATGTTATTTGTAATCTTCAAGTAAACTGTGGCATTGTAGAAAATTTTAGAAGTGTGCTGTCTTGATCTTAGGTGCATCATGCAAGAATGAGTTGATTGTGGACAGAAGGTAAATTGAGCTATTGCATTTTCTTTTAATCTAGGTATGATGCTGAGGCCACTTATTTCGATGAAGGTGTGAGATCTGCAAAACAAAAGCAACTTCAAGAAAAACTGTTGCAAGTAATTCTTCTTAACTTGGCTCTTGTGTAATCCAGGCTTGTTAATAGCGCGCTATAGCTGCGCAATAGCCTATAGCGTAGCGCCCTGGGGGTTCACCGCTACTCCACTATTTACCGCTATTTGCGCTATTTGCCGCTATAGCGCCGTAATAGCGCTCGAAATAGCGTTTTTTGGGCTTGCCGCTACACTACGCTATCCGCCATTAACAACCCTGGTGTAATCATGGTTGTTAAACCTTTTTCTTTTTCATGAACATAAGTAAATTTACATTGTTGAAAGAGAAACTCTATTTTTTTGATTATTGAATCAATAATGAATGGCCATTTTAGATTCGGGATTATAGGATTTATCTTTTTTAAATTTTACTTAAAGAAGCTTTTGTAGATTTTTATGATGATTAATAAGGTTTATGATGGAATACCTTTTCAATTGGTTAGCTTGTCCAACCAGCATTCCAATCTGTGCTGGGACATCTAAGATCAGGAACTTTTGACAAATTCAAGGAGGCATTTGAAAAGGCTTTAAATGGAGGGGAAGGGTTTTCTACTGCTGCTAATAAATGCATCGGGTCTTTTATGGCTCAATTTGACGAAGCATGTTCAGGTAATAAATAAAATGTGTATTCTGTCTGTTAACTAGTGGGTAGTGAACAATAAATTATGTTGAAGCCTATAATGAATACCATGGAAAGGGGAAAAAAGAGTATTTGGATAAACAGGTAGTAAAGTAGACTGCGTTTGTGTAAAATGATTGATTTGGTGCTGGGAGCAGAGTTGCTGGGATTTGGTTCATTCCAGTGATCTACTTTCTGAGAAGTTAAACTTGATAATATTTGTTGCAAGTATGCATCATACTTGCTTAACTAAATTACAACATGAAACTGATTTACTATCATTGCAGATGTTGTTATTGAACAAGCAAACTGGGATACATTTAAAGTACGGGAGAAATTGAAGCGTGATATTGATGCACATGTTGAATCTGTGCGCGCAGCTAGAATATCAGAACTTACTTCTTCATATGAGGTACATATCTAGCATTGATTATTCATGTCTTATGAATCTTTAAGTGATTATCTTCAAGCTCAATAATGATGCTAAGATCTCAGATTATACATGTTTGTGCCAAAATTTCAATGTTGAAATATCTAGCGTGGTAATGAGATAGTAGTCAATAGCGCTATAGCGCCGCTATAGCGGCGTAGCGGAGCGGTTCCCTGCCTCTATTGAGATGAAATAGCGGCGCACTTCACAATAGCGGCTGTAGCGGCCAAAATAGCGGCAGTCGCAGCCAATAGCGGGAAATAGCGGCGCTATATGAACGAAGGAAAAAATGACTCAAGCCCCTTGGTTTTAAATCGTTGGGGAACCTTTTTAGGGGCATGTTAGGACTTCTCAGGGCCATTATAGGTTAAACTTGAAAGAATTAAGCTTCATTCTTCATTCAGATTTGCACATTCGACTTCTTTACCTTGCTTTTGAGTGGTTTTTAGTTGTGTTATTGTTCAAAACTTATGATATTTATTTCTATTACGAGTGTTATGAATTTTAGGCAATATTTGACATTGTTTGCTATTTATATGTATATAGTATTAAACTATTAATTATATAAAATTATATATAAAAAATCTGAATAGCGGCCAGCCCGCTATGCGCTATCCCGCTATCCGGGACTGACTATGAGACTAAAACTAAGAAAGGATCTCTTCTGGAAATATATCCATGAGAAAGGGATAGATAGAAATTTGATAAGTGTGCATTGGCAATACATTGTCTATTAATAATGGCAAGCCAAAAGTGTAACATATTGTTCATACTTAGTGACTGTGATTTAGGTAATTAGTTTATGAATTTTTAGTGAGTTGTGTTGATCTATTTGTTTCTATTTTCAAAAGTTCAAAGACTGTTCTTGGGAAGTTATCTGATAGTGGTAATGTTGCAGGCTAAACTTAAAGAAGCTCTGTCTGGATCTGTTGAAGCTCTTTTGGACGGTGCTAATAGTGAAACTTGGCCATCAATAAGGAGCATTCTTAGGCGGGAGATTGAATCAGCAGTTTCAGGGTTTTCTGCTGCACTCACTGGGTTTGATATGGATGAAGAAACGAGACAAAAATTGATTTTGAGTTTAGAGGACTATGCAAGGGGTGTGGTAGAAGGAAAGGCTAGGGAAGAAGCTGGAAGGGTTCTCATCCGTATGAAGGACAGGTATTAACCGTCTGCATCGTAGTTGACCTTTTACCTCTTCCTTCAAGTCTTACTTTAGAGATACTTATCTTAAATTTGAAACAGGTTTACGATGTTATTTAGCCATGATTCTGATTCAATGCCTCGTGTTTGGACGGGGAAAGAAGATATTCGAGCCATCACCAAAACTGCCCGCTCTGCTGTATGACATGATCATGAATATTATTTTATTAATTTAGTTTGCATTGTAGTTTATCTTTTAAACCAAATTTAATCCTTTGCAGTCTATGAAATTGCTATCTGTTATGGCTGCAATTCGTTTGGATGATGCTGATACCGATAATATCGAGAAAACATTAGCAGTTGCATTGTTGGATTCATCGAGCAATGCTGCTAAAGATAGGAGTATCACAATGGTTGATCCGCTAGCTTCTAGCAGTTGGGATGAGGTGCATTTTCATCATTGATACTTCTAGTTCTATTTGATTAAGTGGTAAATTGTGTACTCATCTTGGGTAAATGAGTGATCTGATTGGCATCAATTAAAAATTTGATTTCTTAAGAATGTATATCACTCTAGCAATATTTACGTGAACATAAATTTTGGGCCACAAAATGCTATATTTTGGTTCCTTGTATGATGTTTAGGAACATTTTCTAGCTTGAGAGCTGATCACTTGTTGTGATCGAATTTCCTATGCAGGTTCCATCCTCTAAAACATTAATTACACCTGTCCAGTGCAAATCTTTGTGGAGGCAGTTCAAGACAGAAACAGAGTACAGTGTCTCTCAAGCCATTTCTGCTCAGGCATGGTGTTTCCCATTTTTTATTTTAGATTTTAAAGGTTCCTTTATGCATGGGAAAAACAGAAAATATGTGATGAGAAAATTTAAATGCTACACCTTTCTTTTGAATATCTATTTTAAACATGTAGCTGAAGCCATCTGGTTCAATTGTGTTAAAAAATGAGGCAAGGCTGTGTTTTTATATTTTCATGTATGTTTCCTGTATTTGTGAAGTTGTTGGCAGTTGGCACGGTCCCAAGGGCTATAAAAAATCAATTTGATGCACATTATGGATGCATATGAATCATGTTATCGTTGAGAAATGTGTTACTAAATTTTACTTATTGATGCAATACCTTTTACATTTTCAGGAGGCCAACAAGCGCAATAACAACTGGTTACCTCCCCCATGGGCAATATTTGCTTTGGCTATTCTGGGTTTCAATGAGTTTATGACACTTCTAAGGTGCATATCAACTGTACTCATCTAATGTCTACTTTTCACTTGCTCTTAGCTCTGCATCCCTCCTGTATCAGCTGCGCAATGTAAAAGTACTAAATATGTATTGGACATAAAGTATTGGATGGGCATTTTAATAACTTTTTTTTTTTTGCTTAAAGCTCAAACCTAAAAAAAACCCTTCAGGTTTGTTGTATTATTCAATTGATCTCACACCAAGTTTGGTATTCTATGTGGCAGAAATCCCATGTATCTGGGTATCATCTTTGTTGGTTTTCTTCTTATTAAAGCCCTATGGGTGCAGCTTGACGTTTCGGGTGAATTTCGCAATGGAGCTGTGAGTATAATTTATTGCAATTTATAATTCATTGTTGAATGTCAATATTCATGATTATTGTGTGTCTCATGCCTGTTGGAGTTTGGTTGCGACTTGCAATCTGTAATCAGCAGTAGCAAGATCATCTAATTAGCTACTATTCATTCATAGCATGTTCGGATTAACTTCTCTTTCATCAGAACCAATTCTGAAATCTAGAAGCTAGTCACCAAAGCTTCTCCCCATAATTAATAGACTTAAGATTCAATTTTAGAAGGATTTTCAAACATGCATTTAGTGTGGTTCACGTGTGAAGTAGCTCTTTAGTTAATCTGTCTCTTGCTAACTGTTCATTATCTGTAAAGCAGTCTTATTTCTAAGTTCCTTGCTTTCAGCTTCCGGGAATCATATCTTTGTCTACCAAATTTATTCCAACTATCATGAACCTTATGAGAAAACTAGCCGAGGAGGGACAGAACCCTGCAACTAACAATCCTCAGAGAAACCCATCAAGAAGCAATCAAAGTGATGGTCCTGCTGGTAGTTCTTTGTCATCTAGCGCTTCATCTAACGTAACATCATTGGACAACGGAACTGGATACGCCAGCTCATCAAAAGACGAGTAGGCGAAGAAAGTCATTTTTCTGAATAACAACTTCTGCTGTTTGAAAAAGGTTGTGTCTGCTGGCTGCATGATGGGTTTTTGCTTGTCCATGAATTTATGACTTGTGAGCTTTCCAGACATTCAAAGGCATCAGTTTTTTGTGCAAGTGCCATACACAGGGGGCAATGTTTTGATCCAAGGTAGGTCCCCTTGAAATAGGTCCTTTTTTATCTTTTCAATTTGGGTGCTCCACATAGTTGGAGATGTTAGCTCATTTCACGTGTTGTCATTGATGGTTGTGCTGGTTTTGCAATCAATTTTGTTTGTATTTTTATCAGTTTTCTGAATGTGTCCTTTCTATTTAGAGAATTTATTGATTGGACTCCTGTATTTATATTAGGTTTATAAGATTATACATGTAAGCCTCATGTATAATGGGCAACCGACTGTCCATTCACGTGTAAGTGTTGAAAATAGGAGATTGTTTTGGTTTTTGGCATGCTTAAACATGCATTGAATTGAATCAATTAAAAGTTCAGTGTTATTTTCAGCTTGCACTTAGAGCCCGTTTGGAACGTGCTTATTAGAACTTATGTACTAGAAAATGCACTAAACAAGTTTCAATACATGTTCTTTGGTTTGCATCGAAACGGCTGGAACTTTTAGTTACACTTATACTAAGTATAACTATAAGGGTTTGAGTCAGTATACAACATTTATGTTTTTTCAGAAATTTAGATTTTGTAGGTATGGTTCAGGCAATTGGAATTTAAAGCCGTGGTCCAGAATTTGTACGTGACACTTAGTTTTGACATCGACCTTTGTTCCACAGTCTTCTATATCTCTCTCATTTTTATTGCGTAAAAGCAACATGTCATGGAACAATAGCAGAATTTGGGTCCATAATATATTAATTGGGTCGTGCAAACACCACAGCGGAATTATAAAAAAGCGATTGGTATTTAAATGGTTTGTTTGGTTATCACAAAGAAAGATTGCTTGATGGGTAATGTAGGTATCTAATGTTTCCTCATTTGGATGCAAGTAAATGAAAAGTTGAACAAAGAATTCATTAGTTGTAAGTGAAGAGTAATGATTCTCTCGGACCCCATAGCTATCTTTGTCTGGATTCCAGTCAAACAAAAATGCTACTAAATTTAATTAAAAAACTTGTGAATTTTGTAATACTTCATTAATATTCTATTTCCTTTCATTTTGATTATTCCCACACAATGAAAAACCCAATTCTCATTTTGGGCGCATCCAATTTGATATGTAAGCTTGTATCATTTTGGAAAAGCTCTTGTCAAAATATGGTGAAAAAGCATGATTAAACCAAAACCACGATAGATAGAAACAATATCTCTTTAACTTTTATGATAGTCCACCATAATTTTGATCTTATTGTGGTTTTCCAACATGTATCTAAATATGCACTCATGTTTAGGGAAAATTTGCATTGGTTTCAACTTGTTTGGACTGAATTAACTTAAATTTTAGGTAAAATCACATGTTTTTTTCCCATAATCTCTGTAGTGCTAAGCTTATGATTATTATCAGGTGTTTCGAACATCAAGTAACTAATCTTTTTTTTTGGTAGATTAATAAGTTAATCTAAATACAGAGTATAACAAACAAAACTGTCCTTGAACGGCCTCTCCTTATCTTCTTCATCTGATATTGATATATTATTGACATTTATTCATGAGCCTTACCAGCATTTATGTTGTTCATATTGTGATTTTGGTCAAGGACAAATGTGACTGTCATAAAGCTGCTATAAGTCATAAGTTTTGATGCATAATAACTGTGACAAGATGGAAGTCCTTTGTAATGTGCCCCAGGATGGGTGCTCACTAGCTCTAATCAAGAAACATGTTAGTTGCACAAACATAGCAGTTCACAAAAGATTTTTGGTGAAGTTCCATTGTGATTCAATAACTTATGATAAAAAGTTAAACGAGAAGGTGAGTGAAACAATAGATTTGTATCATTATGGTTGAAGTAATAAATCAATTGAATGATGATACTGAAAGTTGAACCAGATTTAGAGATAACAGAACTTTGTTGGTCTAATACGGGCAGCTTCCGGCGGACACGAATCATGTTCGAACTTGAAACATCAACATGTGTGGGCTAACTTATCTTATTGAGATTGATTGTAATGGTGAAATAAGTCTCACATCGCCAGATGATGAAGGTCAAAGAAACTCTATGATAAGTCTCACGTTGCCTAGTTTGATGAAGGAATAAAGAGGCAAGACTATATGTTGGCCTGAGTTTTTGGCTACAAATTGCACAAGGAAACATTTTAAGAATGTATTTTTTTTTCTCTCTTTGTTTTAGACTATTGTCATGTAGTGCAAATATTTGCTTTCGTGAGTTGCGTGAGTGTTCGGGAGTCATCGGGTAGTTGAGAATGAAATCTATGTGTTGTAACAATTTTCATTTACTATTTATTCCCGATTTGTTAGTTTAGGAAACAAATTTTCTCGAGTTTTGAAGTTTTTCACATTATATTCATGTGTTATGATTATGTCCATTTTTTTCTCTATAGCATGGCGTGATGTTTTTTTCTTAAGAAATTTTTTCTATATGCAAGTCTCAAACCACCTAGAGATTGTTTAAAATGAATCAAACATGAAGTACTAAGACTTAATGAGCAGAAAAGTAATGAAAACTTGTAGCTCAATGTTTGGTATACTAGCTCGTGATCCATTTACTTCCCTGCCTACCCAATATCCATGAGGATAAAGGTTCACACTTTTTTGGTTAGCTACAAACTTTACGCCCCCTTACAACACTTGAATTAGAGGTTCAATATTGCATAGCATAGACAATACAGCTCAGCAAGGGACGCTTGGAACAACCAACTTAGGCCTCATTCATGGGAGGGTGGAGGTGTGGCTTCAAATTGACATAAAAGTAGGTAGGGATGGAGCCTATAGCTAGAAATAGCTCAATGTTGTGGTTTAACATTGGTTACGAATAAAAGAAAAAAGATATGCATAGTTCATGTCATACAAGCATGTGCAAATTAATGATCCTCCGTTGTCCATGAGATCCAAACGAGTCATAGCAATTTGCAATATTAAATCACCATTGGCTATGCCTAGTGATGCAATAAATTGATTAAGCCATGTTTTGCCAACTATTTTTTCCTCTTGCATTACTGTCATGATCTCTCTCTCCATTTCATTTTTTAATTTTATTTGTTGCTGTGGGCTGTGGTTATTGCAAATCCAAGTGTAAGGGTAAGAAGTAACATTAGATGAAAAAGAAAGTGTTTGGCAGTTTATAAGTTAAAATACTCATACACCTAATATCTTAAAATTTTGGGTAAGAGATGTAATATTCAATCTATTATGGTTTGCTCTCGTTAATTCAATGTCGAGATCTCCCAAAAATTTATCCATCTAACAGCCAAGAGTGTCTAGGACAATATTTGGTTCTGGTTTCTGAAGCTGACATATCCAAACAGATCCCAAAGTCCTCAGATGAAGTATATGGATTCAGCTCATATTTCTATATAAATCAGACAATATCAGAAGTCTTTAATATTTTAGCGGTTTTGGACTCTTATGACTATGTAGTGTACAGTTATGTAGCAATGAAATAATGTAGGGATTTTTTATTTATAACCTTACATTTATTAATATGAGTTGCATCTAGCTAGGTCTTGGTCTTCCCTTCTCTGTTTGTGTGTGTCATTTCATCCTAGAAAATGTTGCTCTTTCACAACATGCTACGGAACTCTTTCCTTTCTGAAAAATTGTTCTTACCCCACATTGCAGAATCAGTTGTTGCAGATCAATGTATTAAAGTTGGGGTTGGTCCATTGACAATAAAATTATAATTCAACAATTTCATAAGCACAGTCCTATTAGATAAGCCAATATAGTGTGTCACTCAACTCTCCCATTAACACCTATTGCTATGATTAACCAATCCATATGATAAATTGAATCACCGAACAATGCCAACTGTGATGGATGCACAATATTATCCCAACAAAAACAGGAAAAAGTAATGCAAAATCAGGAAAATAATCTGAACTGTTCTACCATGAATTGCTGAAATGCTTTTTGCTTTTCTAATTTGTTATGTTCAAGATATTGTCTAGGTGATGAGCATGAATGTTGTTATTAATGGCTGCTAACTGCTAAATCAAGTACAAGGGTTAGTTCAAGGGACAATATCCTCACAGTGCTTTATACTCTCTAATCTAATCAACCAGAAAAAAAAGGATATAAAATTTGAAAAGAGGTTACACAATTTTGGTGGCATATTAAATATGGAGCATTACTACTCATTGTGTAGGCTGGTGAGTGAACTGTCCTTTTTTTTTTTTCTTTTTCTCAAGCAAGTTATTCCCACGGTTCATGGTCGTGATACTAATCTCTCACTCCATGGTCAAGGCACGAAGTGGTAGAAAGTTGGCTAAAGAGTTTTTTCCATTCACAAGTGTTGATAATTAAACTTGCAATCACTTGCTTAAGAGACAAAGTGTTGAATCAGTACGCCAAACCACTCACTCGGTGAGCTGAGCTGTCTTGGTACACAACTGATGAATTTGATCAGAGAACACAATGGCAGATCCAACGGCTGGAGGAACTTGACTCTAACCGCGGCATTCATTTCTTCAATAAATGCTCTATTCAGTTATGGCATCTCTTGTTTCTAACAGCAGCATTAGGTGTCTCCTAATGTAGATTTTGTTCTTCATTTCTTGTGTTAAACTCATGGATTAATGTTGATACGGTTAGGAAGTATTTCATGTATTTATATGATGTACACGCAAAACAAGACCAACCAGAGGAAGCCACTTAAGGAAGAAGCAGCTTCTTCAGTGTGAGAGAGTGGTATTTCTGGCCCTGTGAGGCTTCATGGCTACAACATTTGGTGCAGTCAAGTTCTGCTTAGTTGTTCTGTGCCTCTGGAACTTTCTACCTCCTTGTCAAGGTTGGTTTTTCTCACCAATTTACCACTAACACCTTCATCTATCTGCAGAGCTTTCTTCCATTTTTCAATTCCTCTTCAGTTTTTCATTTCAATTTTACATTCTGTGTGAAGCTTATTTTTTTAATTATTGTAGCTAATGACATCTCCCATCTGGGTTCTACCTGTCTTTCAGGCAAGTTTGCCATTTTGTTAGGAATTTTTATTTTCAATAGTACTTCTTCTTCTGGTTTCAAACCGAGGACCTGTTAGTGGGAGACATTTTCCAAACTAGCAAACCACTAGGAAACAGAATTTTGTTAGGAATTTGTACATGTAGTTTGTGCCAACAATCTGTCTCAATTCTCAAAGAATCTTGAAGAAATATACACATATAGCCAGTGGTTCTGTTTTCTCCTTTCAATTCATAGAGTTTCACTTTAAGAGTATATAGAGAGGGCTAGATCATTGAACATTGCAGTTTAATCTCTTTTGTTGACCATGATCATGTTATTCACACACACAATGACACAAACACAAAATGTGCAATTATTTGGGACTTGAGCTATAGCATTACTTAATTAAACTGACATTAATGATACTTAGACATATAAATAGTACAGACACCCAACAAACACTTCGTTACTTTTGGATGTCTAGATGTCAGCACTTTATGAATGTCTACGAATCATTTTGCTTGAACTAATAAAGATGAGACTGAAATTGGAGCTTGCAGGTAAGCTGAACTGGCATGAATATGGGTACCCTTTTATTAAAAAGGCAAGCTCATTTTCATCACCATCAATTTCAACTACCTCCCTCAATAATGCTTATGACTACATAATACTGGGGGGTGGCACAGCAGGGTGTCCCTTGGCTGCAACACTCTCTCAAAACTTCAGTGTCCTGTTGCTTGAGAGAGGGGGGGTCCCTTTCAGCAACCCCAATGTTACATTTCTATCAAATTTCCACATTACCTTGGCAGACACTTCACCAAGTTCAGCTTCCCAATACTTCATCTCAACAGATGGAGTTTTAAATGCAAGGGCAAGGGTTCTGGGTGGTGGCAGTTCTATCAATGCTGGCTTCTATACCAGAGCAAGCACAAGGTAACAATCATATACAACCTGGCTTTCCCATTCTTCATAATTACTTTGTTCATTCCTTTTCTTCATTTTCATTTTCAGTTTTTTTTTTCACTCTTAATGATGCAATATTTAAAATTTCCCTTTCTTCTAGAATATTTTACTTCAAATTTCAGTATTCCTTTTTTCTGGAAGAATACATTGCATAATGCATATAGTTGATGTATGTAATAAATGATGATGTATTAATTATTGTCTTTTTGCCAAAGTTTAACAACACATACAACTCACAAAGGTGGCATTTTTATTGTTTATTCAAATTAAAATGGTTTTTGAATGAAGTTATGGGCAGAGTTTAAGATTAGTACAATAACTATACACTATTAGTATAAATAAGTAAGGTTTACACAAGAAGTTAGAGAGATTTAAATAGATGACTGTGTAATGAAATCCTTAGTATGTAGCTGCATTTGAAAATTCAAAATATTATTTCTTACTGTTTGCTTACTGCTATTGTTATGACTATTTGACTTTTATGGGTAACAAAGGAATTTTCACGTGAAGGATGTTAATAAGGTTCAACCACTTCTTGTTCTTTTGATGTCGGTTAAAAAAAAAGTTATTTTCAAGGGAATAATAAAAAACTTTGTCCTGCCTACATTTTACACTTTAATTAATTAAATGACAGGTTTGGTACATCAAGCTCTTTTACTGTCTTGATTAACCAACATTAAACTAGTTTGACTTAAAGAAATATGATAGATTTACTTTCCAATTTCTCTATTAAAATCTAATAGTTGAATACTTTGTTCTCATTATAGGAAAGAATCTAATTATAGTTGGGTAGAAGTTAAACATTGTATTAAAGTAAGTCGCAATCTTTAGTCTGAGGTTGACTATTTGGCAGTGTAGAGTGCATCCATATGGCAGATCTTAAAGTCAAAGTATCAAACACTTGTAACATTTTCCCCTCTTGCTACACGTTTCTTTCTCTCTAGCACTCCAAATTGAAACTCTGAAATGTACGCGTACCACATTCATTTGGTCACTTTTTTTTAATCTTTTTAAGCAATATTGTTAACTACTATTTTATTAGTTATAAATTTATTTTAAGCTGAGTTCAAAAGTTATTTTAAGTTAATTAATTAATAAGACAAAAATTTATAAAAAAAGTAAAACTAGTAAATACCAAATGTAATACACGCGTATTTTTGCAAATTATAAAATTGAAAATATATTGGAAATTTAATTTAATTTTCTAAACGTAATTTAGTCATTTAAAAATAATATAAATACAAATAAATGTATATTTAATAGGAAATATTTTTTCATAAGTATATTTATATTTATATTTTAATTAAATAAATTTAAGTATTGATTAAAAAATAAAAAATTAAAATTAAACATTGTTTGATTGACAAATAATTATGAAAACTTTAGACATATTATGCAGTAACATGAGAGTGCACACATGGCTTAGTAAAATTTCGATATGGCATCATGACATTAAAGAAATAAATACAAAAATTAATATTTTTTGGTTACATTTTTTTCAGGGAGCGGATAATTGCATCTTTCTCATTATTATTAGTTTTGGCCTTTTGCTGTTGAATCTTATCTGCCTATGTTTGAGCCTACAATAATTCTAGTCTCCTTTTGATGAAAGATTTAGATGTTGATATTATACCAATTTAATTATAGCACACTAAAGAAAATGTCTAGTATGTGGCAACGTCAGAAGGACCACAAGCAAGAAAAAAAAGACACAAGAAAATGTTTATAGAAAATTTCCATAAGAATTTTTTGGTTTTGTTAAATCATTCCATTATATGTATATATATATATATATATTTTGGTAAGCTGATTCCATTATATATGAATTGATAGGTTAAGGGAAACTAGGATTGAAACATAGAGTAGATAATAGTAACCCCCTCATATATTGATTCGCGACATTAAGGGCCACAATCTTTAATTGTTTTATAGGAAGTTATCCTCACATCAATTAAATGCTTGTTGTGGTCCTTTGTAAGTGATTAGGTGGTAGTGTGATGTCAGTTCAGAAGGAAAGCAAACTACTATTTGCATTCATTCATTAATGTTATAAAGGAAGTCTTCTATTTTTATGTAAGTCATTAAGGTGCTTTTTTACATGTCTGCTCAATTTTAGGAATAAGAACAACTATCACCGACTCCCTTTGCACTACTTCTATATATATAGATATTGCATATTTAGGTGTGTTTAAAACGTTTTTACACAGGGATTCAACTAAAGTCATGTATTAAAAAATAGTTACAATATTTTTTATTTAAATTAAATTAAAAATCATTTTCTAATGTAATGAATAATAATTGAATGTCAGTGTAAAAAAGCACGCAAATTAGTTCTAAATATATTCATTTAATTTTCAAATATACTAATGTGACTTATATCTTATACAAATGTACACACAATTTAATATCTTTATATAGATTTAGGTTTATCTTGCAAATAGTTGGGCAATCTTTTTCACTTCAAAACATTTTATAAGAATTGTGTAATAATATGTAAATATTAATTTCTCTATATTTAGGTTTTTTTTATACAAATATACAACAACATTAAACTATATATAAAAAAATTGGGAAAGCAATTAAATACCCAAAAATAAATATAAAAATGTGACAACAGACTATGGAATTTGCATAATTCTTAGATTGCGTGTAATGTCAAAAAACTAACTTGACTTTATAGCATTTAAATAAAGTTATACAACATAAATGTAAGTTATACACGTATGTGGTGCGTTTATAATTATCAAGTAGTACCATTTTTCACAAGTAGTTACTTTCTGGTAGGGGCTATAAATGACACATGACGTTTGCCGTTAGATAGAGGGCATTTTGGGCATAGTGTCAAAGTTTTGGGTGGATTGAGATAATAATACGCTAGACCAAAAGAAAAATATTGAGATTTGAGATAATATAGGAAACATTTTTTTATCCATTTTTATATTTTTGACCGTGTTTGAACATTGACCTGATATAAATGGCTTGGATGAATACAATATCATTGTACATTACATGACTATGCTAGCTATAATTTGCTGTATCAGTTTCCCAACAATAAAATCAACTTTAATTTAAAATGATTGATTCATTAATTATCAATCTAACTTTGGCAATTCGGCACTTCTTCATCAATTGAAACTACTCACATGAACACGATGCAGATCACCTTACTTTCTCCAAAAATAGAATGGTCTATCAACATTTTTCTTAACTTCCTTAATTATCTTATTATGACATTTATGAAGGAGTCCTTTTTAATACTAGTGAAGTTTTACAAAATGCAGTTGAGGCTTCAAACCATAAAAGGAGACATCAATGAATTAGGCGATTATTTTGTTTATGTAAAAGAAACCAAACAATGAATTGAACTAAAACAAAACAATTTAAGCATCAGTACCTGAAGGAGTGACTCAGTAAAAAGTTGACTTGGTTACTTAAAGGCAATAATCAAACCCCCTTTAGAACATTAACAATCAAATATGTCTTGCTGCCGCGAGATTCATAGAACTTCAAGAGGTCTCCGCATTGAGTAAATACACTACTTTTTTCACTCACAACCTTAAAGACATTCGTGTTAAGTCATCTTTCTTAACTATAAAATGTTTAATATTCTTTTTTACTTCCAATGTAAGACTTCATTTCACTTGGATTCTTAATATTCTCTTATGATTTACATGGAATGCAGGTTTATAGAGAAGGTGGGGTGGGATGCAAAGCTAGTAAATGAGTCATATCCATGGGTTGAGAAGCAAATTGTACACCGTCCAAAATTCTCAGGTTATCAGAGAGCAGTGAGGGAGAGTCTTCTAGACTCTGGTGTGTCTCCTTTTAATGGCTTCACCTATGATCATATCTATGGAACCAAGGTTGGTGGAACCATTTTCGACAGATTCGGCCGCCGCCACACTGCTGCTGAACTTCTTGCTACTGCCAACCCTGACAAACTCACTGTTCTAATCTATGCCACTGTCCAAAAGATTGTTTTTGACACAAAAGGTAACTTATACAATTCTTCCACCCGAAAGCGCACTCACAGAAGCTTCTCTCCGGAATTCATTTTGACTTTAGAATCGAATTTTCAAACATGTCATTAATGGTTAATGCTATTGTTGCAGGAGAAAAACCAAGAGCTGTGGGGGTGATTTTCCAGGATGAAAATGGGAAGCAGCATGAGGCAGTTCTGGGGAATGATAAGCATAGTGAGGTGATAGTGTCTACTGGGGCACTTGGGACTCCTCAAATGCTGATGCTTAGTGGAATTGGGCCAAAAGCTGAACTCCAGAAGTTGAACATCTCAGTGGTTCTTGACAATCCATTTGTTGGGAAGGGAATGGTGGATAATCCCATGAATACAATTTATGTTCCTTCTAATAGGCCTGTTAAGCAGTCACTCATACAAACTGTGGGTATCACCAAAAAGGGTGTGTTCATAGAGGCTAGCAGTGGGTTTAGTCAGTCCAACAGTAGCATTCACTGCCACCATGGTATCTTGTCAGCTGAGGTACGCAATATTTCTCTTAATTTACCATTCATTTGTACTCACTTAACAACCTAAGCTTTTAGGATAATTGATTCGTGATATAATATCAGTATCATTGTGATCAAGCGGTGTGAAACTTAATCCGTGTTGCCTCCATTGTTCTATTTAAAAGTTGAAATCCAATTCAAGATAGGTGGTCTTGCACCATGACTACCCATCAAATTAAGGTTAATGGCCTCTCACGTGAGGAAAGAGACGTGTCTGAATCCAACAGTTCAAGCTTTTAGAATAGTTATTTCATAATAATATGAAACACATTTTAAAACTTAACTAGATGTTACTTATATGTTTTTTGAAACTTACTTATATGTTAGAGACTTAGAGTTATATATTAGCGTCCAAATATCCATATACAGTAACATTTAGATATTAGTCATTACAAAAAATACTAAGAACATTTAATTTGGAGCAATTTTTTTTTCTCAAAATTGGTTTCTAACACCAAGAAGCTACCCCATAGTTAATTTTGGCGTTAGAATCAGTTCTAGAAGAATTTTGTGGCATCAACAAAATAGTGGCATTTTCTTAATTTTCCTAGTGCAACTAGCAAGAAGTTCCATCAAAAGTAATTTTGTTTACATGATAAACCAGATTGGACAACTCTCCACAATTCCTCCCAAGCAAAGATCAATAGAAGCTGTTAAAGCTTTTATCAAGAACAAGCGAGACGTACCAATTGAAGCATTCAGGGGTGGTTTCATCTTGTCAAAAGTTGCCAATGCTTGGTCAGTAGGAGATCTCAAGTTGGTCAACACCAATGTGGAAGACAACCCTGCAGTCACCTTCAACTACTTCAGCCACCCCTATGATCTTCAGCGATGCGTGGAGGGGATCCGCTTGGTGATTAAGGTAGTCCAGTCAGAACACTTCACTAACTACACTAAGTGTAAGAGAAAAACCACAGAGGATCTTCTTGACCTTTCTTTGAAGGCTAATGTCAACCTCATCCCCAAGCATGCCAATGACACAAAGTCACTAGAGCAGTTCTGCAAAGACACTGTGATCACCATTTGGCACTACCATGGTGGGTGCCATGTGGGCAAGGTGGTTAGCCCTGAACATATGGTTCTTGGTGTTGAAAGACTCCGCGTTGTAGATGGATCGACATTTTCTGAATCGCCAGGAACAAATCCTCAAGCCACTGTGATGATGATGGGAAGGTATGTGTACTATACAGGAATTGTGTCACTGAGTAAACACATGTTAGGATAAAATCTAATTCCATGAGTTGTGAGAATAGCATTTGCTTGTGAATAATCTATTTGTGTTTGTGACAGGTACATGGGAGTGAAGATTTTGAGACACAGGTTGGGGAAATTGGCTGGTATATAAGGAGGAATTGCTGTATGAAGATAATTTCAACTTATAAAAGTTGAGAAAAAAAGGTGTTAGTTGTAGGATTTTTAATGATGTAAGTTTATATGGTTGTATTTCTAGTAAGGAGTGATTGTTAGTAAAAATGTTGGCGTTTTGAGGAAGAAAAAGTTACTGAGACAACTTGGTTTAACAATTTATTTATTTATTTTTTGGTCTCCAGGGAGAAAGAGGAAAAGTCATTTGAGGTTTTTAAAATGTAAAAAGAAATGTGTGGATTGAATGTGTCATAACGGTATACCAGTGTTTGGAAAACCGTCAGATTTCTACGTTTGAAGAAGTGAGTTTGGGATAAGCTATTAGAAGGAACTTTTGTGGCAAGAAAAGTGATTATGTGAGGATTAAAAGTAAATCCAAACATAATATATATAAATATATATGTCCTGTTAGCTACTTCCAGTGAAATCTTGTATGGTGTGAACATTTACCTCTAGTTATTTTTTTGACTAATACCTCTTGTGTAGCCCTTACTTATAAATTAATAGTGTTTTTGTTAGTAAAAAATAATCAATGCAGTTCACAATGCAAGGCCATTCTTATAAAAATGAAAATTATGAGGCCAGTTGAGCATTAAGAAAATGCCAGTATTTTGTTGGCAACAGTAAGCAAGAGCTACCAAATCAAACTATTAGCTTACAATCTGCTATTCTATATATGCTAGTAATAAACACAAGTCCAAGCTCATGATAGCCTCCTAGCCATAGTTTCAGACAGTGGTGAAAACTTAATGGGATCCTCCTAGCCATAGTTTAGTTGAAATCCATGTTCGCTGGTGCTACCTCTTCTCAATTTTTGCCAAAAGTGTATTTTCTTCCCTGTAATCAGAGGCCCTGAAGTAGAATGCCTCCTGAAAGACTCAAATTCCTGGCCTGAAGTGCTGAGAAGCTCTGATGGTGATAATGCTGCCTTTTCTTCACCAGATTGATAGCCACAAAACTTCCCTTCCACATGACTCAGAAGACCCTCTTCTTGAAATCTCCTTGATCTTGCATAGTTTGTTTCCTCAAACTCATTGCATACCAGCTTCAAGGCCTGAACAACTTCACCCATGAAAGGACGTTGAGACACTTCTGGTTGCACACACATGGAAGCTATTGCTGCAACTTTTACTGCAGTGTCGACAGATATGTGGGGCTTTATAACTGGGTCTATGATCATCTGCAAACCCTCCTTACTTGTGAGAATTGGACGAGCCCAAGTGACGAGGTTTTCTTGACCTGGCGGTTGTGACAGGTCCACAGGCTTTCTACCGGTTAGGAGCTCAAGGAGTACAACTCCGTAACTGTAAACATCACTTTTGACGAGAAGATGGCCGGTCATTGCATATTCCGGAGCTAAGTAGCTACAAAACAAGATGTCAATGAGATGATTTCAGTTAACACCTTAAGGAATTGTTAAGAGCTGTGATAAAACTATTTAGGGTGCGTTAGGGTAAAGAGTTTAATTAAGTACTTGTGACAAAAAGTATTTATTGAATAAGAGATTATTCAAAAGCTAATTTGAGAAGCTTATTGATATAAGCTCAAAATTTGTTATAGGTAGGCATAAGTGCTTATTCATAAGTTATTATGAGCAGCTAAGCTCAAAACAGCTTATACACAAGTCATAAGCAATTTACATAAGCTCTTACGAATACTTGCATAAGTGTTTAACCTATAAGATAAGCTCAAATAAGTTCTTCCAAACGGGCCTTATACGCCTTCATGTGACAACTTGATGTGAGGGTGGGCAAGACAAAGTATTAGAGTCTTCATGACTTTATAGACTTTAGTCCTATTTTGATCGCTGGCAATGATTCTTTGCTGTCCTTTCTTTCAGCAGAAGATGGGTGGACTTGCGGATTGTTCAAATTTCAAGCGTAATCGGCTCTTGACGGGCGTGTTAAAGAACTATAATAAAATCATTCATATTCTTCTTAACAGCATAAGTTTTTGAGATAGTTAATAAATAATAGGAAGGCAAGGGTAAAGAACCAATGCAGTGAAAATACACAGCAGTCAGCTAAACACCATCAATACTGGAATGAAATGCATACATCGCAAGCATGTGTAAAAGGCTAGCAAGGATTATTACCCAAATGTGCCCATGACATGTGTGGAGATATGCTTGTTTCCCTCGTCCAGTGCTGTTCTAGCCAGTCCAAAATCTGAAACTTTGGGTGTAAAGTCACATTCCAACAAGATGTTGCTGGACTTGAAGTCCCTATGTATGACACATGGATTTGAATCTTCATGCAGATAAGCCAATCCTCGAGCTGCACCAAGTGCAATCTTCATCCGGGCATTCCAGTCTAGTGGACCAGTTTCCTTGTCAGCACCTAACAAAATAAAGAGAAAGAGAGCATTCAGAAGTTGGTGTCTGACAAGAAATGTGGCTTTTGACTTGCATAAGTTCTAGAAATTCTTGAACTTGCTTTTGCTTACCATGTAAGTGTGATTCCACACTTCCATTAGGGACAAGCTCATAGATTAGGCAACGAGTCTGTTTCTCTATGCATATACCTATCAATTTAACTAAATTCCTATGGTGTAGGCGGCTAAGCATCTCAACTTCTGCCAAGAATTCTCGGCCTCCACGCTGATCATCTCTTTTAAGAATCTTCACCGCTACATCCCTCCCATCATTTAGAATACCTTTGTAAACAAGTCCAAAACCACCTTCTCCTAATATTCTTGAAGAGTCGAATTTATTTGTTGCTTTCTCTATGTCAATCAAAGTAAACATCTTAGCAGACCCGGTGTATGTTATTGTTCCAGAATTAAAGGACCCTGATCCAGAACCTCGCGTGACCCCATGAGTTGATGACCTAGTATCCCCTGTTACATTCAAACCAAGTTTAATTAAAAATAATGCATTCATAAATGAGTTAGTCAATTCTTTTATTTTGAACATTCCAAAGAGGGAAAATTATTTCTAGTCTAGTGACATAGTATACTATAAAATTGTCAAACAAACGAACATTTCATGATACTCATGATTTAAAGTGGGACTCACTTGATTGTTTTGAAGAGGACAAAATTAAACCATCTGGAACTTGTTCTTTTTTATGAACATAGGTACCGCATTTCAACATACAAAGCCAAGCAAGTCCTATGAATAGAACAAAAGCAGTAATTGATGACAGAACAATGATAAAAATCATTCGTCCATTACTTCCTTCTTTTTCCTTCTTTGAGACATCTACTCCTAAAGGTTTCATCATCATTCCATTGTTATCATGACCTGGATTTGGTCCATCATCTATACTAGAAACACCTGAAGGAGTTGAAGGTGGAGATGGTGGAAGACCTGTATGTGTTATCCAAAAGTATGAGCCTAGAGGCAGATATCTATTAATGAACCCAAACATACTATAAAAATTCCCTTCATTACAAAAAACAATATTAATCTACAACCTGGATAATGAACATAGAGTACTTCATAAGCACCAAAGAGCGAAGCATCTAGTAGAATCTCCCTGTGCCAGAATTTCTTGTACATTGAAAATGCTGTGGTATCATCAAATTTTACTCCTTTGGGCACCAAGTTTACGAGAACATTGGTTTTCTCTAGTTGTTGATTAGCCGCATCAGCTCCCACGATGCGAACTTGGCTATGGTTCAGAAAAACGCTTGCTGCAATTTCCTCAGCTAGCTTTGAAACCAGAGGAAAACACTTGTATATTGCGACGCCGATACGAAGCTTAACTTGAAGCGGCCAAACACAGCCACAAGGTGATCCCGGAGGTGTATATGTCAAGGGCTCTGAGCAAGTCATGGACAAGCAATCTACAGGTAGAATCAACGTCATTTAAATGTTTCTTGAGATTATTGAAAAGGAAGGAACAATTGTTATTTAAATAGTTCTTAAAGCTAATAGAGATGCAGGATTAAGTATATTACCCTTATTAGGAGGTGGAGGAGGCAGAACCAATGTATATGCTGGTGGTGGAGACTTTATCTTCTTTAGTGATGAACCTAGAGGTGAAATTCTAGGTGAATGAGAGGGCGCTGCTGAACGAAATATATGATTAAAAGTCAGCTGCAAATAAAAAATCAAGGTAGACAAAATATGAGTACAATTAAAATCAATGAAAAAGAGAGTTAAGGTTTAATACCATCCAGGTGGCCTGACAGTAATGCCGGTGATGGTGCAGGTGAAGGTGCGCGGATATCCTTGCTCTTTGAAGAGAAAGGAGGTAGTGATTCGAAGGCTGAAGGACCTACATTTTCAAGGGAATTTAATAGAACAAATGAAATGAAGTTTGACATTTTAATGTAGAGAAAATGTGTAACAACTTTGTTTACGCTCTTCCAATTAGAGATTCAAACCTTGATGGCTGTAAGTAGGAGCCTGGATTGGGTAGGTTGGCCCTGGAGTTGGATATTGGTTCTCTCTTCTGGAATAGTGATGCTTATGATGCATCCATTTCTTTGCAGGAGTTTTGGTCATAGACTTGGAAGGTGGAAGTGCAATACTTCCAGCAATACCAGAAGATGACTCTGCAGGTGGGTCTGCAATACTTGAAGGAACTTCAGAAGATAACACTGATGGTAAGACTGCATTACTTAAAAGGCTTCTGGTTCTGGAATGTAGCAGATTGGTGGCTACAGATGGAAAGATAATTTTTATTTAGTATAATTATGATCATGAGCTCCTGAAATTTAAGACTATTATCAGTTTATCACTATGTTAGTTCCATACAATCCTTGTTATGCAGTATATGATATAGATAAAACCAATTAGCAGTTGATCTTGGTCCCTGATGAAATGTTCATTTCAAATATGCTGCTGCTTTTTACATAATTTGAAATTTCAGATAACCAGATAGTTATATAACACTCACATTAGTAGTAGGGTTTAGATAAATTAATATCCCAATTATGAATTATGTACAACATTTTTCATTTTCATCAGAAATTTAAAGACTCTGAACTTGAATTATGGTCATACCTGCATATTCTTGAAGCTGTTGACTACTGACTACTAAATGTAGCTTAATTAGCAGGAGAATCAGCTGAAGTACCATTTTCTTCTGAAGGGAAACCAGATCAATTCTGAAGATCTCAGCTCAGCTTTTACTTACAATCCAAGGACAAAGTCAATAAAATTGAAGAGAATTTGATGGAAGCAACAAGCAGCAGCACATGGTGAAGCAAAACTTGGATGCATGTCACAGTCAAGGACAGTGTATTACAAAGTCTGCAATTAAAGCAGACCCACAATGATGTTAACTAAAGTAATGGCGCAAGAATGATTTTGGTGGAAGACACTGAAGTTTCCACCTTTTTTTCAGAACTAAAGCTCTTAGATTTGCAGACATGAGAATTGTGAAACAAATATTTTCGTTGTTCTTGAGGAAAATCTAAGCTGATCATGAAACCAAAAAGCACAACCCCCACTACAGCAAAATCACAGTATTTTCTTCCGTGGGAGTTGGTGGGGTTTGACATGTGTCTGTGTGCTTGATTGAGTGAGACTGTGTGTGTGTATGTGTCATAGATAGTGTTATTATCAATGAAATAATAGACTGATTGGATTAAATAATACCTTAATGATTGACTCCATTTTCATTTTCATTTTCATCACCCTTACAATCTTAAAAAGTTTTAAAGCATTCACACCTATAAAACTAATTTATTGAGACTCGGAGATTACGTTAACTTGTCAAGCTTCTCCTAGCAAATGTTTCTTTATATTCATTAATTATTTTAAGATTTTGGGGAATACTTTAATCATAACTGTCCGCTACATGACTATAATTAAATTTGGTGGATGGTTCAATTCACAACTCTTATAAATTGAAAAAGAACTTAATGATCAACTTTGTGCTGAGAGTGAGGTTCCTAATTAGTATCAAGATTGTGGGATAACTTGGATAAAAATATATATATTAACAGAAGCAATTAATTAAGAAAATTAATATTTAGGCAAGGCAAAATCCTTTGAGATACATGGTGATGATGTGTCCCCACCAGAGACATGACTGCAAGATTTGGGTTAGTTGTTTTAGAAAGCGGTGTTGGACTGTGCCTCCCTTTTGCTTTATTATCCTTCCTCCATAACCAACCATGAAAACAACGTTGTTGACTAAGACTCAAAGAATGGCCACTAGGTAAGCGACACAAAAACTGTCGGTGATTTTGCTCAAGATTTGTTTGATTTTTCTACACACTAAATAAATAATGCAGTAGTGTTAGTACTTAGTACACACTGAAAATAAACCTCAATACCCTGAGATAACCCATTTTCTTCTAAGGATTTGATTATAGAAATTAAATTAGCCCTTTTTTGTAATTGCAATTTAGTATTCATTCTTGCATTATTTTTTAATTCTGTTTTTGAAATTGAGCTCTAGATAGTGCATGAGATGACACTACCATATATCCTCCATTTACCATGCCTCGTTGGTGAGTTTTAATTTTTGCTCCTTTGCCGACTGCAAGTATGGAGGAGGATTCTCCATGCCTCTTTCTCTCCCTACATTTTGACTCCAAGCTAAGGAACCTTAGCTCCATGCCAGCTCATGTACCAAGTCTGCTAAGGTGAAGTGATTCTCTTCTGGATGACAGTCTGTTAAAAACAGAAAAGGAGAAGATAACAGCATGCCAAATGACTAATAAGAGTTTTGCAAACCAAAAGACAATAACAACAACTTAGCACTTTACAATATATATAGAGTTATTAAGTCATTATAGTAAAGCTATTATGACTAAATAGGTAATTAAAGCTAAGAGAAAGAAAATTCCAAAATCTATCACTCATACTTACGAGTTTTCTTGAACACTCAAGACTTTAAGTTTGTTCTTCGAGTTTTAGTCACCATTTCAACAATTTGATTCTTAGAGCTCAGTGCTCTAAGCTTACTTTTTTTTTACTTTTCAAATTCACCTTCCATGTCATGCTTGAATTGTTTTAACAAATTTGAGCGGTTTTCACTGTCCACCAAAACATTATCAGACAAAGAAATGATAAGCATTTGATTGTTTGGCTTCTTTACAATATGTTAAGTTTCATTTTTCTCACTCATTTCAATGAATTTTTTTTTTACATCTAGAAAGATAAATTGCATCCTCTAGAAATTAGTCCTTGAACCTCCCTTATCAACTCACATGTCTCATAACTCTTACCAATTAACCTAATATTCAAGAACCATTTCAATGATTCAATCTAAACAATCAAATATTTTAATATTATATTATGGTGGAAAATGACTTAAACGCACGATGTATCGGTGCCCTCTTATTTTGAGAGGCACAGTAGTGTTTGTCATCCATGATATGCTAAAATTAGTTTCACCCAAAATCCGGATTATTAATTCTAAAATTCTATAATAATTTTGCAAGTTGTTTTTTACCGGCTAAGTTGAAAACTTACAAGGCATGTCCGTTTATAGTTTGAGCTGTGAAAAGAAGAAACTCAAAAACACATGTTCTTCACGGAAAAGATGTAGCAGAACAATTTTGCATGTATCTAAAGGGAGAAAAAGCCTAAATTATGAAATGGGCTCATCCATATATATATGGATGGATACACACATAGGTAAGAGGTCAATTTAAACGCTTGTTGACAATATATTATAAATATTTTGAGCAAACTACATGCTAGTTAAATTATGAACATTATTGAATAGGTAGAAAACTCAAATAAGAAATGGAAGGTACGAAATCAATTTCAGTAGTGACCAAAATAACAAGAGGGTAATCCATCGATTTCCAATTAGCTGCCTTATTACATTTTACTTGGCTTTCACCATGTTAATGATTACTTTAATTAATATAAATTATAAAGAAATGGTGGTTGAAAGTTGCAATTCATCAACTTGCAACTTGGTTTTCAAAAGGACTACTGACCTTGTCTTATAGCTGAGGAGTTAATTTCTAATTAGAATTGAGATGTCACTAGCAACTGCTTCATATAATGATATTTTAGTTTCCTAAATAGCACGTAAGTCATTCATATGATCATGATGATATGTGAAGTTGCCCCTTTTGCCAAGATTAATTAGGTTAGTTAATGAAAAGTAATTAGTTGAGCTTAAACAACCCTACTAAACAACCTAACAGTTCCTTATTACAATGGTAAAAAATTGTTATTTAAACCCTCAGGTTGAAAGTTCAATTCTTAAGTATGAGTTCTCGGTGTGACATTCGACATTCACCATACCTAAATTAGAATTTTAAGAGCAATTTAAAACACACACACAAAAAAAAAACTCGTACTTAACACATTGTTTCTTAATTATGAGGTTGAAAGTTCTATCTTTATCTATAAGAATGAAACACATTTCTTAATCAATGGTTGAGCGCCTAGTTCGCCATTACCTTAATCGAAAATGAAACAATAGTGCCTAGAGTAGAGAGCAAGACAAAGCTAAAGTCTCTGGTTGGAATGTTGCAATCTGTATGTGACTGACTCTCTTCTTCCCCTCACCATCACCCACGTCCTCTTCTACAAACTCTACGCCATTGTTGGTAACTGCTTTACTTCTAATACACAGATAATAATCAAACACAAACACACACCTTAAATATTAGTTTCCTTTCTTTATAATCATCTCCCTCTTCTCTCTTTTATAGAACCAAATCAAAGTCCCTCCACAACCTTCATTCATTATAAGCCATGACAGACAAGGTCCACCCTTCAGCCAAGCCCACCGGCAATGGCACCGCCGCCGCCAACATCTCATTACCGCCGACAAAATCCCAACTCCACGGCCCCAACCGCCCCACCTACCGTCCCCGTGCTGCACCCCCTCGCCGCCGCAGCAGCAACAGTTGCTGCTGCACACTCTTCTGCTGGCTCATCCTCATCCTCTTCATCCTCATCATCCTCCTCGGCGCCGCCGGCGCCGTCCTCTACTTCCTCTACCACCCTCAACGCCCTTCCTTCACCGTCACGTCACTCAAACTTTCCACCTTCAAACTCTCCTCCTCCTCCTCCACCCTCACCTCCAAGTTCCAACTCACACTCTCCGCCACCAACCCCAACAAAAAGATCACATTCTTCTACCAGCCCACCTCGGTAAACATCCTCACCGGCGACATGGACGTCGGAGATGGTGTCATTCCGTCGTTCGAGCACGGGAAGGAGAACACCACGGTGCTGAAAATCCCGGTGGCGAGGAGCGGAGAGGTGGCGGCGGATGACGCCGTGAAGGGGAGCTTGAAGAGCAAGAGTGCACTGGCGTTGAAGGTGAAGATGGAGACGAAGGTGGAGGCCAAGATGGGGATGTTCAGGACACCACGCGTTGGAATCAGAGTGTTGTGTGATGGTATCCAGGTTACTCTTCCCGCCGGCGAGAAACCGGCGACGGCGTCGGCTGTGAACTCTGCATGTGCGGTGGACGTGAGGTTCAAGTTCTGGAAATGGACTCTTGGATGATCGGAGCACGACGGGAAAATTGCATACACATTTGCCATGTAACGTTGGTATTGCTTTAATTTTGATCTTGGAGTTTGGTTTTGATTTTCAATTACTTTTTATGTCTTGTAATTTTGATTTTTCAGTTGGTTTACTTTCTGAATTTTGTTTATAGATAATTAATGTTTGTAAACACACAATGATTAGTATTAAAGTATAGTAAGAGTTTTAATACAATCAAGTTCATTTTATTCGGAAAATAAGTAGATGGAATTTTGTACTATTTGTATGTTTAAGTATCATTGCTCATTTAGTTTTCATCATAGCGTGTGTTTGTGAGTTGAAATGAGTTGAGTTTTGGAGGTGGGAGAAGGGAATGAGAAAGCTTATGAAAAATCCTCCTTTTATTTGAAAGATTTTAAAGATGGGAATAGTTTGGAGAATTTTTAAAAATCCTCCAAACACCCTCAAAAACCTTCCTTTAATTGTTTTGTGAAGTTTCCTGAACTGAAGTTTAGATGAATTTAGTACTTAATTGCGAACAAGGGAAAGACTTACCCTCTTCCTCCTCCATTCCCCTCTCATTTCTTTTTCAAAAGTTTTACACAGAATGAATTCAAGAAACTGAAACATACAGGAACTAAAAAATAGGACATAGGAATTAGATTTAACAGATATTACCTACTTAGTACTGAAGTAGTTTTACTAAAGATGTAATTAGTACTATTTTAGTCATACGAACACCTAGTTACATTATGTATATAATTGTAATATTCAATACAAGGAGCATATATTTTCTCAAAATTGCAAATATTGAAGGGGGAAATAGATATCAATAAGGGCTAATGTTGGTGCTTAGAAGAATTGCTGGTTCTTTCCGTACGTTTATGACAAACTTTTTTGCAAAAATCAGATTGAAAGTTGTGCTTAGCCTGCACTGAACTCGCTCACTCTTGAAGATCCTTAAGTTAAGTTGGATCAATTTCCAGTTCTTCATTTTGTAACAGTAATTTGTCCAAGATCTGGCCTGAAAGCGAAACGTAGAAAACAAGAAAGAGCAAAATTCAAAGTAAAAATATATCTTTTACTTAAGCAAAACCATTAGCAAACAAATCTGCAATACACTTCTGGTACTACCTAACATATACAAGTTCATGCTGGCCCTCTTCCTTTATGTTATCAAAATGCAAATTATGTTTACTCATTAATCCCAAACTATACCAAACAAAATGACAGTGTAAACTCAAAATCTATAATATCAAAATCTGGCATCTATGATTGGTAGTACAAAAGTAATTTTCAATTCAAGTTTACTCATCATTCATCGGTTCAATGCAATGTCTATACATATATCAATTTTTTTCTAATGCAAAACTCACTTGCCCATGTTTAATGAAAGGCTCATGCCGAGAGAAGATAGTTTATTCTCAAACAATTGAGGAAAAATTCAATCTTTCAATGATGAAATTGGTAGCTTACTGTTAAAAAGTTGAACCTAAAAAAGATCAAGGGCAGTAAGACGGATATGCCAGGTGATAGATGACAGATTAATCTTACCTGATTAATGCCCTTGCCTCTGCTACATCAGGAGTACCGCAATTTCATCTCCTTACTGCATAAGGTCTCCACCAAATCCAATATGCAAAAGTTCTTCAAGTGTTTGCCTGTTCAAAAATGGTATTATTTTTATTGTGAAACAAGTGCAAGTAATTATAAAGTGTGATAAGTGCTAGGAAGATTACCTCAAGTGTTCTGTTCCTTCGGCTTCCAGGTTGGATGAAGTTACAAGAACACTTTGCTTGAATGTCTTTATTGGAGTAACAGTTTCTTTTTGCTCATCACAGTCAGAGCCTTCACCTCTGTGGGTTTCCCCACATGTCTCAGATTCACATTCTTCACCTTCCTCAACTATTTGATCTTCTGAGGAATATATCCAGCGAAACCCACACTCCTTTATCACTGCTTCCATATTATCCTGAGTTCGAGCGAAGAATTTAAATGCAAGCTTTGGATTGGCAGCGGCGCATCCGTCTTTGGCTTTTATTTCTTTGATTGCTTCCCTTATCTGCTGGCAACATTTTGCATCATACCATAAAAACACATGATCTGACATTATATCAAATAATGTATGCGGATTAAGCACAATGCTTTCATCTACAAAGAAACTTTTTACAATGATCATTTCACCCCAACTAGTTTCCAAGCAAAATTCACATCCAAAACTTCCACGGTATCCAATGTGATATGTTTGAACTTGAGAAAGGACCAAGAAGAAAATGAATCCCGAATGATTAGGAGGTAGCTCAATAGTGGCTAAAGCTTGGGTAGAGTGGTAATGGAACCAGTCTCCAACTTCGCAGTTTCCAGCAGGTAACAAGTAGCAAATCTTTCCACTTCTTACAGCTTCAGAAATGTACAAGTCATTAAATAAATCATTATAATTATCATCCTCATCATCCGAGGATGCATCTTCTCTTTTCTCTAATACTTCTGCTGACATTGGTTCTGCACCAAGTTCAATCCTAAAAATGGCATCTTTCAGAATGGCATTGAATGAAGGCTGATCCAATTTTATGCAGTTAGGAAGCAGAAAAGTGCACTTGTCAGGTTTTTTGGATGGTTCACTCACCGAAGTCAACGCATTCTGAAGAGATTCGCTGTTCCAGACAAAGAAGCACTCAATGGACTGCGGAAGCGCAGGTATAGATTGAATCATTTTACATTCACCGAGTTCAAGAAATTTGAGTCGTGGAAGATACTTAATGCTTTCAGGCAAGCTTCTGATGGCAGAAAAAAACAGTCCTAAATACTCTAATGATGATAACAAGGAGATGTTGTCTGGGAGTTCAGATAAAGTGTGACAAAGGAAAAAAAATACACGTCTTACATGTCGAAAGCAAGGGCTAGGTAGTACTTTATGTAAGGTTATCAAAGTGTCACATTCATTTTTTCCTGAGTCTGAAAGTGTGATTTGATAGGCTAAGTTTTCAGGGAGATCTTTGAGACTCTCACAGATGGGAAAAGAAAAGAGTTCAAGGTTTCTGATGTGGGAAGATGATGAGGGCACCTCATTCTTCAAACATGACCCTTCTAGCTGCGAAGACAAACCAGTTGTGGAAGGACCACTGGTACTGGAGGGCATTGATGTGATTGTGAACTCTTGGAGATTGAAGCAACCCCAGGCATAGAATCTTCTGAGGGATGGTGAAGAAGAGCTGCAACTTAGGCTCTTAAGTGACTTGCATCCACTCACATCTAATTCAACAAGTTTCTGGAGTGTGAAAATGGATGGATCAACATGAGTCAAACTTTCACATTTGCCTAGCACAACATGTTTAACATTTGGGGCACGGGACAAATTTGGACACTCTGTCAAGCTTGTGCACTCACTAAGGTCAATTCTCTCTAAACTTGGCAGATTCTGCAAAAACATACCATGAACAGAATAAGTCGGTGTAAATTACTAAAAATTATGAATTTTATTTTCATTTCCTTTTTTATTGAAATAGACTTGGTTTTCATAAAAAGAGAAACTGAAAGTCTGAAACATGCTAGATACATGTATCATGCATACCTGTGCTCCGTTCCAAAGTTTTTCCACATTGCTGTATGGCAGGTGAAGCTCAACAAGCTTCTCAGGACGAAAAGCTGATGGTAAAGAATTCAATGGATATCCCCTCCATGCAAAACATCTTAACTCTTTAGGCAATGAGTCAAGACCCGTTGGAAGGTTCACAGAGTTAATTCTCTTAACATCCCGATTGTAGGCTTCGAAGGCAAGTACCCTTAGGTTCCACATGCTTTTGAATGCCTCGGAGCTTAAATTTATGGGTGTAATTTGACTCATATCTAACACTATGCCTTCAACTGCACCAGTTCCCTGATAAATAAAAATTACAAATAATGTTGGTATTCTAAACTAAGTAGCATTTCTTATGTGAATATGAATGCAAGTCAAGATATCATTCCCTTACTCTATCATTTGTCAATACATCACAGACTTCCTGAGGGTCCCACAGTCTACTGCGCTGCCCAGGGTTTTTGACAGATTCCTCATGAACAATTTCCCTACCCATTTCTTGTAGCAGGTCATGCATTTGAATGACATTATATGAAGAAATAGTAATAAGAGCCTTGTCTAAAAGGTTTCTTATCCCAATATCTGCAAAGAAACCACAAGCATTTAATATTTTTGTTACTTTCTTTCTTCCACTTCCTTTGAAAAAACATGCAATGTCTAGAAATATATTTTGCTCTGTATCATCTAAATCATCATAGCTCAATCTCAACACCTTTTGAATATCTGCATTGGGAATCTCCTTCAGTTTAGCTAATGCACTGTCCCACTCTTTTCTAGTTTTGGAACGAAGAAATGATCCCAAAACTTTCAAAGCCAAAGGGTTGCCTTTGGCATAAGCAACTGCTTTGTTTGATACCTCCTCATATTCCTGTTTGGGGAGGATTTGATTAAAAGCATTCAAGCTGAAAAGCCGAAGGGAGTTTTGAAGGTTCATTTCCTTGACTTCATGAATTTCATCAACTCCTCCACTTAAAAGCACGTGCTTGTCTCTGGTAGTCACAATGACTCTGCTACCAGCTCCTAACCAGTCACGCCCGGCTCCAATCAAACTTTCTAGAAGCTGTGAAGTACTCACATCATCTAGTACAATGAAAGATTTTGTGCGTCTAAGTCTTCTCATAACAATAGCAGGTATCACTTTGGGAGTGTCAATGCCAAGATCTTCCTTTAGCAACTTAGAAAGGAGTCTGTTGCATGTGTAATTGAGTCCACGCCTGTTAGATTCTTCTGTCACATTTTCTAAGAAGCAACTACCCTCATACTGGGAGGACACTTTCTGAAAGATAGCAGCAGCAAGGCTTGTCTTGCCTATGCCTCCCATTCCCCAAAGTCCAATTATTCGAACATCACTTGAATCAGTTTCTAATGAAGACTCAATGCGTGAATAGTTTTCATCAGGTATGAACAGGCATCTCAATTCATTCGTGTACTTTTGATTTAGCTTTCGTAAAACCGTTTTGATGATGTCTTCAATCAAGTCAGATTCAGTCCTAGCACATGAAAAGTTAAAAAGAATGAATACATATAATGCAAATATAAACATAAATTAGTATCGAGAGGGAAAAGATAGAGTTCATGTTCATTCATTTCACTTTCGACCAGCCCAAAAAGCCAAAAGACTAATAGCATCCCATCCGGCCCAAAGGTCTCAGAACTAAACGAGGACCATAATGGCAGATAAGATGAAATAGTTAAGGAACATCGATCTCGGCAGACCTTCCATAGGGCTTTCTAAAGACATGCAGAGACAATTATGATGGACCTCAAATATCAGGTGTAGTCGTTCATTTATGCATGCATTACTCGTTATGCTAAACTCTAATATCTTCTTAGACTCTGAGATTCTCTCTTGAATCTCTCACTAACTTGAGCATCAGAGTGTAGGTTTAATGTCGTGTCAATGCAGCTCCGTTATGCAAGCAAGGCCAATCAAGACCGTGCACCACCACCGGAAGCCAATCATTTCTAGAAGAACACTTTCTTAAAAATATTATGTAACGGGCCCCTCATGTAATATCCTGTCTTCAATTTCACAATATCCCCTTTGATAGTCTTATTTCAAAATACCACATCTGGACAAATCATAGAGACAATAATTTTCTTTTTTTAGCAAAATTAAATCTAAAATAATTATTTTGGAATTTTCTAGTCGTGTCTCTTTCGATGCAAAACTAACTGTACTAAAAAAAAATCCTCAATTTATCATCCAAATCTGAAAAGCAGTGTATGTACCTGTATCCAGTAGAATCAAATCCAGAGAAATTGGAAGCTTCAAAGAGAGCATCCTTCCACTTCTGAATCTTGTCCTTCCCCTGCTTCTTGTGCTTCGCGAACGCCGTGTGGTAACTCCCGCTCTGCTTCCTCACCTGTGACGGCTCTATCTTGTAGAACACAGGGATGACGACAATGTCTTCATCATCTCTCTTGCACTTGATAATCTCAGCCAGCTCGTTCAAGCAGCATGTGGATGACGCGTAGTTTTCAGAGAAGATGAGCAAGAAGAGAGTGGAATCTCTGATGGCTTTCTCATGTTGAGGACAGACCTCATCTTCTTTGTCGATCCTGTAGTCTATGTAGGTCTCAATGTAGGTTCTGCAGAGAGCAGCATGGAGGAAGCTGATGAAGCTGGGGCGAGTGTCCTCGCCTCTGAAGCTGATGAAGACCTCGTGTTTCTTGAGAGAGGACGAAGAAGCCATATCTATGTGTAGATTCACTGCAACAGACAAAAAGCAGTGTGAGTTAGAAAAATAGTAGATTCTCCTGTTACTATTATTATAAGCAAAACACAAGTTTTTAGATTCATTCTTTTGCTTATAATAGTGATTAGAGGGTATGTTGGTAGCTTCAGAAGTGTGTAATAAATTATAAATTATTTAAAGGATTAAGTACTGAATCACTACGTAAACCAACTTGGTCTTCTTCATTTGACTTGCATGAAGAAGAAAAAATTATCAAAATTAATTTATGATAAAACACTTTGTTTGCTTGAGGTAGAAAGTGACAAGACTGTACAGGACAGTGAAGACACTGTGCACATATTCAGTTTTCCTCACTATCATGGCAAGAAAATGTAAAAAAGTAGTAGTGATTAATATTGAAATGGCATAAATGCTTTTTTTTTGGTCACGCGTCAATGCCTTTATCTTGTTTTTTATTCCGATACATCAATGCCTTTCTTCGTTAAACTTTATCCTCCATCTATTGTTCAGTGACCCACCACAAATGCTATATTCCAGCTATCCTCCACCATGATTAATAGCACTAAGGCTAATAACACATTCTTTTCAACACATATTTTCCATTTTTCATGCTTGGTTTATTTTTTAAAAGTTGGTATATTTCTCTCAAATATTAAAACTTGTGTTGAGTTTTTAGAAAATAAGCTAATTACATAAAATGTGTTCACGAGTGTGTTTAAAAATTAAAAGATTATGTTGCTAATAATTTTAATAAAACCATTGGCGACCGATGCTTTCATCAATAATAGGTATTTCAAAGACGGAAAAAAAAATAGTTTCATTAAGATGACTGCTAAAAATAGAAAACAAACCAATTACATAAAGGCGATTCCTAAAAACTATGATTATCCGGAATTTAAAAAATACCAAAATGCTCTAGAAAGTATGGGAAAAAAATAGCAAAATAACCGATAAATACAAATAACTTCACTCATAAAAACAGATTCCTCATCAATAAAAAAAATCATTGCTGATATAAGGCATCACCATAGATATCAGCTTTTTTAAATACATACTTCTATGATAAGTACGGATACAATGACAATGATTATCAGAATCACATTGGATTACAAGGTCTGCAAATAAGGCAGAGGAAGAAACACAGTACAGGAAGAGCAGAACAAATTGCCAAATTAGGCATTACAAGCTATGTCCAGAAGAAAGTCAACATTAGTCAAAATATCACTGAATGCATGAAAGAGCTAGAGCAAACATGTGATTAAGATTAGGGTCAAATTCTGAATCATATCCCCTCCCCCTCAAACAAACCAAATGGAGTTTTACTTTCCTTCCTCTAATCACTCTTTGCTTTCCTTATCAAACAAGAGGTTCATTAAAATCACACTCATCTCACTGTATTATACAAATCCAAAATACTCAATCATACAAATGCTTCTTTGGTTGAGGGGTGAGCACAATGTACTTCTCCCCAAGAGTTACACAAGCTGCACTTAGTTGAGTGGGTATGCTTGCTTTCACTCAAAAGGATGCTATACTTTGTAACTTGTTCATTTTGAAATCTAAATTGATTAACAAATTTGAAAGCTAAATTGATTTGAAACACACACCAGAATCACATTTTGCAAATTTCTATTATGCAATTCCTATCATTAAACAAACTACCAATCTTATTAAGTTAACCTAAAATCACTCCATCATCATTTCATCATACCCACACATAAACAACATATTAGAGGCGAGTGCCCTCTTTGAATCATACCATAGTAGAGTTCAATTTCTAGGAGCCGCACTGAGACCTTTGGCCTTCACCGCACCGGGTCAGTCGGAATTATGCGAGCAATTAAACACACCAAAAAATAAATCAGGTCCCCAAATTCAGAATCATTGGTATGACAACCAGCATCAATGTATCACAAAGAGGACACAAAATCGAAACTAAATCATATTCATATACGAGAGAAATCAAATTCGAAGCTATTTTTGAAAGAGGGTGAGTCCAATTTGAGAAGAGACGAAGGCATCAACAGCAGCATACTGAACCTGATCAGCAACAAGCCACAGGTTATCCCACTTGCTCATGGTAATCCTCCGCGGCTTCGCAACGTCCCTCCCCATCACGCGCTGTGCCAGCGTCCGGATCCCGGCGTTCTTCAAAGCAGGGTCGCTCATGACATCGGCGGCGACGGTGCGGAGGTCGACGGTGTTGGCCACGCCCAGATCGTAGTCGAGGAGGAGCTTCTCCGCGTCTTCCGCAATGCCGACGCCGACGAAGGTGTGGTTGGGGTTGGCGAGGAAGTTGAAGAGTGAGGCAGGGATGGAGGGGGCGTGGAAGATTTGGAAGACGAGGCAGCGGAGGCCGATGCAGAGCTGGAGTGTGGCGACGCGGTGGTCGGCGTTGCGCTGGAGATTGGGGCGCCACTCGATGTCGAGGCCGACGAGGAAGGAGGCGGAGGGATTGGGGTTGAGGGTTTCGGTGAGCCAGGAGTCGACGAAGGATGGGAAGGAAGTGACGAGGGTTCGGATGGTGTGTGAGTCGAAGGTGATGTCGTAGAGGTTGTGTGTGTCGTCGGGGAGTTCGTGGTCCACCACCGAGATTACGGCGGGTGGGATCGGGGTGGTGGTGGGAGTTGCGGTGGCAGTGGCGGTGGCGGTGGCGTTGGAGGGATTCATGGTGAAATGCAGGGTGGTTGGAGTGGGAGAGGGAGTGAGATAGGTCACACCACCAGTCTACGGTTGGCGGATTTGTTTCTTTCCCAAATTTTGTCCTCTTTTGTAGGTACAAGTAGTAGTACAATAACAATACAATTTGGGGGGTTTGATTTGTCAAGATTTTTTAAACACCATATAAAAAGCCCCTAAAACCTAAGTTAATAGAGAGTCAAGTTGATCTCAGAGTGAATAGAAATTTATCTTTTTTACATAGTCCTCTCATATTAGAAACTCATTTGGCTTTGCAGTTGCAAATTGTGCAGCTATCCAGAGGCACAAATCATGAGTTCAATGGCACCGGCGGAGGACAAACGGACAACTCAAAAAGCATGGAGAGGAACGGGGAAAAGTGTGAAGATTCCAAATATACCTAAGTAGAGTTGAGTGGGAAAAAGAGGCGGCCGAGACAGAGTGGCACCGAAAAATGGCGGTAGAGGAGGTGAGGAGTGGTAATCGGGGCAGGGTTGTAGGTAGTGTGGCTGGTGTTTGCTACTAGGGGATGCCCGGAGGGCAGAGTGAGGGATCACAATGCTAGCTGAGGGAGCACGACGGTGTGCCAAAGTCTCGGCTAAGGCGGAGAAAGGACGTATCGATGCATGCTGAGGCAAAGGAGGTGGAAAAAAGGGAGAAAAATCACTTATATAGGTATCAAAACCACCTAATGTGGTAAGAAGTCACCTAATTCGGAGGAAAAAACTACCAAGCATAAGATTTACCTCCCTAGAGGAGGAGGAACCCATGTGTATTGAAGCACTAAATTCTCAAAAAGTTGGGCCAAGACCATTAAGCGCGCTTTCTCTTATAAAAAAAATAAAAAAATAAAGCGCAACATTCACCAATTCAAGGTCGTCTACAAGGTTAACAATTAGTGCAAGTTCATCACCAACTGAGCGGATTGAACATCGATAATGAAGTGCATCGGAGGTGCCCTTTGTGATGGAGGTGGGGCATTCTTTCAGAGACATTACTTTGACTCATGATCTTGGCATAAGTTCTTCTCAATTTTTGCCAAGCATCAGCACAAGACAACAATTTGAGCAACAAGACCACATGGTCCTAAAGGTGCAAATTAAACATGGTGATCTTGGCGACACAAGTGGAGATAGGCTGGACTAGAGATATGAGCATCATCTTGCTTGAGTTTTTCTGGTGGGCATGGACTGTCTTTGAGAAGATGTAAAATTTGGGAGCACCAGGTTGGATAATTGTTAGCATCAACAAGTGAAGACTTATCTGAGGCAAGGGAAGTAATTGGTGGATCAAAGCTGTGAAACAAACATTAGGCCGATAGTGATACCATGTAGAGAAAGAACTTGAATCTATCTTTCATTAATTTGAATATGTACAAAGTTCTATCAATATAATACATCTAAAAGATTTATCCATCTGCCTCCTATTCTCTGCACGTCTTTAAAACAGCGGCAAGACAGGAGCACCAATATTTCATCTCTTTATTATATGAGCTTTCCACAAAATCCAATATGCAAGAGTTCTTCAAGTGAATGCCTGTTCATAAACAGTACTATTATTTATCTATAAGAGAAAATGCAAGTGTATAAATTACTCATCAGTGCTATGAGTGCTAGGAAGGTTACCTCAAGTCTTCCATTTCTTCTGATTCCAGATTGGAGGAAGTTCCAGAGACATGTTGCTTTAGTTTCTTACTTGGAGGAACCATTTCTTCTTGCTCATCAGATTCTGACTCCTCGACTCTATTTTGGACTGCACCGGCTTCTAATTCATCAATTTCCAGACTTCTCTTGGATTTACACCCTCCCCCTTCCACCAAAATTTGATCTTCTGAGGGGTATAGCCACTGTAACCCACACTCTTTTATTACTGCTTCCTCATTCTCTATATTTTGAGCGAAGAATTCAAATGTAATCTTTGATTTGTAACTGGTTGTCCTGCCATTAATGGCTTTTCTACTTTGTTGAATTGCTTCCATTATCTTCTGGCAACATTGTGCATCATACCATAAAAACACATGATCTGAGACCATTTCCAGTGATGCATGAGAATTAAACCAGATGCTTTCAGCTACAAAGAAACTTGTAATATTGATTTCTTCACCCCAACTAGTTTCTAAGCAGCATTTACATCCGAAACTCCCACCGTATCCAATGTGGCATGATTGGACTTGTGAAAGAACCAAGTAGAAAACAAAACCCCACACATTAGAGGGGAGTTCAATAGTGAAGAGAGCTCGTGTAGAGTGGTAATCAGACCAGTCTTGAAGTTGGTCGCTTCTAGCTGGTAAAAAGTAGCAAACCTTGCCACTTCTTACGGTTTCAAATGCATATGTTTCCTCCTCCTCCTCATCACCATCTTCATCATCATCATTATCCCCATCATCTAGTACTACACCTGACAGTGGTTTTGCTCCAAGTTCAACCCCAACAGTGGCATCTTTCAAAATAGCATGGTATGAATCTCCATTCAATCTTATGCAGTTAGGAATCAGAAAAGTATACTGATGTTTTATGGATGGTTCACTCTTTGAACTTAATATTTCCTCAAGAGATTCGCAGTTCCATACATGGAAGCATTGAATGGACTGCGGAAGCACAGGTATAGATTGAAGCTTTTTACATTTATCAACTTCAAGATGTTGAAGTCGCGGAAGATCCTTAAGGGTTTGGGGCAAGCTTATGATGTTGCAATCATGTAGTCTTAAATACTCTAATGATGATAAGGAAGAGATATTGTCCGGGAGTTGAGACAAGTTATGACAACAGTAAAAAAATAGACGTCTTACACTGCAGAAGCCAGGGCTAGTTAGTACTTTTCTTAAGTTGATCAAAGTGTCACATTCTTGTTTGCTTGAGTCAGAAAGCCTAATTTCACTGGCAAACTTTCCAGGAAGAAGAGGCAAGCCTTGACTGTGGCTGAGTTCTACTAATTTAAGATTTGGGGCTCGGGACAAATTTGAACACTCTTTCAGGCATGTGGAGCAACCTAGGTCAATTTCCTCTAAATTTGGAAGATTCTGTAACAATGTATGAAGACTGAACAAGTTAGTAACTAATATTCATTGTAAATAAACTTCAACTTTAATCAAAGAAACATGAATCATGCATACCTGTACTCTGTGGCAAAGTTTTTCCGCATTGTTGTATGGCAGGGGAAGCTCAACAAGCTTCTCTGAACAAGATTTTGGTGCCAAATATTTTGTTGGAAATCCATCCCACTCAAAATATCTTAAGTTTCTAGGCAAGAATTGAAGACCCTTTGGAAGGTACACACAATTGATTCTTTTAAAGTCTCGTTTGAGGCCTTCAAAAGCAAGTAACCTTAGCTTTTGCATCTTTTCAAATACTTTGGGGCTTAAATTTATATGTTTAATTTGAGCCATGTCTAACCATATGACTTCGACTGCACCAGTTCCCTGATAAATAAAAATTAGAACTAATATTAGTACTTTGTAATAAGTTGCATTTTCTATATAGATACACTTCTCAGAGGAGGGCAAGTCAAGGTATCATTCTCTTACTCTGTTATTTGTCAATACATCACAAACTTCCTCAGGATCCCACAATCTGCTGCGTTGTCCAGGATCTTTAGGAGATTCTTTACGAACAATTTCCCTACCCATTGCTTGTATCAAGTCATGCATTTGTGTGCAATTATTTAAATCAATAGTTATAAGAGCCTTGTCTAAGAGGTTTCTTATCCCGATATCTGCAAAGAAACCACAAGCATTTAATACTTTTGTTACTTTGTTTCTTCCACATCCTTTAAAAAAGCATGCCATGTCAAGAAATATATTTTTATCTGTATCATCTAACTGCTCATAACTCAGTCTCAACACCTTCTGAATTTCTGGATTGGGAATCTCCTTCAGTTTAGATAGTGCACTATCCCATTCTTTTTTACTTTTGGAACGAAGGAATGCTCCCAAAACTTTCAAAGCTAAAGGGATGCCTTTGGCATGAGCAACTGCTTTTTTTGATAGCTCCTCATATCCCTGTTTAGGGAAGGTACTGTTAAAAGCATTCAAGCTGAAAAGCTGAAGAGAGTTTTGATAGCTCATTTTCTTGACTTCATAAATTTCATCAACTTCTCCACTTATAAGCACATGCTTATTTCTAGTTGTCACAATGACTTTGCTACCAGCTCCTAGCCAGTCACGCCCTACTCCAACCAAATTCTGCAGAATTTCTGAAGTATTCACATCATCTAGTACAATCAAAGCTTTCATACGTCTAAGCCTTCTCAGAACAATAGAAGGTATAACCCTGAGAGTGTCAATACCAGCATCTTCTTTTAGTAACTTGGAAAGAAGTCTGTTGCATATGTAATTGACCCCATGCCTTTTCGATTCTTCCGTCACATTCTCTAAGAAGCAACTACCCTGATATTGGGAAGACACATCATGAAAAACAGCAGCAGCAAGGCTTGTCTTGCCAATGCCTCCCATGCCCCAAACTCCAATTATTTGAACCTTAACTGAATCAACTTTTACTAAAGACTCAACTTGGGAATAATTTTCATCAGCTATGAAAGGGCATCTAAGTTCACTTGTGTACTTGAGATCTAGTTTCTGTAAAACCATTTGGATGATGTCTTCAATCAAATCAAGCTCATTCCTAGCACATACAGATAAACAGTTTGTAAATGAAAATAGAATCTACAATTTTGAAACATTTACCAATTTAGGCCCCGTTTGGGAGAGCTTATTTGATTGCATAAGTGCTTGTGCAATATGGCCTACCATAAGCTATTTTGAGCTTATTTTCATAAGCTACTCAGGATAGCTTATGAAAAAGAGCTTATGCTTATATATAGCTTATTTTCAATTTATTTCAATCAATTTTTTAAAATAGCTTATGAATAAGCGTTTATGTCATAATAGCATAAGCGTTTGGGAGAGCTTATTTGAGCTCATCTAATAGCATAAGCGTTTGTGCAAGTGTTTGTTTGTGCAAGTTTTTGGGAGAGCTTATGTAAACAGCTTATGGTAAGCTGTGTTGAGCTTATTTTCATAAGCTACTCAGGATAGCTTATGGAAAAGAGTTTATGCTTATATATAGCTTATTTTCAATTTATTTCAATTTGACCATAAGCCCTTAATTACACCACTAAATTCCACTGACAGAAATAGCAGATAGACATCATTCAAACCCAATTTTGACAAGAAATCAAACAGAAACAAAATGGGTCAAATGAACCTTAAAGCATTAAGGTTAGAGGTCAAGTGTATATGTACCCGTATCCACTAGAATCGAAACCAGGTAAATCTGCAGCTTCAGAGAGAGCATCCTTCCACTTCTGAATCTTGTCCTTCCCCTGCTTCTTGTGTTTCGCCAACGCCGTGCGGTAACTCCCACTCTGCTTCCGCACGTGCGAAGGGTCAACCTGGTAGAACACAGGAATCACAACAACATCTTCATCGTTTCTGTTGCAGTCCATTATCTGAACCAGCTCGTTCAAGCACCATGTGGAAGACGCATAGTTTTCAGAGAAGATAACCAAGAAGAGGGTGGAATCTTTGATGGCTTTCTCGAGTTGTGGCCAGACTTCATCTCCTTTGTCGATCTTGTAGTCTATGTAGGTTTCAATGGAGTTTCTGCATAGAGAAGAATGAAGGTGGCTTGTGAAGTTGGGGCGAGTGTCTTCGCCTCTGAAGCTGATGAAAGCGTCGTGTTTTTTGAGAGGTGGTGAGGAAGAAGAAGAAGAAGAAGAAGAAGAAGAAGCCATAGCCATCAAGGTGTTGTGGAAAAATGCTCTGTTCTGTGGTTACTTGTCTGAAGAATTGATGCTTTTCTTTGTTGACTTTTCCGACGAAAATGGTTTGAAAGCGCGCGACGTACACACGCTTCGAGCTGTGACGTTTGTTGATGGAAAAATACTGGTAGATTTTTTGAACAAGGGGAATCCCATTTTTGTTTGTGGGTCCTCTTTCCTTTCAATAATTATTTGTCCACACCTCATTTAGAGGTGGAAAGAGGTGGAGGAGCAGAGAGATAGAAAGAAAAGAAAAAGTAAGAGAGAGAAAGTCTAAGATGTGATAGATAATAAGAGGAGAGAGATAGAAATAAAAATAGGTGGAAATGAAGTGTATAAATAAGGAGGTGTGTATATATCATTACTCCTACGGCACATATTTTCTGGGCTGTTTTTGGTGAGAAAACATGAGGGGGGGTTATTTTAGGTTAATTGACCAAAATGTCCTTATTATTTTTATTTTATAATATTGAAAAAATTTAAAAATATGAAAAACAATATATAATAATAGTAATAGATATTTTTAATTATTTATAAAAGTTATTTTTTTAATAAAAAGATAATTTTTATATTTTATTTCTTCTTAAGATACTTATGTCATTCTACAAACATATACTTTTCTCTTATCTTTTCACTTTCTCTACAACCAAACAATCTAAATATCATCTCAAATAAATAAAACTTAGTTGACACTATAACTATTAGATTGTTTAGCTCAGTTGACAAATGATATGTTTTATCACTCTCATGTTCTAGGTTCATATCTTCACACCTTACATCAGCATTTAACAGTTATGTCATATTCGTTAGTTGACCAAAACTAATGGGCAGGGCCAGTCCCGACATTTTGGAGGCTCTGGGCAATATTTTTTTTTCTATCGACCCTTTTTTCCTTGCACCGCCGTTTCAGAGTTAATTGATTCACCAATTAATATCCACTTATCTAGTGAATTAGGTAGAAGAACTCAAGGAAACCTTCCACATTCCAATGCTAATTAAGCTCTTAAATATGACCAATAAATATCAAGTTACTTGTATCTGCACGCCTCTCTTATTAATTGTGAACACCTTCAATACAAAAGTACAAAAATGGTCTTTAATGCAACTACTAAATTTTTTTTTGGAAAGTTTAATGAGATTTTTTTTTGCCCCTTCTTTTTGGAGGCCTTGGGCTGTGTGGGTCTGCCTGCACAGGCCCAAGGCCGGCCCTACTAATGGGGACTAACTTGACTGACGTTTGCATGTTTTAGGACCACAGGCTGGATTTTTAAAGTTTAGGACCGACTTAAATGTGCCTTTTTTTTTTGTCAAACTTAACCGTGCCTGACACTTTTAAATACCAATTTGGCTAATTACTCATCTTTTTTTTTTGTCAAATGAGAAAAGTTTCATTGATAATGAGCAGAATGCCCAACCATGTTACAAGATGAACATAAACAAGAGGCGCTCAAAAGAGCTCAGCATGATGCCTGTACGACTCTACAAGGGGGAACTCAAAGTAGTTCCACCTGCAACAGCAAAGAGTGATACAACAAAGCAAACCAGATAAAACTTTAAACCCAGGCATACCACTCATGCTAGAACCAATAATCAACAAACTAAAGACCTACAGAAACACTACAATCCTCAGTAACATCAGTGAGTAAAAATTACATTTAGAATGGTGTGTGTCTTCCTTTTATACTTGACCACTCAAATTGTGCAGCTCACGACTCTGCCGGAGTTGCCTTCTAAAGAGCCTTATTCAAATAAGCCATACATGACTTCAACGGCCCAAAGGGTAGCCAAGTCAACAACACCGACATTTAGGAAAAGAGGGATATGTAGATCTGACCAGAAACAGGCTAATTAGTAATTACTCCTCCTTGTAAGTTGTAAGTATTTTGCACGTTCAAAAAAAAAAGTTGTAAGTATTCAATTTGGGCTAGGCCATAATGTCTGTTTACAGATTATGGGCCGGGCAAAGCCGAGATGGAATTTTCCAGAACCCTACCGGACCCAGAAAACAAAACCCGAAATCTTAAACCGTTAAACCCTCCCGAATTCTCTGTAAAACCTTGTGTTTCTTTCTGATCTCTGACTTCACCACTCTCCCTGAGTTGCCAATTCACTTCAATTCAATGTATCGATTGGCAGCTAAACTAGCTTCTTCCACCTTAAAGAACAACAACCCCGTAAGACCAACACCACTCATGTTTCAATCTCACTTTCTTCTTATGTTCCTGCACCTGGATAACTCACCATGTTCCTGTTTCACTGTTACTACTTTTTGAAACACATTCAATTGACATTGTTTTGTTTGTAATATGGTTTCTTAGTTTGGTCTGTGGTTTCATCATTTTATTTTGATTTGATTTTTTATTTCTTGAAATGTGGGGCAGGTGTATAGGGGGGTGTTGTCAAGAAGAAATTATGTGGCCAAAGATATCAGCTTCGGGGTCGGGGCTCGTGCTGCTATATTGCAGGGTGTCTCTGAAGTTGCTGAGGCTGTCAAAGTTACCATGGGACCCAAGGTGTGATTTCTTATACATGCTTGTTGCAGCAAGTGGTACCTTATGGTAGTGTTTGATAGTCAGGGTAGGGTAGGACTTGGATAGAACACAACATATGGGTTTTGTTCTATATTTAAGTTCATAATTTCATATTAAAAAAAGAACTAGAATAGAACAAGACATAATGTAAAAATAATATTATTAATGAAGTGTACATTTTAGTTTCATTGAAAATGTAGAATTAAATTGTGTGTTGATGGACCTATGGAACTTAGTATCATTTATTGTTCTAAATTGTTCATTTTTGTTCCTAAGGGTTGTAATGCATTTTGGATGAGAGGTGTTGTTTACTGGAAAAATTGACATGGAAAGTAACTTTTTCCCCCATGTATTTGAATTGGTTGAGTCAGGGTCGCAATGTGATAATTGAGAAAAGCCACAGGAATCCGAGGGTCACGAAGGATGGCGTGACTGTAGCCAAAAGTATCAGCTTTGAAGATAAAGCTAAAAATATTGGTGCTGGTCTCGTCAAGCAGGTGGCGAAGGCTACCAACACTGCTGCTGGAGACGGTGATTACTTTTCTTTGAATTTTTTTATTTTTTACCTCAAAAGTGTTGGATGAGAGTTTATTGGGAATTTTCTTAGATAATAATGCTTCAGCATAAGTCCTACAAGCAGCTTTTTGGACACCAAAAACCAGGAAAATTTTCAAATGTTGGGGCAATTGATAGATAGTTGTTTCTGAAGTAGTTAGTAGTCGTTGACGCAGTCCTTCAGGATGATGTTTCATACAACACATTTGGTATCTAATTTGCTTAAGTAATCTGAAATAACTAATGTTGCAGAAGGAACACACACACACACACACATATATACAAAGAAGTAGATTATGTCCAATGGTGGCTATCATACTTGATTTTACACAAATTATCTGATATTTAGAAACATTTGAAAATAATCTCTTTTAAAAACTTCCACCTATCCGATGCTGACCTCATCTAGCCATTGTCGATTCCCCTTCTTGTTGGCTCTTTTATTCCCTTCAGATCTTACAAGTCTATGTTTCTTCTCTGATTTTAGGTACAACTTGTGCAACTGTTTTGACTCAGGCAATACTCACAGAAGGTTGCAAATCTGTTGCTGCTGGAGTAAATGTCATGGATTTGCGTAATGGAATAAATAAGGCAGTTGCTGCTGTAATTACTGATTTAAAAAGCAGAGCAGTAATGATAAGCACACCTGAAGAGATAACCCAGGTGAAAGAATTCTCAAAAAAACATTCCCTCAGCTGAATGACTTTTAAGAATTTGATTACACTAGAATGCTTCTTTACTCCCCTCCTATAATTAATTTTAGTTCTGCAGCTCTTGAATAATTTTGGCATTTACAAATTGCAATTGATTTGCGCAATCAGTGTGTGTGTGTGTGTAAATAAAAATCAGGTTGTATGGCTACTTGTCTTCCTGATATATGTTTAGTGCCACACATTATACTGGGTTGTATTCTGATTGTTTGTTATTCATTTCCCTTATATGACTGGTAGGTTGGAACCATATCTGCTAATGGGGAGCGTGAAATTGGAGAATTGATAGCAAGAGCAATGGAGAAAGTCGGGAAGGAAGGAATAATCACTGTTGCTGTAAGCAACTTTGTCTTTGTTTGTGAACTTATGACTAAACCTCTGCCCAGGTTGTCTAAAATTTTAAAGCTTTCAGGACGGAAATACGTTTGAGAACGAGTTGGAAGTGGTAGAAGGAATGAAGCTAGCTAGAGGCTACATATCTCCTTATTTTATTACTGATCAGAAGACCCAGAAATGTGTAAGCACAGACTTATTCTTTTGTCACTAACATATGTCAAACCTTCTTAAAAAATTGCAATAGCATGTTGTCTTGTGATAAATTTAGATTAACTATTTAAGATGGTAGATTTACGGGCAGTTTTCTTTTGTTTATTTTTAATATGCATTGCATAGTCTCCTTCCTCTGCTGTGAAGTTAATGCTTCTAGAAAGCCGTATTGTTAGATGGTTAAACCATCTTACTATCATCATGTGGTCATGTTTTAGAGACATAGAATTTTGGCTCATTAACCTGAAGCCTATAATATTTTTTCAATATCTTAGTAATGATTTTTTGTTGATATTTGTTCTTCATAGCTTCATTCTAAGCCATAGAATCGATTAGTTAAATTTATTAGCTTCGGTTCATTCAGTTGTGTACGATGCACATCATAAAAACATAAAATTCATTCAATTTAGTTAATTTACTTGGTTCATTTGTATTTGTGATATTAATGACTGAAATTCCCTTTTTTGCTAGGAATTGGAGAACCCCTTTATCCTCATCCATGACAAGAAAATTTCAGACATAAATTCACTGTTGAAAATATTGGAGCTGGCAGTCACGGTGGATAAGCCAATCTTGATTCATTGTGCTCATTTTCAATTGTAATTTAAATATTCTCATCATTTACTTTTCTATTTTAACGTTGACCAGAAAAAAAGACCACTCCTAGTTGTTGCGGAAGATGTTGAAAGTGATGCATTGGCTATGCTCATACTCAACAAGCATCATGCTGGGCTTAAGGTGATTATGTGACATTTATCTTGGTTTTAATTCCTGCTACCTTATGGTTCAGTAACCTTGAATGCTGGATTCACGCCTTTCTGATTTAAGATTTGTTTCATCGCAGTAACTAATAATCATTGACTTCTAGTTGGTGATCTTTTATGCTACTGCCTACAACTTGGATTTTGCTTTCTTGAGTTGCTTTCCTGCCTTTCTGTTTTCCTTGCTTTCATTTTGTGCTGGGTTTTACATGAGCATAAGTAGGCAGAAGTAAGATGAACCACATAATAATAAACACTGATGAGAGAGTAACTGTAATTTCCAATTTAAACAATTTAAAGCCAATGCCAACTACAGGTAATATAAGGGAAGTAGTTTGAACTGTGTGTCTGTTTACTGTCATCATCTTACTTTATATCTGAGCATACTTGACAAGTATTCCAAGTTTGTTAGAGAGCCCCAAATATTGATAGTTAGTTACAAACAAGGCTGTTAAGTATATCAATAGCTAGTTAGAACAATTAGTTAGTTAATTAGAGAGGTCTGGAGGATGGGGGTGGTTTAACTTGAATAGGAGTTAAGGTGGTAGAGAAAGCGGGATTCAGATTTTTAGAGCAGTGGCTCCGATGTAGAAAGGGAAAGTAAACCCTTGAAGGAGAGATTTCTCTCCTTTTTCACTTTTCATTCAGCAATAGATTTTTTCTTGTTCATTTTATTTTCCATTGCATTCTTCAATTCTGGTTTGTCGGTTCCTATCAAAATCTCAATTACATTCAAGATTTCATTTAGTTAGGTTTGAGATATATTGTTGAAAAACTTTTAGGAATTTCAAGTTAAATATGTTTTATATAATATTATACACACAAGCAAGTGGATAATATTACTTAAGCTGTTCATAATACTGAAATATTTTATGTATAATTTAGCAACTTTAGAAGAATTTAGGATAGTATAGGTGGACTTTGTGGTAGTACCTTTTTAGTGGTACAGATTTGTTCTTTTCTAGTTTATGTTTTGTTTTAGGTGAATTGTATTTATGTTCTGTAAGAACTAAGAAGTATTATGTGCTTGTCCTTTATCTTGTTGTGCTACTTGAAACTTGATTTTGTATATCCTTGTTTTCTACTTTCTGTATTTTAAGTTTCTTGTATTTTCCAGGTTTGTGCCATAAAAGCTCCTGGCTTTGGGGATAGCAGAAAAGCAAATTTAGATGACCTTGCAATTCTTACTGGAGGAGAGGTGATTCTCTACCCACATTTTACTTATCAACTATTGCATTTATGTTCTTGTTGTGGTTGTGCTTTTATTATTTAAAAAAATTTAAGCAAAGACTTATTCACACTTGGTTTAGCGATTGGTACTACAGCTTGTTATGATCAAAAAGATGATTGATGAATTTGAAAACAGGTCATCACGGAAGATCGCGGTTTTACTCTTGACAAAGTCCAACCAGAATTGCTTGGCACTGCAAAAAAGGTATGTGGCTTTAAGTAGCCTATAGTTCTTCAAACTGTTACATATGCATCTAACTTAATAATCAACAGGTTACTGTCTCCATCGATGACACTATCATTCTACATGGTGGTGGGGATAAGAAGCTCATTGAAGAGAGATGCGAGGAGGTATCTTTCTCTACTTTTTTTAAAATATTGTAATTTACGTGCAATTTTTTTTTAGGTTTTATTCATTTAACTGAATGATATTTATAGGTTCCTGTTACTTGCATAATTTTTGTAATGGAAAGAATTGCTGGGTTCTTACTTAGGCCTTTGATAGCTGGTGATTAATAAAAAGGGCTTACTCTTCGTAGTTGAAAAAATAGATAGAGCCTATTTGGATACATACTTATTTGGCAATAAGTGCTCTTTGGTTTGCATCCAAACTGGTACATAGTCAAGAAGGGATAATCCCCCACTCAACTGATTGTAATATTTAGAGTAAGTTAAGATTTTTGTTATAGAGAAGAGGGCAAGGAACCAGATTAGGGAAGGTCTGGGTTCACGAGGAAGTAGGGTTAAGGGTCTCTCAAATGCAGAGTCAGTTTGCGTAAGCATCATCTTCTACCTCTGAATCATTGAAATCAGAGGGAAGTCTAAGGAATGATACACCAATACACCATATTCCGCAATTCTCCCATTTTTATTCTATTTCTGATCCAGTTCTACGAGCCTTTCTACATATGCATTTGGAGCCTTTTTTTTTTGTCTTCGTAATCCTATTCCATCTACATGCAGTACTACATGACAAAAGTGTCTTGTTGTGATTTATTTTCTTTTGGATCTCACAAACAATATATTATATGATTGGTGGGTTCATTCCCTGAAGTGTTTGTCGTACAAGTTTCTGTTTTGCAATCATGTGCATCAAGTGATGTCGATTGAGCACCTTAGGATCATTATTGTACATAACATTGTAACTTCATTTTAAAAGTTGACAGACCATAAACAGTTTAACCTGACTCAGTTTAGATTGCCTCCATGTGGCTTGTATGGACATAAGTAGTTCAATCAGTACAAACTTTTTTTGGGCACTTTTCTGATGTTGAATAAGCATATATCAATTTGCAGCTTAGGACAGCTATGGACAAGAGTTCTGCGACGTTTGATAAAGAAAAAGCACAAGAACGACTTTCAAAACTCTCTGGTGGTGTTGCTGTTTTCAAAGTTAGTCCTTCATCCTAAGTGACACCAGTTTGTGATATTTAATTTGTATTCATGACCTCACATGGAAGATGGAACCAAACATCTACAGGTTGGGGGGGCTAGTGAGTCAGAAGTCGGGGAAAGGAAAGATAGAGTGACAGATGCGTTAAATGCCACAAGAGCAGCGGTAGAGGAGGGTATTGTTCCAGGTAACTCATTTTGTCCTTTCTGATGGGATAAAAGGTATGCGGTGGGGGGCATACCTTTGTATTCTTGTCCACATTATTAGAATATCACCAATTAAAGTCGCTACATAATTGTTTTACTCATTACTCAGGTGGTGGAGTCGCTCTCTTATATGCTACCAAAGTCTTGGAGAACCTTGAAACTAAAAACGAGGATGAGAAAAGAGGAGTACAGATTATTCAGAACGCACTTAAGGTTGTACCACTTGCTGCAAACTACTTTACTTTTTGTCACATAAAGGCCTCTCTTCCTTCTCTATTTTGACTTGTTTACTTGCTTGCCAATTTTTCATAGGCTCCTACAGTCACAATAGCTGCAAATGCTGGTTTTGATGGTTCTTTAGTTCAAAACAAATTGTTGGAACAGGATGATCATAATTTGGGTTTTGATGCTGCTAAAGGTTTGTAACCATTTTACATACTTAAAATTACACTGGACTATCATCATAAAATGTTTTTAAGTTATCTTTTTTATGCTTAAAGCAAAAAGAATGATGGTGCTTGTTTTGTTAAAGCAGGAACCTATGTTGATATGGTGAAGGCTGGAATTATAGATCCTCTGAAAGTTGTTAGAACAGCTCTGGTAGATGCTGCCAGGTAAAAATCGTATTATGGCATTCCAATTTCTCTGCATGGATTTTGTATTATATGTTGAACTATTTTTTGTCCTCGTTCAGTGTGTCATTGCTACTTACGACCATGGAGGCAGCTGTGGTGGAGAACCCGAATAACAAAAATAAATCGCCAAGCCCGGTAGCGGATATGGATGATTTGGACTATTAACCTGCTTTACCAAATGATGAAAGCAATTTTGTGTATCAATATTAGAGTCTTTTATCATTTCTTTTAAGTGGCCATGGTTGAAATTATGAAACCTACTATGTCTCATTCTAGTTATCATCTTCAATTGGATAAAGATGATAACTTGCCCCATTCTTTAGGTATCATTCATCATCCCATGTAGCTTGTATCAAAATTCATGTAACAAGGTACAAAATTAAAAAAAAATGTTTCTAACCCCGGTTTTTTTCTGCTACGATTTAGTCACCAAATGTCCAAATTACATTTCCAGTTTCGTTCTTGTTTTTATCATTCAATTAGTTACTACTTGCTTTTGTTTTTCAAATTAGTTATACTTGCTTCAATAGCCATGTTGCTTGTTATTGTTATGGTTTAAAAGACTAGTAAATGCTTATAAAAAAAAGGCTAGTAAATAAGTTTAGACTGGCACTTCAAAAGTAAAGCAAGAGTCCCTTTCAAAAGTCTTAGAAGCCATGAGGTTTTACAAGAAGACAGATAGGTTGGTCACCTAAACAATACTAACGCTCTACACCTCTCTATCTTCCTCATTTTATCGTATTACATCCATTTTTTCTTTCTTTTCTGTTGGAACCTATTGGATATCTACCCCAACATTTTCCATTTAGAAATTAGAGGCTAGGAGTAGGAGCGTCATCGTTATGCATGTTCGCAGCCAAACATGAATGCAAGCATCATGCCTTGCAGTCTCCAACTTTGGCATGAAAATGATTTGATTGACATCTCTTTCAACCTCCATGTGTGTTAACAATCTGGCAAAAACTTTAAGTGCAATTCATCTGTTACATGCCAATATCAAAATCATACATTGTTTTGTGTGTTCTGAATTTTCCTTATTGTTTTAGATGTGCCAAAAACAATTCTATTTAGGACCCCAACTTGATACCAATCCGTAATGGCACTGCAAAAAGAAAAAATTCCTTGTATTCTTCAGCTTATTTCTCTTAAGCCAAAGCTTGGGGAACTTTCTGCTTCTTACGTCAAAAATGTTTACTCTGTCAAAAGATATTGCATTGAATCAGACCAAATCTGTTCATTCCTTCCATTGAATCAGACCTCTAATAGAGAGGATGGTATTATTTTCTTCTCAGAAGAAAAATTAATAATAATAAAGAATTCAACATCCTATGAAAGAAACAGTAAAGCTATAGCCGTTGCAAAATTTAAACCTCGCTCGAAATGGTTTGGGCAATAATCCTAAGGACAACAAAATGAATGTGAAGAAAGAATCTTCTACAATCTATGCTAAGTAACACCTTGATCAGCTAGTACAATTTGTGAGAGTGAACAAAGTTGCTGCACCTTTCAGATCATGGTCTTGGGCTTGCTGCATGCAATCAGCCTCCGCTTTTATCACCGTGTCGTCTATCTTAAACAAAACTGCTTCATCACTGCAAAATGAAAATTATTCAAGCCAGAAACTTAATCTTGTTAGAACATCATATATATGCACCATATCAGTGATAAACCACATATAATAAATTCAATTCATCATATTTATTTATTCTCTTGGAACTAATGAACCCAATTTTGTTCCTAGATCACAACATATCCCATAAATCTCAAGTTAAATAATTAAATATGGAACCCTAGATCCCATATCTTAAAATTTGGTTCGTTTCCATTACCAAATGATAGAATAGGAATAAAGGTAATAAACACAAAACCTAATTACATCATAATTATAGCAAATTAAACCTAGAATATTCCTATTATATCACCAACAACAACAATGTGTTTCCGAGTGGAAGGTACTCAGATCTCTTGAGCATATGGTCCTAAAATCGATATTTAGATTAATGTATATGAAAAAATATGGTTAAGAAGGGTTCCCACTTTGGTACCCAATGGTCATCCGAGAGATTAATCTCTCACCTATCAGGTGAAAGATACCCTCGGAAACCAAAAAATTGGATTAGGTATACTCTAACTTTTAGGGGAAAGATCGATCAACATATCTCTAATCAGTCAATATGAAACATTAATACTAGATGACTTGTGGTCCACAACTACAATTGCCCCCACAATGTCACGTATTTTGGAGTTACCCTAGCGACATTGAGACCATAATTACAGCCGTATCAATCTGCATTTGCGATGCTACAATTTAAAACGAAGACTAGATGCGTGCAATCATTACGAAATTAAGTTAATTGCATCACATATAGACATGCATTTAATTAATAAAGCTAGCAATAAACAAATGAACACATTACCTATGAACTAAATCTTCAGAATCGAATCCTCCTAACTCATTACTTCTTTCATGATCAGAAGGCATGTCAAGCATTGGCTTGTGATCATACTCATCGCTTGCATTACTACTCTGCCCCTGCAACGAGAGCGATGAAAGGGACATAGAATTGTGCATAGCCCACGTGTTAATATGTTCTTGCAAAGGGGTAGAGCAGCCATTTTCATTATTAACCCCAGTAGCTTCATGCACCATCACATACTGATCCTGTTGTGGCTGCACTTGTTGATGAGGATAATGATTATAAGATGCAGGTTGGTTGGTATACAAACTCAACGGATCTGTCACATTATTCATCACATGATCAACACCATAGACATGTTGTTGATGTTGGTGTTGTTGTTGGGCTTGGGCTTGAGCTCTGAAAATGGCTAGCTGTTGAAGGATGAGGTCGAGTTCCGCGGTGTGGTACTCGATCTGAGCCTGCAGGTCCTGGATGTACTTATAGCAGCCGCCGACCGGATCGGTGGCGCGCATGTCAGCCTGGAAGATAATGGTGCGCATGGCTTGATCCTTCAGCGGAGGGTCAAGGTACTTGATGATTTTGGTGATGTTGCTGACGCCAAATAGCTTGTGAGCGTTGAGGAATTGGTGCTGGCGGTCGTGGGGGAAATACGGCGCGAGGATGCAGTCCGGCGCGCATTTCCGGCGTTGGTACTTGCATGCGGCGCATGCCTGAGTGGTGCTGCCGCTGCTGAGTCTGCTACCATTTCTTGATGAGTTGGTGATGGTGGTGGTGGTGGTGATGGTGCTGTTGTTGTGGCTGTGGTTGTGGTTGTTGTTCATAGTGAAATGGGAAAATAAGAAGGAGGTGAAAAAAGGAGGTGAGGGTGAGATATCAGCTGCGTCTCCGGCGGGGAAGGTAATGCAGTTTTTGATAGGAAGGGACTTTTTCTGCTGGGGCTTTAATTTCTCTCCCCTTATTTTCTCTGCTTTGTTCAAGGAATGGAATGGAAACAAGGGATGGAGAGAAATTATGGGAGGAGAGACAGATAGATATATAGATTCAATTAGACAGGTGTTGTAACAGATTGAACTGATATTTTTGGACTGTGGAATGTTGTTATGGAGCTTCTTGACTTCTTGTTATAAGAAATTATATATTTGTTTGGCATGTGTTTCTATTTTTTTACCCTTTATTCAAACAATGTTGCAAGAGTTTCATGTGTTTGCTTTATTTGAAGTGTTATTGGATAATCATGGAGCCTAACAATAGTACTTACCATTGCTCTTTTTTACTTTTTGCTTTTTGAGGGAGAAGAAGAAATAAAATGACATGATAATAGATAGTGGGATGTCTTATCTTAGCTAGTGTAATTTACAAATTCATGGTCTTATATCTTAGCTAGTGCAATCAACAAAGTCTAAAGTTCAAAAAAAAAAAACAAAGTCTAACAAGTAATGCACCAAGGTAATACCTCAAGATGATTATCGATTATTAATTATTATATATCTATAAATTTCAAGCTGCATATAGCAATTTGTTCTAGTATAAAAGACATAATTAGAATTTATTAATTGTGAAAGCCGATTCAACCAATTTGTTGGTGAGGTGAAAAACGAATCCGGTCAACACGAGGAAAGTGGTGATTCAATAACTAATTCTCAATCGTTGAATAGGTTTAAAAATTAAAACCACTTGAATTAACTCAAATTTTTTTACTTTAATGATGTTTTCTAGCATACTCAAACTCTTGATTCAAATGGTACATACTTGATTTTTCTTAAGCAATGTTTTGAATTTAAATTTTGTAAATGAAAAAAATCTCACGGAGCTCCACCATGATGTAGATGTTCACGGCTCGAACATGATTGTCTCCGTGAAAGATACATCTAAGCACAAACTTCAAATTTACTCACACCTACATAGAGATGGCAAGAAAGGAGATGATAAAAGAAGAGTGATAAAAAGATAAAATATGTGAAAATGAGATGAAAAAAATAGAGTATGAACAGTGAATGTATAAAATCTCATTTCGTATTTTTTCTCATGCATAACATTTTTATTGCAAAATGATTCATAGCATGAAATCTTTTGCAGAAACTCGGATATAAAACTTCTTTGGTACAAGGAATTTCATACCAAATAGTAGCGCTCCTTTTTGTAACTTCAATCCTCCTTTCTTTTTTACATAAAGAGAAAATAAGGACTCAACTAAATCATATAACTAGTTTAATTTGACAAAATCTCACTCAAAAGTAAGTGATATCCAGAAATTTTCAAATGATGAAGAGAAAATGTATTAAAAAATATGTTGAAGTGCATCACTACTACATCTCATTCATACAATATTATTTTGGATCTCACGCCTTCAAGAATCTCTCACAAATTAATAGAAGTAAAAGAATATAACACTAACTATTTTATCATAGATTCATAATACTCTTCTACCAAAAACAGCAAATTTACATGTGCCTCGCATCCATTAAATTATGATTTTCTTATTTAGTTTATATTCTATAAAAGAAAATTCTGAAATCCACTACTGGCAAGTCCTTATCCAACATTAGAAAAGTACAGAGCATGAGCTAACCATTATACCAGTTACATTGTATTCCTACAAATTACCAAACTAATCATTCTATAATGCCCTGCCTCTCCAATACAGCCAACAGAAGTGAATAGAAAGACACTCAGTCAGGAAATTTTGCTTTGTACTCCTTGACCTTGTTTCATGGATATATCAAGCTCAACAACACCCAGGAGCCAAAACAAGATAAGTAACTTGCAGAATATCTGTCGAATTTTAAATCCGTAGCATAAGCTTTAATCTCCAAGGTAGTTCAGTGCTAAGAGGTTCTCTGGGAACTGAATAGTTTGGATTCCATATCTACACCAAGATCTGGAATATATGATCAAAACATATGATCAAAAACAGGTTCACATTTAACTGGCAATTAATATTGAATCAAAATCACCGATGAGCATCTTGATACTAGATATGGAAGGAAAAATGACCTTTGGAGTCCTCACCCTCATTCTTGCATAAAGTATGTTTTGAGCTCACAATCACAATTACATTTTCCTATTATTTAAAGTTTTAAAAGGGATACAACTACATTTTTAGGAACTATTTGTCAGGGATCCTAACAGTGCCTTAGATCTATATTGAGGGACAACATAAATAGAACAGCAGTTTTTTGTCTAGTTAGTTGCTTCATAAACAATGCTCGGGACTAAAAAACCTGACCAATTTGCCAATGGCTGCACAGAAAAATTCAATGCAATACCCTTTGTGTTGGGGTATGCCTCCTCTAAAGTGAGTGAGCCACTTTAACTGCAAAGTAAGTCATCACGACCATTGATTGAGTTGTTTTGTTGACTTTTCAAAGTAATTCATCACAATTAATGGTTGTGATGACTGACTTTACACTATAGAGAAGTCAAATCTTTTGTGTTGTATATCATTTGTTTTGCACAAAAATGAGCTAAGAAAATAAAAAGACGGGGTCATAGTTATCTCTTTATGCCATGGACAAAAATTTGTTCTCTGGTCTAAAGGGCGACAAAAATTTAGAGTTCTATATGCTATTCCTTAAGCCACTTTTTGCCTACTACTTCAATAATTTATAAAAATCAAACAACAAATTTTTTTATGTCGTCTATTCCCTTAGTTCTTAGCAAACTAAGTTTACATAGAACCATATTTCCTTAAAACAAAGCTGGAAATGAGATTGAGCCAGGAGCCCAGCAATGATAAAATATGCAAATCGGTGAACTGGATTAGAAACCAATTAATAGGATATCTTGAGTTGGGGCCAAGCAATTTTTATGAGAATGCCAGTGTGCTCTGCATCTTATTGGGCTTAAATTTAATAAGAACCATATGTCAGGTCTAAAAACTTTTTCCCCATCTTTCCATTAGATCTTTAAAGAACACATGATATCAGTTTGGAGGGGGAGGATTTAAAATCCAGGAAAGAAATTCTTTAATCAATTGAAAGATACGAAAACATAGAAATCGTGATCTCTTCTCAAACCATAATGCATATATACAATTGAGACTCGACGACTCTGCATCTCTCAAAGGGAGAACAAAAAGTTTATCAATTGATTAAATGTCATTTGTAGCTTCTAAGTTTCTAAAATTTCCTGTGACTCATCAAAACCTAAGAACAGGTGCAGATATAGTTAAACACCATGACCTAAATTCCTGTGATTCATCTAACCTAAGAAAATATTCTTTTTTTTTGGTACATACCTAAGAACATATTCAAAAGCAATAAAGAATATTAAGAGCTTCTTTAGTTTCGTCTTTTATATTCTGTTTTCATTTCCAGTTTCTAGTTTTAATTGTGAAAATTTAAATGAAAACCAATCAGCCCTAAAATTCTTCCAAACGTACAATCATTCATCCTTTAATATTTGAAGACAACATATTTAAAGACAAACCTTTAAGTATTTATCAAGTATCAATCATTTTTTATATAATCAATAGTTAATCTTAATTTCAAGGTAAAAACTGGTGATCGACTCCAAGTAAAACAAGAAAGCTGAGATCTATTGTAAAACAAAACCTCGTTTAAGGTCCCTTACCTATCTGAAAAATAACAGGCTGTTATGGCTCAGACCTAACAAGCTCCTCCACAGATTTCTTGTAATCGGCAATCAAGTCTCTGTCACAAGGGCAAACAAACACATGTATTTAGCATATAGAAACATAATCAAACAGAGATATTAGACACAATTTATACAGACCTGCGCTGATTTAGCAATTGCTCGCTTTCCTCTAGCTTCTTCTTCTGTCCCTCAACCGTCTGCATTCAGCATCCACAAACCACTTAAGTATTAGGTCAAGAATAACCCCATCTTCAAAGTACTAGTAAATGACTTCAATTTTTTAATGTTTGAAGCACAATCCTATTGAGATATCTGATATCTAATCATCATTCTTTCTGCCGGCATCGGTAATTGTAGAGTTTTTTTAATAGCATGGGTTACATGATAAACAAAAATTAGAAATTGAAATCTGTCTATCTATCTATCTATCTATCTATCTATCTATCTATCTATCTATCTATCTATCTATCTATCTATCTATACTGCTAAAACTAAGCAGTATATAATATGCATATAGAGGTTAAACCAAATTAGAACAGAAAACATAAATAACAATCAAAGCACAATGAAAAGAACACATATATAAAGGAAAGGGAAATTTTAGAGAACTGCAAATAAATACCATGGCCTTGGTGCTAATGGAGCCAGAGATTGAGTTCAACAGCTGCTGGCACTTCTCAAAGCGGTTGGTCAATTCAGTGATCTTTTTAACCAACAAAACCAAACAAAAAATTAACACAATTGAATATAAAGAAAATGGGATTAAACAAAATAGTGAAAAGATGATAAATTTATACCAATGCTTCTGATTGCTGATCTGGGGTTCCATGATCGACAACCTCAGCCAAATTCTCCACCAAATGTAAGAGTTGGTAGTGAGAGGCAAGCGATTGATGAATGCTCTGCTGCTGCTGCTGTTGTTGCTGTTGGAGAAGGCGCTGCTGTTGCTGATAAAGCTGCTGCTGCTGCTGTTGCTGTTGTTGTTGAAATTGGGATTGAGATTGAGGTGTTTGTGGTTGCTGAAAAGTTTGTTGTTGTTGTTGATGGAGAAACTGTTGTTGCTGTTGATGGAGATAGAGATTTGGGTCCTGATTGGGTTGAGATTGGGATTGGGTATTGGAATTGTGGGTTGGGATCATGGTCCAGCTTCCTCCAGGAGAAGTGTAATGATCCATCGCTCTCTGCGATTGCTACTCTGAGTTTGCAAAATGATTTTAGGGTTCAATCACACTCTTTTATTTCTTATCAAAACTGTATTTTTTTTACATTGAATTGAATGAATGCCCAAATATAGATTGAAAATATATCTAAATACACATCTAACTCTTTGAGTACGAAAAATATTTGTAATACTTTCTTTACAACACTTTCTCATTGGTAGATTAAAACTTAAGTGAAGTTCCTTGAAATATGAGACGTACATGAACTCTAACCAACTAATAAGAGAGTGTTAAAAAAAGCATTGAAAGGAAAATGTTGCTAGCATTTTATGTAAACAACAATTATTCAAAGTGTAACTATATATAAAACGTTTTGGGAGTGATATTATAAAGCTGAACTTTGATGCTTCTTGGGCAATGTGAAATGCATGTGGCCAGGGAATGGTGGCAAGGAACGAGCGTGGCAAGGTGATGGCGGCATCAACCTCCTATCCGGTGGTGTGCCTTTCGAGCTTGTTGGGTGAGGCTACGACCTTCAAGTGGTCGTTACGGCTAGCGGTGGAGTTTGGTTTCAGGCGAGTGTGCTTTGAGACCGACTGATTTTCCCTGTAACTGTGGTGGAAGCGGGGATTGAAGGGGTTTACTTATTTAGATGCAATTTATGAGAGATTGTTCTAATTTTTATCCTGCTTTTGTATCTTTTGATTTTTGTTTTGTTATGCGTTTGAGTAATTCAGTGGTTGATTTTTTAACTAGGAATGCTTCAACCTACTCCGACCACGTGTGGGTAAAGGAGGTTCTATGAGCAGTTGTCCACTTAATTGATAGTAATGTATTGGTTTCTAAGCCTCATTATGCTTAATGTGTGTGTATATATATATATATATATTTATTTATATATATTTATATATATATATATATATATTTGGTATATTGGAAAGATAAATTGCACTCTCCAGGGATTGATCCCTGGACCTCCCCTACCCAACTCTCATGTCCCCTAACTCTTTACCACTTAAGCTATCATTCGAGGACAATATATTTGATTGTTGGTTTAAAAAACACTACATATTTCACTCTATATATAAAAGGAAAAAGAAAAAAACTACTATTGTATGTATGAGAGATTTCCGAAGTCCCAATTCTTCAAAACTGTCCTCGTCTAGATTCCATTCGATGGTAACACAACCCGGATGAGGGTTACACACCTAGCTCCGCGTACAAATTCTTGACAGATCCTGTAGTAGATGACTTTGGAATTTGGAGGAAAGTTTGGAAGAGCAAAGTCCCTGAGAAATTACGCTTCTTTCTCTGGCTGGTTGTCCATGGTTCACTCCTTACCAATGTTAAGCGTTATCTTTCTCATCTAACGATTAATGCAACGTTCCCTAATTGTGATGCGGAGCATGAGGACTTAGATCATCTCTTTCGCGGGTGCCAGAACGCGCGTCTTGTTTGGAACAGCTTCCGATCGATCCTACCGGCCCCATCACCTTCATTGGACTTTCAAACATGGTTCCTTGATCTGTTGTCACACCGTAACAACGTTCTTGGTGTTGTAGTAATGTGGTGGATATGGCGCTCGCGTAATTGCAGGATTTTCGAGCCACAAGTACCTACCTTGAATCACATTCTGAGGTGCATCCTCCGTGATGAAGCTGTTTGGCGAAAAGTTATGAAGAAACACACGCATGAGCCTAATGCTATTGAGCACGGGGTCGAGAGTAGCAGGGCCATGGCTGTCACTATCACTGTGGATGGGAGCTGAAAGCCACAACTTGGTCGAATGGGGAGTGCAACGGTGATATCGGACCGTAATGGCAGCTTGGTCACAGAGATTTCCAGGAGTGCTAGTCAGGGAAGTGCTTTCCTGGCTGAACTCTTGGCAGTTGAGCTTTTCCTGATGCATGCTTTGGATAATGGTTATACTGCAATTAAATGTTGTACAGGTTGCTCTAGGGTGTTTAGCGCTCTGCAGGCTGCGAGTGATGTGGCTACTTTCTGGAACTGGGATGAAATCAATCGTGTGAGAGTGCTCATGGCAAACTTCGAGGATATTCACCTGGTGTATATTGAGCGCAACAGGAATAACACAGCGGACGCTCTAGCTCGAGAAGCTTGCAAACTTGGGTCACCTGTTCAAGTTTGGCGAAGACCTCCCTCATATGTTTATGCATCGATGTATTTAGATGACATTAGCTAGTTCTTTTCTTTTGTTAATCTATATACTTATTAAAATAAAATCCTTATCCAGAAAAAATTAACACATGGCACCCCCAAAATGATTTTCCTCCCACCCCTCTCTCTGGCTGATAAGTGTCACAGCCAGAGAGACGTGAACAAATTAATTATTACACAAACTGATTACCCCCATAATTTTTGATTATTTGTCCCCTATTAAATGGCATCTCCAAAGTAGAATTAATGCACAACCCAATATAAAGGAGCTATGGATCAACCAAAAGTCCACAACAATGAACTTTGCTATTCCTTGGCTAAATCAGCTTTAATTCAGGGGAAATACTTTGGGCATTAATGTTTGATTGATTCCAACCCATAATAAAATAATTTGGTAAATAAATGTGAGATTTTCTCTAATTAACCAGTATTTCCTTAATTAAACACCAATTTCGAATTAGTTATATTTTATAAAAAAACTGGATTAAGGTTTGTTTTTTAAAAAAACTAATCTCTGTTTGATTTATTTCAAAAAAAAAAATGGAAGAATTGAAGGAAATAGAGCAAATTGAATTCATTCCTCCATATTTTCCCAAAATCCGAATATGAACCGCTAAATTGACGGAGATTTTAAATAAGGAATGATTTAAACCAAATTGCAAATCGTTATTTCCATCAAGTTTTCAAAAAAGGAATGATGGTAATATTTTACAAAACATATTTTAATCAAAGTCAAATAATTAATAGTATCAAATTTTTTTTCAAGTAAAACTGAATAAAATCTTAAGTTTTAATTAAGTTTTGTCTAGAGTCTTAACGGGTGATTATTACTTCAGGAAAAAAATTATAATGAATTAGTTGTCAAATAAAATAAATTGACCTGATTAAAAATTGACACTTAAATTAGAGAGAATTAGTTTTTTTACTATGTGTTAATAATTGACAACCAGATTAGTTGACACTTAATAATTGAAAAAAATAAATTTGACAACCAGATTAAAAATTAACACTTAAATCTATAAAAAAAATTATTTTTTATGTTCCACGTTTTTTTTATCTATAGATGAGAGAACTAGTTGTCAAATAAAATATAATCAATTATGGTAATATGATGTAATTAAGAAAATAATATGGAAGATAAAAAATTGTTTTCTTTCCATCATTACCTAATTTAAGTGCAAACTTTTTCCCTTATATACGGTCTTGGTTGTTTTTCCCCTAACATATTTCTAACCTTCTCTGGTCTGCTAAAAAATTCATCCACCATGAAAAATATTGAAGACTATCCATGGCTGCGCTACAAGCATTGGGTTCCTATCCTAAGTTACAAGTGGCGGGTTTGTTTATAATCACAACTCCTATGAATTTCTCTTCCCTTATCGTATCTAAATATTTAACCATCTCTTTTATTTTACTTATGCAGCGTCACAGAGTTATTTCGAAATCTTTTGTGCGTGATTTCAAGGATGAGCTCAGCGACCAATGGACGTTGATCGACCCTGTTGGGAATACTCATGTTGTTGTATACAACATGAATCCTTCAGCGACCAATGGACGTTGCGTGACTTCTACCAGATTGAAGAAGAATGTCTTTTCGATCTCCGATTTGTTGGTGACTCTGTCTTCCATTTTCAGGTTAAAGATTATCTGGATAAAGAAGTTCTCTATCCCAACACTGAACAACCGAAAAGCCCTTTGCATGTTGACAATCCTGGCATGAATGATGTTCGGGTTGTCGACGTTTCTCAAGAGGGGCCTATTGCAGACGAGGTGTTACCCCTTCATCAGAATGAAGGGCCAAATCCTGAGTCCGTCATCAGTCCAAAATTCAATGGTCAATATGAATTATGGACTCACACCCTTAGCACATGCCAAGCTAAGCGGTACATGCTGGTGTGTTTAAAGTTACATTCAAATATATTTATCTTACTTGGACAGTTTGCACGAATTGTTTTTTGTTAATGTATTAACTTCCATTCTTTTTCCGTTACATGTAGCATGCTCCTAAAAGGGTTAAGCAATACCTTATTCAAGCAGGTGTTCAAAGTTGGATTTTCATTGGGAGTTCTGGTTCAAAGGTAAAGTGTAATGTCATCATTCCTCGAAGTAAGAAGTATGTGAAGATAGGCAGTGATTGGAGAAGCTTCTGCGATCTTAATAATGACCAGCCGTTTCAGGAGATTACCTTCAAGTTTACAAATCCACAAGCCAGGATTGTTCATGTTAGTTAAGCTAGCATGTGGAAGTTGCACGTTCATGGTTCGCATATTTGTTATCCAATTACAACAAGAATAAAGATTGATGATGAAACATCTCTCTTTTGCAGAGAGGGTCTGGAGAAAGTCCTGTCTTCCCGGCCACAAGAAGTTTGGAGAAAGTCCTGGTCTCTTTTATGTGATGACATTTTATATGACAGAAGGAAAGCACTCAACATTCCAGGTATTCAATCATTTATAAAAATGTTTTGAATGTAATTAATGCAATTAGACTAAAAATGTTTTGAATGTAATTAATGCGTTATTAATGCAGTAAATTTGGTATTTTTTTAATAAATATGGTTTTTTTTACGCTACAAAGGTTGAAAAATACCTTTATTTAAATTTAAATTTTTTAAATTCTAATAATCATAAATTCGTTTGATTATTTATTAAGTAAAATTTAATTCAGAAAAAAATCATTAAAAGCGTGATTAATACTATTTTTTGTAACTGTGACTTAAATTACATAATTAAATCATTGTAATTAAGTAAAATAAATAAATTTTGTCATGAATTTTTAAAGATAACTCAACCGAATTAATGAAAAACTTTAACAGATTTATTCTAAAAATAATTGAACGTAATTAATGCAGTTTACCTATTTTGTTATTTTGAATTTAGTCTACAATAATTCGTTATTAATGCAATAAATTTAAAATATTTATAATAAATGATGGTTGTTAATATTTTTAATGCATTAAAACCTAATTAATTTATAATTTCCCTGAAATTAAGTATTTATTTTTAGTAACAGGGGAGTATCACCAATTAAATAAAATTTATTTTATTTTCTAAATTTTAACAATCAATTTGTTAAAAGAAAGTCAAGCATTAAATCAATATTTTTTCTACCAATTAATTACAGGCTGAAAACTTAAACGGTCATCCAATTAGAGGGTGTAATCAAGTTTATGTTTCTTTTATGTCTTTTAAAACAATCAACATTCATTTTAGCATGCTTGAATAAATTAATACTAAAACATGCATAGCTCATATTCCATAATTAAAAACTTAAATGATTTTCATATTTATTAATGAATGAAACCATTAATTTACTACCCACAAATGCATTTGTTTAAACATAATAAACCACTTAATAAACCTTACTATTTTGTCTTAATTGTGATGGATGACTTTTAAAATTAAATCAATGTTATTGATTTTGTTATTCATCAATTCTAATTTAAAAGTATTTTGTTATTCATTTAGATCTGCATATAGATGATGAAGAATTAAAGAACCTATGTTTGATAAAGATTGAAAAAATAATTCAAGGAAATGGAAGGTCGTTGAAGGAATTTCCATGTTTGCCATATCCTAAATCTACTGAAGCATATAATTTTGAAAATAGATTCGTGGCAGATGAGTTGAATTACAATAAAGATGAAATGCTTAAGATTCATGAAGAATTGGTTTGTTGCCTTACTTCAGAGCAAGAGGGAGTTTATAAAAATGTTTTGAATGCTGTATTATCTGATAATGGGGGATTCTTTTTTCTATATGGTTTTGGAGGAACTGGAAAAACATTTGTTTGGAACACCTTATCTGCTGCTTTGCGTTCAAGGGGCCTTATTGTGTTAAATGTTGCATCCAGCGGAATAGCATCGCTGTTGTTACCCGGAGGTAGAACTGCTCATTCCAGGTTCTCTATTCCTATTTTAATAAATGAGATATCAACCTGTAATCTTCGTCAAGGTTCCCCAAAAGCTGAATTGTTGAAAAAAGCAAGCCTAATTATTTGGGATGAGACACCTATGTTGAACAAACATTGCTTTGAAACTTTGGACAGATCTCTAAATGACATTATAAAAACTAGATCTAAATATGGTTATGACATTCCATTCGGAGGGAAAGTTGTTGTACTAGGAGGCGACTTTAGACAAATACTCCCAGTTATTTCCAAAGGAAGTTGTTCTGAGATTGTGGGATCTGCTATCAATTCTTCATATCTATGGAAGCATTGCAAGGTAATGAAGTTGATTGTTAATATGAGATTGCAAAATGCTAACTCATCTTCTTCAACAACAGAAATAAAAGAGTTTGCTAATTGGTTGCTTCAAGTGGGAGACGGAACAGTTACAACTATTGATGAAACCAAATCACTCATTGAGATTCCTCCGGATCTCCTTATTGAACACCGTGTACGGATCCCTGACTTGAAATAGTAAATTTTGCATATCCGAAACTTTTGTTTAATTGGGAAAAAAATCCATTATTCCAAGAAAGAGCAATCCTTGCACCAACACTTGAAAGTGTAGAGGAAATAAACAACTTTATGTTAGGTATGATTCCTGGTGATGAAACAGAGTATTTGAGTTGTGATACTCCATGCAAGTCAGATGAAGATTCAGGTGTCAATGCGGAATGATTTACATCTGAATTCTTAAATGATTACAAATGCTCTGGAATTCCAAACCATCAAATTAAACTGAAACTCGGTGTCCCTATCATGCTCATTCGAAACATTGACCAAGCTGCAGGGTTGTGTAATGGCACTCGAATGATAGTCAACGCTTTGACTAAGTATATAATTGTTGCTACTGTTCTAAACGGAAACACGATGGGGGAAACAACCTTTATTCCAAGGATGAGCTTAACTCCATCTAATTCTGACATTCCATTCAAATTCCAGCGCAGACAATTCCCTGTTATCCTATGTTTTGCAATGACTATAAATAAAAGTCAGGGACAATCTTTATCTCATGTTGGACTGTATTTGCCAAGGCCTATCGTTACTCATGGACAATTATATGTTGCACTATCAAGAGTTAAATCTAGAAAAGGTTTGAAGATACTAATCCTAGACGATCAAGGAGTAGTTTCTAACACTACCCGCAACGTTGTCTATCAAGAAGTCTTTGAAAATATTTGATATGTAAGTGCTCTTTTTACTACAATTTTATTGGGTTTATATTTTTTTAAATACCAAATCTGATATGTCTTTATTTTAATTGTTGACAGTATAAATAAATGTCAAGCAGCTTATTGGCCATTTCTGGACTTGAAGGATAATTCTGTTGCTATAAGGTTTGTTTTTAATTTTCAAATGATATATTAACTTCATCTTTGTTTTGCTTACTAATTATTACTATGATATCTACTTTTTCCATTGTAGGTTATGAGACTCAAATATTGAATTGGTAGCAAAATTCAACTTCAAGTTTGAAGTCATTATAATTGAACATGAACAACAAGTTCTATTAAGCGATCATGCTGTTGACATTTTTGTGATTTTTTAATTTTTTTGTTTTTTCAACGCATTCCGTAAAAACTTGGATTTATAATATTGTTAATGTGTTGACATCGGTAGGCCATACAACGAATTCTATTTAACAATTTTCCGCGCGGGACTGAATAGACTATGGCTGAGAACAGGGAGAAAATGCAGAACCCTAGTCTCCCTCTCCCTGAGGAATTGATACAGGAAATTCTATTGAGATTGCCGGTGAGAACTCTGTTACGCTTGAAACGTGTTTGTAAATTGGACTGGGCGGGACATAAAGAAGATTATGTCCCGCCCAAAATGAACAATAAACCATTGACGATAGCCAAGGCGGGAAAGGCAACATGACGAGCTTCATTGCCCTCCCTTAGGTGATGGACCCACAAGCCAGCTGGAAGATTCCTTTGGATTTGTCTTATGTGTACGGGGATTTGGGCCCTGATTGTCAGGCCCAAATATAGGAAAGATCCATATCATGACCACCCCCTCTATAAAAGGGGAGGTCATCCACTTGTACGAAACCAACTTTTTCAGCATTAATGAGAATATTCCTTTTATGGTAGTTTTGCTATTTTAGTGCTCTGCTAGGGTTTACTTTTTGTCTTTCTCTTACATAAGCTTGCCCTAGTACAGAACATTGGCGCCGTCTGTGGGGATCGAACCCACGACCACGTGGTTAAAAGCCACCAATGGCTGAACTAGGCCCAGCCTGGCCAAATGGAGTTGATGGGCGGTTGATCAGCGTGCTTGAATCTTGTTGAGGGGGCGGGACATTGTCATGTCCCTTCTTTTTCTCAGCGGGACGACTTTTTGAATCAAGAGTTGATTGGTGGAGAGGCTTACCACCAGCAGCACCTGAAGTTTTTTGACGTTTAGGGTCCCTGACGTTGTCAGAACCCGAGGTACCTTCATTCTTCTTCTTTTGCTCAGTTTCGGCGGCCCTCTTTTTCGCCGCCGCAGCAGACTGGGCGAGGTACTCCTTCATCTTGAGTGGGTTCGCGTCAACCTTGCCTTTTCCCATCGTAGCTGCACGGAAAACATCAATTAGACGAGATACATGAACAAAAAGAAAAAGAAGTTACGTACAAAGATTATAAACTTACTAAAAAATTGATTTAAAGTGCCGGATTTCGACGCCTCAATCAAGTCGTGACCGGAAATTACTGGTAGTGTGCGGAGGTAATCGGCGACGCCTTGTTCAGATTCATCCAAGGCGTCGTATGAAACAGATATTTTTCGGCGAGGGTTCTTTGTCCAGTAAAAAGGGAAGAGGGGGTTATTGTCAGAATCTCGGAACAAGTTCTTTATTTCGGGCGACTCCACAACTTTAAAGTATTTCTTCTGCCATACTTTGTAATGGCTTTTAAGGGCGGTAAACCGACTCATGTTCTTACGGGCTAATAGTGGAACCCATTTCACAGAAGTAGGTTTAGTGGTGACTGATTTATAGAAAAGGAAGAACAAGGGATAGGTTGGAGTGAAACTCAAGTGTTCACAAAGAATTTCAAAGCAGCGGAGGAAACCCCAGGCGTTGGGCTGGAGTTGGCAAGGCGCCACATTCAGAAAAGAAAGAACGTGACATATAAACGGCGAGAAAGGAAGTTTAATGTTTAAATCTAAGAAGAAATAGCCATAAACAAAGAAAAAATCGGGCGATCCATCGTCTGGTTCTTTACGCAACAGAACACAGTCATCTTCGCCACATGGGAGGACATTCAACAGATGATCTTCATTATTCGAGGTGGCGGGATCTATCTTCGTGAACCCTTGAGCAGAAATTCGAAGCGAACTAATGCTCCCAACGCTGCTCCAGATAGAATGCAACAGACATTTATCTTCAACTAAATGCACGTCAGAGCGCCATTCAGGTGAAGACAAATCTCCATTAGAGGAGAGAATTGAGTCTACAGAGCCGGCGGGACCGGAATCATCATGGGTAGAAGGCGAGGAATGAATTTCAATTATAGAGGGGGCGACAACTTCCTCCTCCGTGGAGGGTGAAGAAAGTTCTAGGGAAGAAAGGCTAGCGTTTGGTAAAGACATGCGAGGCAGTTTCATAAAAAGAAGATGAACAGAGTTAAAAGTAAAAAGAAGATGAACAGAGTTAAAAGAAGAAAGAAGATGAACAGAGTCAGAGAAAAAAGAAGTAAACGAAGAGTCTCAAGAAAGAGAAAAACTAACCAGAGGGAGAAACGTGAATTTGAGAAAGGAGAACGTCGGCGATAGGGGAGCACCGCGCAATGACGACGGCCGGAGGAAGAAAAGGTTCACCGGAGTTCAAAGAAGAGAATGAAAGCTGCGGTGAAAAGGGTTTTCAGAGCAAAAGTTTTAAAAAAATGAAAAGTGAAAAGGGGATTTTATAGAGAGAAAGGAAGAGAGAGAATGAGTGGGGGAAGATCGTGGGATCGTGGGATTTGAAATTCGAAAAGTTAGGAAGCGAAAAGACATTACTCCTCGAGACGCGCAACTGAAGATTGCATTTATAACAAATGATGACGAAATCCCGGAAAATAAGGATACGTGCGTCAGTTGAAAAGACGTGGTTGACGGTTATGATTAATGGCGACATATCTTTGAAACGGCAACAAAGGTGGCGAAGCGTGAAAATGGCGATGTAACAACAAAGGTAAAATGGCGATGAACGAATAAACAATAGAGGCGAACTACTAGGTAACATGATGAAGACATTTCAACTCTTTACTCGAGTCTCATGTCTTGGGGGCATGTGGACTGGGCGGGACATAAAGAAGATTATGTCCCGCCCAAAATGAACAATAAACCATTGACGATAGCCAAGGCGGGAAAGGCAACATGACGAGCTTCATTGCCCTCCCTTAGGTGATGGACCCACAAGCCAGCTGGAAGATTCCTTTGGATTTGTCTTATGTGTACGGGGATTTGGGCCCTGATTGTCAGGCCCAAATATAGGAAAGATCCATATCATGACCACCCCCTCTATAAAAGGGGAGGTCATCTTGTACGAAACCAACTTTTTCAGAATTAATGAGAATATTCCTTTTATGGTAGTTTTGCTATTTTAGTGCTCTGCTAGGGTTTACTTTTTGTCTTTCTCTTACATAAGCTTGCCCTAGTACAGAACATAAATCATGGCTTTCTCTTATCTCCGATCCCAATTTCGCAAAATCTCATTACGATCTTGCTGCTGAACCGACCCATCGATTTCTCTACACATCAATTGATAGTTGTGCCACTGCCAAGGTACGATCCATAGACATAGAAGCATCACGTGGTGATCATTCTTCAGTATCAAATCACATTCTTCCGCACCCATTATCCGCAAACCAATTTGATGATCGGTTTTTTAATAGGATTCTCATTTATGGTTCTTGCCGAGGATTTTTACTTTTGAATAACAGGCGCCGTAATCTCCTTGTGTGGAATCCGTCAACCGGTGCTTGCAAACCAATACCCAACCCACATGTCAAGTTCGCGTATAATTCCCTATATGGATTTTGGTACGATGCATCAACGGATGATTATCTGGTTCGCAATGCCCGAGATTCGAGCAGATTCCCCTGATTTTGTAACACATAATGAGATTTTCTCCTTCAAAACCAATTCATGGGACCAAATTGAGGGTTTCAAATTCCCCAAGTTCGCGTGTGGAACTAGAATTGAAGCTGGGCTACTTTTAAATGGAGCTCTTCATTGGTTGGTTTACGATGCAGATAATTTTGTCATAATTGCTTTTGATTTGATAGGAAGGAGTTTATTTGAGATTCCTTTACCATATGGTATACATACGGAAGATATCGAAGGAGTTCATCTGAGGGTTATGGGAGATTGTCTTTGTCTGTGTAATCCTAATAGTAGTGATCGTGCAATGGCTGAGATATGGATGATGAAAGAGTATAAAGTGCACTCATCTTGGACTAAGTCATCTGTTCTGCCCAATTATGATATTATTCCTTATTGCTCCTTTCTTCCAATATGCTTCACCAAATCGGAAGGATTATTTGAAACAAATTGCAATGGAAGATTAGTGAAATTTAATTGCAAAGGTGTTTTAATTGAACATCGTACATACAGAAATGAGTTTGAGTCTCTACTTCAGTCTGCTATGTATAGAGAAAGCCTACTCTCCCTCCCTGGTACTTTGGGGAATTAAGTGATTATGGCTGACAATAATAGACAAGATGTCTTTCAGGGTACGCATTGCTGTCCTATCCTCTGCACCATTTTTTTCCTACTCATCTTGCATTGTGTAAAAAAAATGAAAGGCTATATTAGCAGAATGCACAATATATGAAAAATGATACTTGAAATTACAAGAAAAAGATGAGGTTTTCTAGTGGGAATTCTGGTTTGAGGAAATATTAGATGTCTTGCCTATTGATTGAAAATTATTCTGAATAATCAAAGGCCAAAATTACATTGATGGTTTAGCTTTCCCTCAAATGATAATGCTGTTTGCAAAAAGCATGGCATTTGTAAGATGCTGTACATTAGACATATGATAAAGCAGTGTAGAACGGACTTGGCACTAGTGTTAAGTTGTTATTTCAGTACGTTTTGAGTGTAAACGGACTTCGGAATTTTCTCATGTTTCAAAGTAGGAGTTAGTGTTATCAGGTGTTTCGTAGTGCTCCATCGCATTCTTGAACTTTTGCCCGCTGAACGGCCATAGCTTCCTTTCCTCGTTTTTTCTTTCTTTAAGCTGTTTTGTACCAAAAAAAAAGACAGAGGTACAATGCGAGTGTAATGAAATGAGACTTATATGGTCTTTTGAGACTCTCGGCAAAGACACTATAGCTAATTTTTAAAAGTTAATAACTATAGTGTATTCACCAAGACTAAGCACCATTCATTACACTAACTCTAACTCTACCTCACTTTCTATCTGAATTGAACATTTAGCTATGGGAAAGGGCGAGAGTAAAGAAGCTCTTATTGTTCAACGTGCGCAGAAAAGTTCAAGAATGTGATAGAGCTCACTACAAAACACCTGACAACACAACATTTGAGGAAATGGTTTTCAAGAAGAAGGAGAAGCCATTACAAGCCTTTCTTTCACGGTGTTTGGTTTCTTTCATTTGTTAGTTTGTTTGGTTGTCCCAATTTCTATTTTGTTCAATGGTTCTGGAAACGCTTTATCACTGCAAGCTAGGTAATGATTTCTCTGTTTTGTTAATTTGTGACCAATTTTACTTGTTCATTTGCATTGGGATAACATGCTATTTTGCATCACATGCTATTTTGCATCTTTATCCCTTTTGCCCCTCTTAATGGTATGACTTTGACAGGCAATGATTTCAATATATTATGGTTTCCTTATATATGTATATATTTCTTCCTTCTTTTAGGTACTTCTGTCAAGACTCATGATCTTTATCAGAAGTTTTCTAACACTAGATATATGGTGGCTTTGTTTTAGTCCTTGTTAGGACCTAGCTTTACCTTCAAAGTTATCCCTGTAGTGCATTACCATGTGAAAATCTGAGTTAACATCACGAAACTTGCAAATGCAGAGTGAAGATCAAAACAAAGATATAACAAACACAAAAACGAACGTGTGTGAGACTGTGAGTTGGTTACGGTTACTTTGGAGTTGCATATAACTGTTTAAGGGATGACACAATTGTTTCTTCTTTGTTGCATATGTACAAACTTGCATTGAAAGGTTGTAAACAACATAATGTCTAATATTCCCTTCCAAAACCAGCAATGTTTGTGGTTGCTTTCATTTCGAAGTCTAACAAAAGGAAACTGCTGCAGGTGAAGCCAAGTTAAAGCCATGCTACTTTAGTAATTTTGGTGTGGGTGTGGGCTAATGGCAATGGTCAATTGGTCGCAGTTATGTTGGTCATTCTGCTGTGAGCAAAATAGGGATCTCTCACTCCCTGTCATGATCAAAATGAAACAGATGAATAATTAGTCCAATTGGTCGCAGTATAAAACACAGCAGTCTAAGCAGAAATAAGAAAATATTAAAACAATAAATAAAAATATATGATGAAAGGAAATGGGAAGGGTAGCAGTAGTTGGTTGGTGACATGGTGGGTGAGTAGTTTATTACAGGATGAAGGATTGGAGCCAATTTCACAATGATGCTAAAAGAGAAGTTTAGAATGAGATTCTATTATTGAATAGGAGAGTCTTCATGCAGATAGAGATCATCATGAAAATACTGATAATAATAATATTGATGTACAATGCCATGCCTAATCAATTTTTTTTTTTGGCCAGGGCGTGGGGAAAGAGTATGTTTTTCCACCTGCAGGGTTGATGTCACCCAGCTCTTTGACCACTTGAGCTATCTAGAGGAGACTAATCAAATTTCATTATCTGAACAGAACAACTGAGCCTCAGTGGGCTTGAAAGTGGCTTTAGTTATGCAGACTTGTGTTGCATCACATCACTGGAATTTTCAAACTAGCATGGTTTCTGTTTAGTTTTCTTTTCATACTTGAAATAATCATTGTTTCTATATTTTGTTCTATAATGATCAAGTTATTAATGCAACTCACTGGTAGGTGAGTGCTGATTTTATCCGTAGATTTTAATTCTCATTTGTTTTGGGGCAATGATATTTACATATGAAAGCACACATGTTCCTGGAAGCCTATTGTCAGTATTTTGTTTGGTTTTGGGGTGGTAAATTTCAATGTTACATGTGATCGTGTTAATTGATATTTTCTGAACCTTTACTGCTTGTAGTTAGAGTTTGGCTTGGCAGTGCTGTTATTGTCTCAGGTTATGTTCAATATTATAGCTTTCCCTTGATCACTTATGATAGTGTTCAATCATGTGCAATGATGCTTTTAAGTATGACGATGACATCAAAACCCAATGAATGTGACTTCTTCTCAAGTTCTCAACCTCTGCAGAAGCTCTTTAACATTTTTGCCTTTTCCACACACCAAAATAGGTTTCAGTTAATTTCCAATTTCCAATATTTAGAAAAGAAAAGTGAACTCAGATTAAGAAGATGATCACTAAGGATAGAATAAACAAATCATATTTCATATAATTTCAAGAATAAAAAAAAATTGAGTTAGAGAAGAAAGCGGAGAAGAAAAATGAGAAACAAAATTGAATGTATCTAATCTAGAAAGAAGTTTTCTTGCTAGTTTCAGGAACTCCAAGAATATTTATCCTTGGGTCTCGTAAATGCAATATAGCTCATGATATTCATCTTATCACTGAAATAGAACCACAAGTCCACATGCACAACTGTCTCCAATTTGAGGGAGAGACACAGTTCTAGTGAGATAGGACTACTGGAGTGAATAATGAAGATTTATAAAGAATATTTAGAGATTATAGAGGAGAGATTGAGGCAGGAATTGAAAGCAGGAGATTGACAACTAAAAACCTCCCGTTAATAAAAAAACTCTCAAACATTGAGAGAGCTTCCTATAAGCCCCCTTTTCTTCTACTCCAAAACTAAACTAAACTTGTAAATACACCCTTTAAGGAGTTTGTCTCTAGGATTTATGGTGTTTTGGATTGGAAAAAAAATATTATTTTGGCATAGCCAATTTCAAAGAAGACTCGTGTGTGTTTTACAAGTGCAGGAAATGGAGAGAGATAATGAACATTGACAAAAGATGATGATGTGGTTAACTAGAAGAGAGTATTGAAATTGAGTGTCTCAATCTTCAAAGTTAGGACTCAAAAATATTACTCCCTCTGTCCCCTATTATAAGAACAGACAATCACGCTTATCAATAAAATATGTAATGAAGTTGTTTTATGTTTTTGTTTAATTTTTTATTCAAACTCCCATATTTGCCCCTAGTTAAAGTTAACCATTTATTTTTATTTTATTCCACTAAAAAAGGAAAATTCAAAAAGTCTAGTTAAAAGATTTAAGATTATCAGGTTTTAACAAACTAAACATGTTCAAAAGTTGAATACAAAATTAAAATTAGTGTTTTTAAGAATATTTTTGAATTTGAATATGTTAGAGCTCGTGATAGTTAGAATTTGATTTTTTTAAATAATTAAAATTGGTTGGGAAAGCCATGAATAGTGGGTGATGGTTATTTTTTAAATTTAAAAAATACTAAATGTAAAGGGTAAATATGGAACATCATAATATTGTCTTTTAAAATCTACTAGAGGGTCTTATATTAAGGGACAAAGGGGTATTTCACAAAGGGTCTTATAATAGGGGAGAGAGCGAATGGAGGTAGAGAGCGAGGGTTCTAGCGAACAACAACAGCATGTGCCGCCGGCTGGAAGGCCGCCGGAGAATGAAGGACGAAAACCAACTTTCAAAGAGAAGGTGCTTGGTGCTAAGAAGGCCAACGAGTCCAGCGAGTTTGTGAACCTGGTGGAAAAGGGCGTCATGCGTATGGAGTATGCGCAGGGCAATACCTCCTTCCCTATGTTTTCAATGGAGCCTAACATGTTTAAGGAGATTTGCAAACCATGGGAGGATTGCCGGGTGGTTAAGCTACTAGGTAAGCACATTGGTTATGGAGCACTCTGTGAGAAACTCAGAACAATGTGGAAGTTCACAGGAGGGTACGAGATCCGCGATGTGCACCATGGATACTTCCTGGTGAAGTTTGATAAAGAAGAGGATAAAGCTAGGGCTATTTCTGGAGCCCCATGGTTAATCTATGATCACTACCTGGCTGTTAAGCCTTGGACACCGGATTTCGTGGCGGCGAACTCCAAGATCAGTACTACGCTGGTCTGAATTCCGGGGTTGGGGTTTCAGTTCTATGATAAGAATATCCTTCTCACACTTGCATCAATGGTGGGAACGCCCATCAAGATTGATTTGAACACCAATGATATGCAGCGGGGGAAGTACGCTCGCATCGGTGTTGAGATCGACCTTACGAAACCTGTTTTGGGAATGGTTGGTCTGGAAGGAACGTGGTATCACATTGAATATGAGGGACTGCACTTACTTTGCCGTAAGTTTGGATGTTATGGACATATGGCACGAAATTGTCAGGCAGTAATTCCTAAGGAGACATCAGGTTGTGATGCTAGTGCTGCGGTAGTGACACCGGAACCGACAACTACACCGGGCAGTGGCGAGGCGCCGTCGCTGATGGTGGTTGGCCAAGAAACCGTAACTGAAACCCTAGCAGGCGATGGCAGCGGTGCAGTTATGATGCCCGAGATTTTAGCCGTGACTGCAGTAACAGAAATAAAACCGGTCATTAAATGTCCCGAGCTGGCACATGGGGAATGGCTGGTAATAGAAAAACGTAAGAAGAAGGCTAATGCGAACTTGAATTCAAATAAGAAGAAGCAATCATCAGTTAAGGGGCCATCAACTATGGAGAAAAATAAGGGGAATAAAAAGCCGGCCATGAGGGAGGAAATTAAGAGCTCCACCAAAGGAAAGAAAACAGAAATTGCGGGGAACATTCCAAAACCGTTAAAGCCAAATAATGCAGCCATGATTCAATTCAATGCGCGGCCATTATCCAATGATGGGGTTGTTGACTCAGCTAATATTGCTCAGAGAAAGAAACGTATGAGGAAGTTGTCTTTTGGGGAGGGCCCACCCATACATATATTGCCATCCTCTAAGGAGACTCAAATGAAGCCAGTAGCAGTTAATGGTGACACGCCAATATTCATGGCAGCGGATGTCACTCGCTCCACCATGCCACTAGTTGCTCAAGGGGGTAACAGATACCAAGTGTTTGCTCTCGCGGAGGAACCGCAAGGTATGCAGGCCACAGTTGAACAAGTCCTGGGGAATGGGGTGCCATTTGATCCTGGAGCGGTAGCGAAGCCGTAACGTATGTTATGGCCAGGGCTCGCATTGCGATTATGTGTTTATGGATAGTGACAACTTCAATATAATCGCATGGAATGTACGGGGAGGTGCTGGAGCCCGTGGGAAACGGAGGTTGAAAGATTTAATCATAACTTATCGACCTTCTTTGATTGCACTGTGTGAGACACTGCAAATTTGATCGCGTTTCTGTTTATTGGCAGCAACAAGGATTTGAGTTAATTCATGAGGGGGAAGCATTGGGCCACCGTGGAGGTATATGGTTGCTTGCGCCGCAGCATAGAACCTTTGGGGTGACCTTCCTAGAAGCTCATGCTCAAGCCCTTTCGGTGGAGATCAACTCGAATGGAAGGAGATGGGTATGCTCTGCGTTGTATGCCAGCCCTATCCCATCTAGACGTCAAGACCTATGGAGATACCTTGCGGACTTCCGAGGGAGATGTACTATACCGTGGTTGGCATTGGGGGACCTGAATGAGGTGTGCTCCCCGTCGGAGGTGGTTGGTGGTGAATTTTCTTTAGCAAGAGCATCGAGCATGTTGGGCATGATGGATGATTGCAACTTCATAGACCTGGGTTTCACTGGTGCACGGTTCACTTGGGAACGCAAGGTCAATGACATACACACGGTGGCGAAACGTCTGGATCGTGCTCTCGGTGATGTGCCATGGAGGTTCCTCTTTGCGGAAGCCTATGTTGAACACCTTGCCCGTGTTTATTCTGATCACTCACCCCTCCTCCTTCGATGTCATGCACAATCTGGGGAGTGCAATGCTCGTCCCTTCCGTTTCCATGCGGCATGGGTCTTTCACCCATCCTTTGAGGCATTGGTGGATGGAGCGTGGCAGAGGGAGGAGAACACCATCATGGGTAGACTCCAGAATGTGCAAGCGGCAGCCTTAGACTTCAACCGCGATGTGTTTGGAAATATCCATAGATGCAAGAGAAGAGTGGAGAGACGCCTTCAGGGGATCCATCAAGAGTTGGATTGGAGAAACTCAGAGGCTTTGATCCGACTAGAGAGATCCTTGCAAAAGGAGTTTGGGGAGGTCTTGTATCAAGAGGAGATGCTATGGTACCAAAAGTTTAGGGAGAATTGGGTTCAGTTTGGAGACCGAAACACTAAGTTCTTCCATGCGCAAACCATAGTGAGGCGGAAAAGAAATAAAATTCACGGCCTGTTTCTTGAGGATGGAACTTGGTGCACGGATCCAGTTGGCCTCCAAACCGAGGCACAACGATTTTATACTAATTTGTTTGCTATTGATGTTCAGGTACAGCGGAACCAGATCATGGAGAATCCAACGCCTGTTATATCTTTAGAGGAGAGGGAGGATTTGATTTCACCAGTGACTATGGAGGAGGTCAGGAAAGCTATCATGTCCATGCACTCTTACAAGGCGTCGAGCCCCGGATGGCTTGCATGCTCTGTTTTATAAGCAGTTTTGGCACATTCTGGGTACTGATATTCATGATATGGTAGCCTCAGCTTTTCAGAATGGTGGAGGAGACCCAAGACTTCTGGAGACCCTGCTTGTGCTTATTCCAAAGGTGGATAATCCAGTTAAGCTGAGAGATATGCGACCGATAAGCCTTTGCAATGTCTCTTACAAGCTAATAACCAAGGTGTTGGTGAACAGATTCAGACCTTTACTGCAGAAGCTAGTGCACCCACTTCAAGGCAATTTCATTCTAGGTAGAGGGACAAGGGACAACATTGTTCTTGCTCAGGAGGTCATGCACACTATTCATATGCAGAAGAAAGGTGGTGGATTGGTGGCCTTCAAGATTGATTTGGAGAAAGCTTATGACCGAGTCAATTGGGATTTCCTCCGTGCTACACTTTATGATTTTGGTTTTCCACCACCGATTGTGGAGCTCATTATGTGGGGAGTTAGGACTCCTAGCATCTCGGTGCTATGGAATGGATCTAAGCTACCTTCGTTTGCACCTCAGAGAGGTCTCCGTCAAAGTGATCCGCTCTCACCTTACCTTTTTGTTCTTTGTATGGAGCGGTTAGCTATTCAGATCCAAAGACTAGTGCAAGAAGGGGAGTGGCGTCCGATCCGAGTTACGAAAGATGGGATTGGAATATCACTCTTATTTTTTGCCGATGATGTACTGTTATTCTGCCACGCTTCCAAGGACCAGGTGCGGCTCGTGAACCGGACTTTAATGGAATTTTGCGCAGCATCAGGTATGAAAGTTAACCTTGACAAGTCAAGGATGTTCTTTTCTAAAGTAGTTGATCAGAGGAAGCAACGTGAGTTGTCTGGTATTGCGGGTATTTCTAGATCAAGTAACCTTGGGAAATATCTAGGGTTACCGTTGCTAAAGGGACGGGTGAAGCGAGACCATTTTGCACCGGTCATTGACAAAGTGAATTCAAGGCTAGCTTTGTGGAAGAACAATCTCTTGAATAAGGCTGGTTGTGTTTGTTTGGCCAAGTCGGTCCTTACCTCCTTGCCGGTCCATGCCATGCAATCTCTTTGGATCCCGGAGTCGGTGTGCGACCATGTTGATCGTGTGGTGAGGAATTGTGTTTGGGGAAAGGGAGGGAACACGCGCAGCTGGAATCTTGTGGCGTGGAAAGATGTTACTCAGCCAAAAAACAAGGGATGGATTGGGATTCGAAGCGCTAGAAAGAACAATGAGGCGTTATTGGGGAAGCTTGTCCATAGCATGATGAATGAGAAAGACAAGTTGTGGGTTCAGGTCTTGACAGAGAAATATTGCCGAACAGAATCTATCTTAATAGAGCAAGTGAGGATTGGCAACTCTTATGTGTGGCGTGGAATCTCGAAGGCTAGAGATGCGGTTCAGCATGGGTTTGGTGCCAAACATGGGGACGGTCAATCCGCGCTTTGGTACTCGAATTGGATGGGCACAGGAAAATTAGCTTGTAGGGTTCCATTTGTCCATATTACAGACACAGACCTTGTCGTGGCAGACTTGTGGCAGCATGGAACTTGGCACTTTGATAGATTGTATACCATTGTTCCTAAGGAGGTGCGTGAGGAGATTGGGAATATTACGGTACCTGTCCAGCCGAGTGGGGTTGATCGTGTGCTTTGGAAGGAGGAGAATAGTGGGAGTTACTCGGCTAGTTCAGTGTATAAGCTGCTTACTGAGGATGATGGCAATGAGTCAAGATTTTGGAAGATGGTTTGGACAGCTAGTGCACCAAAGAAAGTGCGTTTCTTCCTCTGGCTTGCGGGTAGAAACGCCTTACCTTCCAATGCACGGAGACACCACAACCACCTTGTTGTTCCTTTGTTACGATTGTCTTCATTTTAGCTAATGTATGTTTAAAGCCAACATGTCGGATCCGATGTCATAACATCTTGTCTATGACATCTGTCCCTGCGAGATCTGCATTGAGTTGGCTAGGGTTACTGTGAAGCTTTGTTTTGGTTACTTTGTAATCAAGCTAGGGTTGATTGGAAGCTTCTGTGCCGTCAAGGGTAATACTGAATGTGATCAAATCCGGTTTAATGATTTGATCTGAGAAATTGTGGGAGGCTTATTTCTGGAAAAGGAAACTTTTTAATTGAAGACTTTTGTTACAGATTTGTTTCCTGGTAACTCCCTGGCTGTGTGTGGACTCTTTGCTCGCCCAAGCCCATTGAAGACAATGCCTGGATGACTGCTATATATGAAGACCTAGACCTAGTTGTTTAGTAGAGCTTCTGTCGAGTAAATTAGGGTTTACTCTTGTGTGAGTTCATACTTGTTGTTCTCTCAGCATATTCTTGTGTTGTTATTCTTGTCTGAGAGTTGTGTGTTTATTGTTTGATCATGAGATCTGTGTTTGTATTTGTTACAAGTTGTTGAATCACTGTGGCAGTGATTTAGAGAAAGTGAGAGGGGTTCTCATACTTAGGGGGAGGACTAAGTATTCTTACACGGGTAGAGTTAGGTAGAAAGGGTTTGAACTGTGGCAGTTCTGAGGGACCTTTTGTGTACAATTTCTCTATAATAGTGGAAGAACTTTCTCTGGGTGAAAACCATCCAGACGTAGGTGATATTGCACCGAACTGGGTTAACAATCCTTTGTGTCCATCTTTATTGTTTTACTGATATATTTACTGTACTGTGTGTTCTGCATTCCATATGTTGTACTCGATGTCTTAGACATTTGGCACAACATCTATCCAGTGTGTGAACCAGAATTTCAATTGGCATCAGAGCAGGCACCCCTGTTATGTTTTTGGGTGAGATTCAGGGAGATATTTCTGGTATCATGGACAACAGCAAGGAAGGAGGATCTGTTCATAGGCCACCAATCTTGGATGGTACCAATTATGACTACTGGAAAGCACGGATGATTGCCTTTCTGAAATCAATTGACAGCAAGACCTGGAAATCTATTGTCAAAGGCTGGAAGCATCCTGTGAAGAGTGACAAAGAAGGAACCTCAACCACTGAACTGAAGCCTGAGGAAGAATGGACCAAGGAAGAAGATGAGGAAGCTCTAGGTAACTCAAAAGCACTGAATGCAATATTCAATGGAGTGGACAAGAACATGTTTAGATTGATCAACACTTATACTGTGGCAAAGGATGCTTGGGAAATTCTCAGGATAGCTCATGAAGGTACCACAAGGGTGAGAGTGTCAAGACTGCAACTTCTTACTACTCAATTTGAGAACCTGAAAATGAAGGAGGAGGAAACTGTTTCTGAATTACATATGAAGGTGCGAGACATGGCAAATGCATCATTTGCTCTGGGGGAACCAATGTCTAAAGAAAAACTTGTCAGAAAGATCCTCAGGTCCCTACCTAAGAGATTTGACATGAAGGTCACTGCTATTGAGGAGGCTCACGATATAGGAAATATTAAAGTTGATGAGCTCATTGGTTCATTACAGACTTTTGAAATGTCTCTAAATGAAAGATCAGAGAAAAAGAATAAAAGCATTGCATTTGTGTCAAACACTGTAGATGATGATCTGAGTGAGAAAGAGTCAGATGAAAACCTGTCTGAGGCTATAGCACTGCTTGGGAGAAAATTCAACAAGGTCATGAGAATATTTGATAGAAAATACAGACCAAATGTCACTAACAAACAGTCAGACATTATCAAAAACTCTGGGAATGCACTGAAGGACAAGGAGGAAGACAAGTCTATCAAAGCAAAAAGAGTTCAATGTCATGAGTGTGAAGGGTATGGTCACATTAGAAGTGAATGTGCCACTTTTCTGAAGAAGCAAGGAAAAGGTATGGTGGCTACTTGGTCAGATGATGATTCAGAAGAAGAAGAGGAACCTCAAATCATGGGGCTCACTGGTAAGTGCAACTCAGAAGCTGACTCAAGTGATGGTGAGATATCAGAAGAAGAGCTTGCTGAATCCTATAAACTCCTACTCAACAAATGGGAAGATGCATGTGAAAGGGGGAAGAAGTTGGATGAAACTGTCAAGAATCTGAAGGCTGAGAAGCAGAACTTGCTAATCACAAATGGCAATCTTCAAGAAGAAATCATCATGTTAAAATCAAAAATTGAAGGTATGATCAAATCTGTTCGCATGCTAAACAAAGGAACTGATGTGTTTGATTTAATTCTAGAAGCAGGAAAAGAAGCAAAAGATAGGACAGACTTAGGATATACTGATAATTCTGGAACTGAGGAAAGCAAAAAAAAACACTAACACATTCATTCCTACTGCAAAAAAGACTGAGTTCACAAGGACAAACCAGGTGATACAACATAATACCCCCCCCCCCCCCGATATATCGCCATATGCCTTATTCCTATTCTCTCAGTCAGAAAGAGATAAACTCAAGATGGAGGTGTCATCATTGTGGAAAACATGGACATATAAGACCCTATTGCTACAGATTGTATGGGACGCCACAACATTGGAAACCTACACAGAAAAATGTGTCTATGAAAGGGAGAAAATGGCAACCTAATAACAATGTCACTGCCCTTGTTGCCTATACTTCTCTGCGTGCATCCTCCAAAGAAGACTGGTACTTTGACAGCGGTTGTTCCAGGCACATGACAGGAGTGAAAATGTATCTAGAAAATGTCAAACCTCATTCACCTAGTTTTGTAACTTTTGGTGATTGTCAATAGTGATTCTCCAAGGCTAACCGATGTTCTACTTGTTGAAGGACTGACTGCAAATCTGATCAGCATAAGTCAGTTGTGTGATTTAGATTTAAATGTGTCATTTAACAAAGTAGGTTGCAGAGTTACAGATGAGAATGAAGAGGTAGTCATGATTGGAATAAGATATAAAGACAATTGCTACATGTGGTCTCCACTAAGCAAAGGGTTGATAACCAAGTGTCTGGTGTCCAAGGAAGAAGAAACAAAGTTGTGGCATCAAAAATTAGGACATCTCAATCCTAAAAGCATGAAGAAGATCATTACAAAGGAGGCTATCAGAGGTCTTCCCAAACTGAAGATCGAGGAAGGCAAAGTATGTGGAGAGTGTCAAATTGGGAAGCAGACTCAGTCTCCTCACAAGAAACTAACTCATGTAGCTACATCAAAATCACTAGAACTACTTCACATGAATTTAATGGGACCAATGCAGAAAGAAAGTTTTGGAGGAAAAAGGTATGTCTTTGTCTGTGTTGATGACTTTTCAAGGTTCACCTGGGTGAGTTTTATTGCAGAAAAGTTAGATACATTTGAAGTCTTCAGAGAATTGAGTCAACAACTTCAGAGGGAGAAAGGCTATGGAATTGTAAAGATTAGAAGTGATCATGGAAAGGAATTTGAGAACAGTAAATTCTCTTAATACTGTATCAAAGAAGGAATCAAGCATGAATTCTCAGCTCCTATCACTCCTCAACAGAATGGTGTAGTTGAAAGAAAAAACAGGACTTTGCAAGAATCTGCAAAGGTAATGCTTCATGCAAAGAAAGTTCCTTACCATTTTTGGGCTGAGGCCATAAACACTGCTTGCTATATTCATAATAGGGTAACCATTCGCTCAGGAACTAACTCTACATTGTATGAGCTGTGGAAAGGGAAGAAACCTACTGTCAAATACTTTCATGTCTTTGGAAGTAAATGCTACATCTTGACTGATAGAGAGCAAAGAAGAAAACTGGATCCCAAGAGTGATGAAGGAATATTTTTGGGATACTCTGTAAATAGCAAAGCCTACAGAGTATTTAACCTCCGCACTAAGACAATGATGGAATCTATTAATGTGGTTGTTGATGACAGTGGAATCAATCTGGAAGAAGATGATGCAGATGCAGATGATGGTATGACTCACACAACTGATGATCGACCAACTGCTACTGACAACAGGTCTGACATTGAAACTAATGAAGAAAGTGAGCAAGTGTCACCAAGGGAAGCTGTTCCATCAATCAGAATTCAGAAAATTCATCCTAAAGAGAATATTATAGGAAATCTGAATGAAGGAGTGATTACTAGATCCAGAGATATTATTGCTAACAGCTGTTTCATTTCCAGAATTGAACCAAAGAACATCAAAGAGGCACTAGCTGATGAATACTGGATTAATGCTATGCAGGAGGAACTGAGTCAATTCAAGAGAAATAGAGTATGGGATCTTGTTCTAAGACCAGATGATGTGAATGTGATTGGTACTAAGTGGATTTTCAGAAACAAGACAGATGAAAATGGTACTGTAACAAGAAACAAAGCCAGGTTAGTTGCTCAAGGATACACTCAGATTGAAGGAATTGATTTTGATGAAACATTTGCTCCAGTGGCTCGCTTAGAATCAATCAAATTGCTGTTAGGAGTGGCATGTCTTCTGAAGTTCAAATTGTATCAAATGGATGTTAAGAGTGCATTCTTGAATGGCTATCTGAATGAGGAGGTTTATGTTGAACAACCAAAAAGCTTTGTGGATCCAACTTTTCCAGATCATGTTTACAAATTGAGAAAGGCTTTGTATGGATTGAAGCAAGCACCTAGGGCATGGTATGAAAGATTAACTGATTTCCTGACAAATAAAGGATACAGGAAAGGAGGGATAGACAAGACTCTATTTGTGAGAAATGATAATGGAAACCTGATGATAGCTCAGATATATGTGGATGATATAGTATTTGGAGGAATGTCAGACCATATGGTGCAACAGTTTGTTCAACAAATGAAGTCAGAATTTGAAATGAGTTTGGTGGGAGAATTGAACTACTTTCTGGGATTACAAGTGAAGCAGATGGAAGAGTCCATGTTCATCTCTCAAAGCAAGTATGCCAAGGAGTTATTTAAAAAATTTGGTCTTGGAGGATCTACTCACAAAAGAACTCCAGCAGCCACTCATATCAAGTTAACTAAAGATGATAGTGGAATTCATGTTGATCCAAGTCTGTATAGGAGCATGATAGGGAGTCTTCTGTATCTTACTGCCAGCAGACCAGACATTGCTTTTGCAGTTGGAGTGTGTGCAAGGTATCAAGCAGCTCCCAAGGAAAGTCATCTGATTCAAGTAAAAAGGATTATCAAATATGTCAGTGGAACCAGTGACTATGGCATACTCTATGCTCATCATAAAAATTCTAAGCTTATAGGATACTGTGATGCAGATTGGGCTGGAAATGCTGATGATAGGAAGAGTACTTTAGGAGGGTGTTTCTTTTTGGGGAATAATCTTATTTCTTGGTTCAGTAAGAAACAAAATTGTGTCTCTTTATCCACTGCTGAGGCTGAATACATAGCTGCAGGAAGTGGTTGCACTCAGTTGTTGTGGATGAAACAAATGTTGAAGGAATACAATGTCTTGCAAGATGTCATGACATTATACTGTGACAACTTAAGTGTCATCAATATTTCAAAGAATCCAATCCAACACAGCAGAACAAAGCACATTGATATTCGTTATCATTTCATTCGGGATTTAGTTGAGGAGAAAATCATTGTTCTTGAACATGGGGAAACTGAGTTACAGTTAGCAGATATATTCACCAAAGCTTTGGATGTGGCAAAGTTTGAAAAATTAAGAGGGAAGTTAGGAATTTGTGTACTAACTGACACATAGGGGTTGAGGAAGACTCTGAGGATGAAAGCTGCTGAGACAAAGGTGTTAGTTCTTCTTCTTGTGACCCTTTGCCAAATTCTGCTAATAAGGGGGAGTAGTATTGTAGTGGTAGTGGTGTATTTGTAGTGTGGTTGTGGCATTTGCTGGCTGTGCTAAACTCTGAAGATGTGCTGCAGTAGTATGATGTGCTGTAGTAGTAATATTGTGCTAGTTGTGTGTGTGCTGACTGTGCTGAACTCTGATAGGGATGTATGTCACTGCACTGAGTGTGGATCTGTGTTTCTGTGTGCATAGCTGCTGCTGCTATTGGCTATGTTGAAGTGTGTTCTTTATGTAAGCTACCTTGTCTGATGTGGTTACTCTTCACTGATTTTTCAAGCTGCACGAATTGTTCTGAAGAGTTTTATGGTAGTGGATTGTATTAGCTAAAATTTGACAAAGGGGGAGATTGTTGTTCCTTTGTTATGATTGTCTTCATTTTAGCTAATGTATGTTTAAAGCCAACATGTCGGACCCGATGTCATAACATCTTGTCTATGACATCTGTCCCTGCGAGATCTGCATTGAGTTGGCTAGGGTTACTGTGAAGCTTTGTTTTGGTTACTTTGTAATCAAGCTAGGGTTGATTGGAAGCTTCTGTGCGCCGTCAAGGGTAATACTGAATGTGATCAAATCCGGTTTAATGATTTGATCTGAGAAATTGTGGGAGGCTTATTTCTGGAAAAGGAAACTTTTTAATTGAAGACTTTTGTTACAGATTTGTTTCCTGGTAACTCCCTGGCTGTGTGTGGACTCTTTGCTCGCCCAAGCCCATTGAAGACAAGGCCTGTATGACTGCTATATATGAAGACCTAGACCTAGTTGTTTAGTAGAGCTTCTGTCGAGTAAATTAGGGTTTACTCTTGTGTGAGTTCATACTTGTTGTTCTCTCAGCATATTCTTGTGTTGTTATTCTTGTCTGAGAGTTGTGTGTTTATTGTTTGATCATGAGATCTGTGTTTGTATTTGTTACAAGTTGTTGAATCACTGTGGCAGTGATTTAGAGAAAGTGAGAGGGGTTCTCATACTTAGGGGGAGGACTAAGTATTCTTACACGGGTAGAGTTAGGTATAAAGGGTTTGAACTGTGGCAGTTCTGAGGGACCTTTTGTGTACAATTTTTCTATAATAGTGGAAGAACTTTCTCTGGGTGAAAACCCTCCAGACGTAGGTGATATTGCACCGAACTGGGTTAACAATCCTTTGTGTCCATCTTTATTGTTTTACTGATATATTTACTGTACTTTGTGTTCTGTATTCCATATGTTGTACTCGATGTCTTAGACATTTGGCACAACCTCTGTCCAGTGTGTGAACCAGAATTTCACACCTTGCCAGTTCAGCGGCGTGTGTTAGGTGTGGCGCGGCGTTGGAAGACGTCGATCATGTCCTTCGCCGGTGTTCAGGGTCAGTTTGGGTGTGGAGCCAATTTGCGAGGTCGCTTACTCACGTGCCTATTGCGGCACCTCTCCGGTTTTGGTTGTATGCTCACCTTCAGGTTCAGGACAATGCTTTGTTCTGTGCAATCATCTGGAATGTGTGGAAGTGGGACAACAGTTTTGCCTTCGATGATGCTCCTTGGACTTCAAGCGAGGTGTCACACAGAATTAGTCTTGATGTTAGTGAGTTCCACCGCTGGGGACGAGGACCAGTTCCGAATTTGAGCATTGCTAGCCATGGTGAGATGGGAGTGATGCTGCATACGGATGGCAGTTGGGCTCGCGATATTGATAGTATGGGAGGTGGAGGAGTCATTCGTGATACACATGGTAGATGGATCTCAGGATTTGCTGCTGCGTTTGGCCACGGGGATGCTTTCAAAGCTGAATTGCTGGCGGTGAATCGTGGTTTGACACAAACATGGGAGCTGGGTTTTCGGCAAGTTATGTGCTTTGTGGACTGTCTTCAGGTGCAATCGGTTCTGATGAGCAGTGAGAATGTGAATAGCTGCTGGCACCGTGATGAGATCCTTGCGGGACGAGCGCTGCTGGCTCGACAGTGGAGTGTTCAGGTCATTCAGGTGCCCCGAGAGAGGAACATGGTTGCAGATGCGTTGGCGAAGATTGCAGTCACGGAGAATTGGGATTGGAAAGAATGGAAAATCCCACCCTCAGCTGTAGTTCCTCTGCTTTGTCAGGATGTAGTTGCTTAGTTGCCTGTTGTTTATTTCCTTTTGTTACCAAAAAACAAATAATAGGGGACGAAGGGAGTACTAAACAAAGAAGTATATATTGGTTTTTTTTTTTGGGTAAGCAAGAAGTATATATTGGTGGCATTTGAAACTAGAAACTAGGCATGTTGGTCGTTCGGTTCAGTTAAATAATCGAACCAAATTGAATTGAAAAAAAAAACCGGTTCGAACTAATGTTTTTCTGATGCAACCATTAAACCCTAATCTATATATTTCCATTGAATCGGTTGGTGAGGAATAGGAAGAAGATGCAGAACCCTAGTCTCCCTCTCCCTGAGGATTTGATACATAAAATTCTATTGAGATTGCCGGTGAGATCTCTGTCACGCTTGAAACGTGTTTGTAAATCATGGCATTCTCTTAAATGGAGCTCTTCATTGGTTGAATTACTCTTCTAATGAAGACAATCTGTCATAATTGCTTTTGATTTGATAGGAAAGAGTTCATTTGAGATTCCTTTACCATATGGTATAGATATGGAAGGAGTTCATCTGACGGTAATGGGAGATTGTCTTTGTTTGTGTTATACTGGTAGTATTGATCTTGCAGCGGCTGTAAAATGGATGATGAAAGAGTATAAAGTGCGGTCATCTTGGACTGAGTCATTTGTTCTGCCCACTTGTGAAATTCCTTATCACTCCTTTCTTCCATTATGCTTCACCAAATCTGAAGGATTATTTGGAACAAATTGCAATGGAATATTAGTGAGATTTAATAGCAAAGGTGTTTTAATTGAAGATGCCGAGGGCGAATTCAAAACGTGTCTATTTCGGTCTGCTATGTATAGAGAAAGCCTACTCTCCCTCCCTGGTACTTTGGGGAATTAAGTAATTATGGCCAACAATAATAGACAAGATGTCTTTCAGGGTACGCATTGCTCTTCTATCCTCTGCACCATTTTTTTCCTACTCATCATGCACTATGAAAATGAAAAAGGTATATTAGCAGAATGCATAGTAAATGGAAATGCTTAAACTATCTTGTACTTTTCCCTTCCTAGAGAATCTTTCAATATTAGAAAACTGATACATGAAATTGCAAAAAACAAAATGAGGTTTTCTTGTGGGAATTCACAAATGGTTTGGGGAAAAAATATTTGATGTCTTGCTTATTGAGTGAAAATTATTCTGACTAATCAAATGCTATTTTAGTGGAAATTATATAAGAAAAACAACTAATGTTTTGAGTAGAACATTTAGGATTCTGGTGAGATTTACAACATTACATTTTTCAAACTTAAAGCTAATAAAATGTCTAATATGGTGACATTCACAATTAGCTCGTCTTTAATGGTTCTAGCAGGCCAAAATTATGTTGATAGCTTAGCTTTCCCTCAAATGATAATGCTGTTTGGAAGATGCTGTACATTACACATATGATATATCAGTGTACAACTAGTGGTTAGTAGTTATTTCAGGGAAGTTTTGAGTGTAAACGGACTTCGGAATTTACTTATGTTTCAAAGTAGGAGTTAGTGAATCCCCCTGCTTATAGGTGCACCCATACTCGTCACTGTTTCACTCCACCCTCTCGCACAACACTATAATTTAGGACAAGGTCCCCTGCTTCGCCTATGTGCTCGTTACTGGTAAGCTAACCCTCTCGCGTGCATGACAGCGTCACCCCGACATCTTCTACCGCGTCTCCTTCTTCCCCTTCTCTTGCTCACTAGACTTCCAGCAACCTGCTCATGACGATCACCATTTCGTTCTTCCCAACTAGTCACTTGTTAAACAGTTTCCTTCTTCTCTTTCTTTTCTTTTCCTTGTTTGGGTTTTATCTTCCTTTGGAACTAGACATGGCCTTTTTCACTTTCATTTTTGTATATCATATATCATTGTAGGCATGCCCTGCATATGCCATGATATGCCCTCTATCGTTTCAATTGATAATCATCCGTGAAGCCAATTTTTTGGGATCCTTTATCTTACTATTCTGCACTTATTTGTAAATACATCCCGCATGTTTGCTGAAATGCGTATTAGACACTATATGATACAAAAGGTGTATTAAGTTACACTAATAGACTTAAGGTATCAAATTAGCAGTAAATAATGCTTCTAAAATTCAGTTGACACTGCTATGTGCAGAGATGTGTAGAACCGTTTCACCATCAAATGGTGTGGTTGCTGTAAAAAAGATTATAGTACTCTTTTAGTCAATAACTGCATGTGTGCATGTCTTTGCCACTTTCAAGTTGGTGAAAAAGAAAATAGAAACTTATTACTTGTTAAAATAAAAATTATAACTTAGGGTAGAAGTTTTCTAGTTATGTAACTTCTAGTTAGAAAATAGTTAAAATTTGGAATATTTGCTGTCACAACTTGTTTGTTATGTAACTTTGTAAAGGTTTTGTTAAAATGGTGGCAATTTGGCATCAGAACAACACCTTCTAATTTTGTCTTATATCCAATATGTCTATATATTCTATTCTATATCTCAAGGACAATTTTGCTATCAAGAAGCTATAGCATCTTACATCTGACTTAAATTGTTTCATCACGAAAATACTGATAATATCGATGTATAATGCCATGTGCAATCCATTTTTTTTCTTTTTTTTGCCAGGGGTGGGGAAAGAGAAGATCTTTCCACTTGCAGGTTCAAACCCTGCATCTCTAGAATGTCTCACCCAGCTCTTTTACCACTTGTGCTATCTAGCGGGGACTAATCAAATTTCATTATCTGAACAGAACAACTGAGGCTCAATGGGCTGAAAGTGGTATTAGTTATGCAGACTTGTATTACATCACATCGCTGGAATTCTCAAACTAGCAGGGTTTCTGTTTAGTTTTCTTTTCATACTTGAAACAATCATTGTTGCTAAATTTCGTTCTATAATGATCAAGTTATTAATGCTACTCACTGGTAGGTGAGTGCTGATTTTATCCGTAGATTATAATTCCCATTTGTTCTGAGGCAGTTATATTTACATATGCAAGCACACATGTTCCTGGAAGCCTATTGTTAGTATTTTGTTTGGTTTTGGGGTGGTAAATTTCAATGTTACATGTGCTCGTGTTAATTAATATTTTCTGAACCTTCACTGCTTGTAGTTTGAGTTTGGCTTGGCAGAGGTTATGTTCAATATTATGGCTTTCCTTTGATTACTTATAATAGTGTTCAATCATGTTCAATGCTTTTAAGTATGTCCATGACATCAAAACCAAATGAATGTGATAAATGGTACTTCGGGTTAAGTCATAGGCAAAAAGGTTGCTGAATCATCCTGCAGCTATTTATATATATTTTGTAGTTTTTTTTTTATAAGCCATTTATGTTGTGTGCTTGTAATTCATTAGCAAGGTTGCTTCATGATTTTAGATAATGAATTAACATTAACATGTGAATTTGGTTTTATTTAGAACCCATACTCTTTGCACATCCTTCTTGGTTGTTAACTGTTATACCAAAGAGACTGGCCCCATCACTATACTATGTCGACTACATTGTTATTTAATGATTCAAATGCCTTCTATATGAATGGAGTGTCAGTCTAATTACTGTTTCTTCATTTTATAATGCTATCCCTTATTGTGTAGAGTACAGCTGATTTAGTTGTTCACTTCCTAGATATACCAGCAGTGAAGTCTCAACCTAATCTACCTTGCTTCTTCTATTAATGAAATTACATCTATATTTTCCTACAAATTTTTGTATTGATTTTTCTACAATTTTTTCCTATGAAAATACATGTATCTTTTTCCTGCGGAATTACCTATGCCTTTTCCCTGTGAACTTTTGCACCGATTTTCCTTTTGGTGTAAGCAATGACAAATGCTAGGTGTTGTCAATGTTGCAATATGGAGCTAGTGAGTGACCATTCGCATTTTACAGAGATGAATGGTTATCTGTTTGGTTCAAGAGTGTTGCATTTAATTTTATTGTTCAGTGCATATATTTGGGGGTTTTCTTGGTTGTTGTTGAAGGAGTAGGTGAAAAGATCAGTGCAATTTTTTGTTATCTATCAGTGCAATTTGGTTGGCCAGGTGAATTTTCAATTCCGGTTTCTGAAGAGCTCTAAGGTTGGTGGCGTTGATTTATCACTTGCTGGGTGAAAGTTATTGTTGTTTTGGAATGGAGTTATCTATAGATTTTGTGGAAATTGGAGAGAGATTGTGGTTAAGAAATGGGGCTGGCGGTCTATCAAGTCTTTTGATTTTTTCTTGGATGGCCTTTGGTTTGTCTTGTGTTGCTCTCTTAGGCTTTGTTTGTGAGTTTTTAGGGGAGGGGAGGGAAGACTTTGAGGGGAAGGGAATGAGAGGGGAAGAGATGGGGAATGAGGTAAGTTGTCCTCTTGTTTGGAAGTTCAAAATTTCACAAAACTTCCATAGAGGACCTCCTCAATACTACTAGTTTTTAGACAATCAAGTATCAAGTTCATTGTTTTAGTTATTTTCTACCTAAGACTAGAGTAATTTTAGTCAAAATATACCTTGGATAATTTAAATAACCTCATTAGAGCATCTTCAATGCTAGGTTCTTAGTTCTTAGCACTATTCATGTGGACCTGTACTGCCACATGTGCTTAAGCAACTTTTTGCATATTTTGCTCCAACCATGAGTTCTTACTTCTTAGCACTATTCATCTGGTTTCACAATACCATTATATTAATATTTTTTATTTCCATATAATTTTGATTTAAATTTAAATGCTAATTTAATACTTAAATTAAATATTAATTGATGAACGAGAGAGAAAAAAATTAATTTTTCATGCTAAGAATTCAAAAAGTAAAACTTCTTATATAAAAACTGGTTCTTATTTTTAGGAACTCTACGTCAGCCCCACCAATGGTTAAGAACTC